>NC_087477.1:77707707-78018106 GCF_036417665.1 Passer domesticus
ATTTTGCTCAGCTACAGAAATATGGAGGATGGTGTTTTGCCTCCAGTTCCTTGACAGCTCTGGTGGCACCCTTAATGCTCTTGAGGCTCTAAACTTCTTCTCTAACCTCTCTCCTCTCTCCTGTGTATATTTTAGATATACTTCCACCTATTTTTGTCCCAGATTTTCAGCTTTATGTCTTTTCCCTTTTTTAGGATGCTCTTTTTCACTGATCTGAAAACCTCTTCTTTCCCTCTGCTATTCTCTGTTGCTTCTTCAATCCCACAAGGACTCACTCACTTATTTGTTACTGGGATGTCTCTGAAAAATCTTTCTTTCTCCAGCATTATCTTTGAAGCAAACTGGCTCTGAACTATCACTGACTTTTCCCAAGGGGCCAGGATATATCCTTGAATTTCAGTCCATTTATTTCTCTCTCTTTCAGTGACATTTTTTGTCGTAACATCTCCCCAAACACAGATAAGTTTTTCTAAACTGCCTTCCCTAATTGTTTTCAGATATAAATTATCCATCTTAAAACTCACAAGTCATTATTAATTGAAGGAACTTTTGGCATGTAAAATATGATGTTTAAATGCTGAGAGGAATCTGGCAGAACATTACTGCCCTACCTTTCCAAATGTTGCAAGATATTCCTGGCTTATAGCATATTATATAACAGAGCCTTTAAACACAGATTATCTTTAGAAAGAGAGTCAGTGATTATTGTCAAACCACAGTGATGAATTAGCTGAAGCTGATGAGATGCATTTGCAAAAGGAGCTGACCAAGAGTAGTGAGAAGTAGTCAGCCTGTTTGGGGAATAACAATGTTCCTAAAGATAAGTAAACAATGCATGTGGTCCCACATTTATTGTTCTCTTGGAATGAATTTTCTGAACTTCAGAGTAAATAGAAACTCTATTTACATTATGGCTGTCTGCTTTTCATAGGGCTAACTGAGGACTTCTGCCTGTTAGTACAGCAAAACAATTGGCCCAAACTGGGGTCATGGCAAGATAAAATCAGCTTTCTATTGGAAATCCTGCCATACAAACAATTTCTGACTAGTGGAATGAGTGTTGCTCATGTTTTTCTAGGACTCTCACTGGCATCAGAAGACCTGTCCTGGGAGCAAAGCAAGAGGAAAAGACTTTTTATGCCTTGCTCATGTATTTTAAATAGATGCTATCTCTGAGCACTAAGATGTTAGACTTCATAAAGAATGTGTCTTGGATGAACATTCTCATGCTCTTGTAGGGATTTTGAGCACCTTAATCAGACTTAAAAAAATAGTTTCAGTTAATACTTTCCCCAGTTTCTTACTTTACTTATCATTACAGTCTCATGATTTCTGGAAGGAGTAAACTACAACCCACTTCTCCTGTGAATATATAATAATTCTACATTTTGTGAATATTTAATCTGCAGATTAAATATGAGTCCAGACAAAACTCCCATTCCTGTTGGTGAGATTTTGCCCTATTTGTAATTAGCAGCTTGCCAAAGAATGTGGTGGATTCTCAGTTGCTTATAGTCTTTAAATCAGACTGAATGTCTTTCCGAGAAAGATGCCCTGATTCAACCACAATTTATTGGAAATAATTTAGGAATTGCTGGGCAGCCTCCTCTGGGCTGTGCTTTGCAGATGTCAGAGAAGGTGACTGCAAAGTTTCCATATGATCTTAAAATCTACAAATACATGGCTGATCTGTGAAATACCATGGTTTTAAAGAAGTTTTTCTTTTTTTCATCTGGGATGTTTTAAGATCTTTGATGTGCTAATGATCCAAGTTGTCTGGCTAGATGATAAATCTCAGATGAAAGAAGTAGATGGTGAGTTAAAACTTCTTTCTCACCTCTGCCTGGGAGCTATGGCACATCTTAGTAACTTCCTTAATAAACAGTATGTGTTTCCAAGGGATTGGGCATGACTTTAATTGCAGCTCTGTAGGAAACTGTTTTTCTATTTCATGAAAGTGCTATTGATTTTTCAAAATGTTCTCATCTCCACATGGCTAAATTGTACCCACCTCACACCCCCTCCAACATAAAGCTGAAGGTTTAAGGCTCTGAGATTATAATGCCATGTCCTTGTTCTGGGTCAGCAGAGCAGGAGATTTGTATATTGTCTTCTGAGATGTTCTCAAAGAGCTGGGCTGGGGACTATGGGGTCTTCCCTGGAAAAATCCATCTTCTTGTTTTGAATAACAGTTCAATCCTGGATCACAAAATTTTCCCTGGAGAAACTGGACAGTTCTTTCTGATGAAAATGTCACATCTGACAATTTAATATTTCTTGACAGACACCTTCCTTCCCAAATATTAGAGTATACTGTCAGAAAATTCATGCTAAATCTACTAGCAATGACCACAAATAAAAGCTATGCTGGGATATAGAGATCACTGAAAGCCGTGGTGCTTCAAGAATCTCAAAAGCTTTGTGGACCACCAGAGATAACAGATTATAGCAAGTTTGAAGGCCAAGATGAAAACACTACTAAATACAATACAAATTGTGTCTTTTCCTTTAAGTGTTCAACAGTTTTTTAATCAGTATATTTATATATTTTGAAATAAGGATTTTCTGTCAATGCTAGTGTATACACAGGAGGGGAAAAAAAGGAAAAAAGAACAAAACTTTTTCTTCTCAAAATCAGATTTATTAAGTGTAAACAAATTTCGTTCCCAGTCTGTCTGAAGCTGGCAGTGCTAAATTTTACCTTTGCAGAAAGTATTTAATATAGTGTGTGTAAATATTATGTTAAAGGATTCATGTCCTGTTTTAAACAGTGGCAAAAAATTTCCTTTCAGCCTTTAAGTTTTCCACTAATTTATTTCATATTAAATCAGGGCAGGCTAAAAAACTGCTGATCAGATCTCTACTGAGCTTTATTGTAATGTAGTTTAAGTGGATGCAGACGGCTGGTTTTTCTTTTTCTTTATTTCTTCTTTTTTTTTCCTCTCCATGTCTGAAATATTATACAGTAGACTGAAGTTCTTGTGGCATTAACATGAGAGTCTCAAAATGGGCTGAAAAATAAATATTATAAAAATATGTCATCCAAATCAAATACTGTGTGAATAAGGGAAACTGGAGAGGTTACAACTGCAGTTCAAGGTTTAACATGCAAGGTACCTCAAAAGTTAGCTAAATACATTTCAGATGGATGTAAAATGCACAGGAAATGTGTTAAGTATCTTCTCTTGGTGAGATCTTGAGCGTGGCTCAAATAACACGCTCGGAGGTCAAGTTCCCACATAGTAACCTATGGGGTGATGGGAATGGGCTCAGATCCCCCTTTTCCTTAATCAACAGCATCCCCTTGGTAAAAAGGCCTGACAGTGCCCCATGATCATCCTCATGCTCATCAGCAATCAAAACTCCAAGGGTGCACAGGAGCCATACATGGAGCCTTTGGGTTTCCTTACACTAGGGCAAAAACTTTGGCTACTGACTGCTCATGGTGCTTAACTGTATAATTGTCTTAATTATGCTAAATTGCACTGTGTAGTCCCTTAACAATTTTGTGGGTTGGCAACAGTATTAAATGACAAAAATGACATTCATGTAGTCACAGAATTGCCTTGCAGAAGCATAAAAGTCAGAAAATACAGGAGGCTGCACAGGTTTCCCTTGAGGAGCCACCCTCACCACTGCCCACTCTGGCAGCTGCAGGAGACTTTAGCACAGGGGGTGATCATATTTTTGTAAAAAAATCTTAGCTTATGGAACAGCTCTAGCAAAATGCTGACTTTGAAATGTTCACTAAACAGTGAATGTTTGGGCACTCAATTCTCACCCCGTGGTTCACCTCAAAGGGCTGATGTTGGCTATCAGAACTTGACTGAAGCGGCTTCAGCTGGTTTGGAGTATAACTGTGAAATCTTACCATGACCATCACAGAGCTGGTCCAGTCCAATATTCCAGGACAATCTCCATGAGCAGATTATTTTCAGGGTGCAGTTCTGGTCATCCATTTGTCCCCATTCCTTTGCCAGGGACACAGACCCCTGAAACGAGTCTCAACTGTGAAAACTGAGGAAGAACTTGTTCAGTAATTCTGGGGACTAAAATCTCAATATTTTTAGCAAGTGCCTAGATTGTGACTCTGCTAAGACCTTCCGATTCACTGGTGTTGCAGTCCAGTTTCCTGCCTCTCCTACCCAAGGCAACAGAGCTGTCTGTGGCAGCCTCCTCATAGAGGTGGGCTCTTGCTCCCAGGAAAGGTGCAATTCCTCCCCCTTTTCCCAAAACATCAACCTGCTGCAATACCTCCAATGTGGTAAAGAGATTCCTTTCCCCTTGCACTTTTTGCAATATCATCATTTTTAATAGAAATACAACAATCACATTTAATAATGTAGAAAAAGTAAATTTACTGTTTCTACAGACATTTGGGCAGCAAGCTGTGAACTACAAATGTGGATTCTCTGTCATCCATAACTTTCCATAGGAATTATCAGAGACCTGCATTGTACAACCTTCAGGGAGCTTACAGGGAGTTACAGAACCAAGTGCTATCTTTTGTTTGAAGAAAATAACTGTTTGAAGAAAAGAAAAAAAAAATCTGCATTATTTAAACAAGCTTCAGTGTGAAATAATATCAGGAAGGAATAGAAAGGAGCTTGTTCTGGTGGAGTTTTCATGTTCGTGTTCTTTAAGGGGTTATGCAGGATCCTCTGCAGCTAGAAAGCTTATTGAATGTCTATTTTTAAAAAGATGCTTTTAAGTTATGTGTATGAAATAGCACGGCCACATCAATGAATCCCATCTAAAATATTAGTGAAGCATTTATGCTTGTTGTCCTAAAGTGCTGCTGAAATCCAGAGCAAGGCCCTTCTTGATTGACTACATCTGCCACTGAACCCATTTGTAGAAACCAGGAGTAATTTATATTATCTCAAAGTAATAACAACTGGTGGAGAAATATTTTTTCACATAACCGTCTGTGGAAAAACCAGTGCATTCCTCTTTTTGTACTCTGGGCTAACCTATAAATTAATTCCTTAGGTATTTATAAGGATAGCTCAGTGTGTGTGGGATTTGCTAATAAACCCTCCTAAGTTCTAGTTTGGGTTTCCTCTGGTGAGGTGAGCAGGCATATCCCAGCTAAGCCATCTGGACAGACCCTGCTCAGTCTGAAGAATTTGACACTCCTGTAAGGTTTAAGCGTTCCTAGAAAATTTTGGATTCCCTTACAAATTGTATTTACACTTTTTTAATAGTGTGAGTGTAGCCAAGATGGACTCTATCTGGAAGAGGTCTCCCATTTATCAACTGAATACTTACTCTTTGAGCAGCGAAGAGGGCAAACCCTAGAAAAGCAAAGAAAACCTTTTTGAAAGGAGGAAAGAGTGGTATTTTCTTAAGCTGGCATGCCTTCTTGCATTTGAAGTCATATCTTATAAAATATATGGCCAAAGTTCAACATGATGTGGTTTGAGCTTGGCTCCCTTTGGTAAATAAGAGTATGTATTCAGTGGATGAACCTTACTTTAATTCAAACCCAAATTCCCTCCAGACTCTGGGGAATTGATCTCCCAGGGTTATGACCAATTAAAGGAAAAAGGGGAGAGCTGTATGCAAAGTTCCAGGATCTGAGATTTTGGCTTAAGCACTTTTCTATCATGGACAAATCATTCCATATACAATCTCCAGAACCAACTAACAAATAATCTACAAAGATTTACAAAATATATATTGCAAAAAGGAATGCTCTGGTTTTATCTAGGACTTAGCATTCTAAAAATAACCCCAATCTGTCCTCCTGTGCTCACACTCAGTAGTGCTTCAAAATGCACTCAAATAAAACTTTGCAGTTAAAGAAATGTTTTCTCAGCCAGAATTATCTATAAGAAACTTGAGGAATTTTCTGGTGAATAAAATACTGCACTGCAAATATTTGCTCTGCTTTAACCTGGCACTGTTTCTGCTCTGAATCTATTCACAACCTGGGGGAAAAGACACATTATCATTTTGAGCTGTGTCTCAGTATTCCTGATCTAGTTTCTTCACAGAATATGTTACAGCAGCAATTATCTATAAAATTGCATGTGATACTTTGATAGAAGTATAACAGTGTGTCAGCTCTATTTCCTTGCAAAGTAACTTTGATGTGGACATAGAACTTAGTAAGTGCAGCTCATTTAAAGTCAGAAGCCTTTCTCTGGTCCCTGCGTTATTCAGCTTCCATATTAATGTGTCCACCCTGACAATTACTGCTGTCCAAAATGAAAATATAATTAAAAAGTGAAGTTACTTGTTGAAAAAATGGTTTACATCAAAGAACACATTGCTGCTGTGCATTGTAGGTATGGCTGGGGAGCCTTGCCAGAGTCCCAGGCAAAGCATCTCCATGCCTGATCTCACCTGCAGTTTTACCTGTTTGTGTTCCTTGGTTTGTGTGTCTCCTGCAGGCTGTGATTCCCTCTGGGCTCCTGGCAGCTGCAGAAGGATCAGCTATGGTCAGCCTCAACACCTGGGGCAGTGGGTAGTGAGGTGCACTTTGTTTTTTCCCTCTGGAAGGAGCAACCTTCAGCTCAAGACAGCAGAGGGTTACAGTCTGTGCTCTCTCTTGCCCTACCACTCTCAAAACATAATTTCAACGGGCTCAAAGTTTAATTTATTTGTTTACAAGAGATGTTCCCTTAAGGGAATGGGCTGGGTTCATATCTCACACCCTGCAAATGTGGAATAATGGATTTTGTCTTGGAAATCAGTTTATGCTGCTGCAATAAACCAGGAGTTGGCTACTGGGTTCTTTCCTATCATCATTTTAATTCCAGTACATACTCACATGTGCTCTGTAGTAAAATTAGATTTAAAAACATCTGGCAAACAAAACCATTACCAAATAAATGTTGCCCATTGGCCCTGAATTCACACTCAGGATATTGAAAACAAATGTTCTGGTGCTATTGAGATCTTGACATATTTGTGTTTAGCTTGTTGGGTCAGCTGAAATTGCTCGTGTTCACACTGATCCCTGATGAGAGATACTTTGAGTCACAGATTATTTAGACTATTCTCAGTATGGGGTACAACTCAAAGCTCCTTAGCAGCATGACTTTCATAACAATGATATAACCCAACAGCAGGTCCTCTGACCTGACAACATGCCCCCCACTTCCAGGGAATCTCTGTAGCTAAACAAAATATTTGTGAACTAGTGGGAAAACAGGAGTCACCTGTCATTAATCTGTCTTTATTTAAGGACAGACAGCACTCTGTGGCCTGTTTTGGTTTCCTGGCCTATTGTGTTAGGGTTTTCACAGAGTTGCTCAGAATCACAGAACAAGCTGAGTTGGAAGGGATCATCCAGTCCAGCTCCTGGCCCTGCACAGCACCATCCCCAGGAGTCCCACCCTGTGCCCCAGAGCATTGTCCAAGCACTCCTGAGCTCTGCCAGGCTGGGCTGTGAGCACTGCCCTGGGGAGCCTGCTCAGTGCCCAGCCACCCTCTGGGGGAAGAACCTTTTCCTGATATCCAACCTGAACCTCCCCTGGCACAGCTTCAGGCCATTCCTTGGGTCCTGTCAGTGTCACCAGAGAGCAGAGATCAGTGTCTGTCCCTCCTCTTCCCCTCACGAGGCAGCTGTATCTGCACTGAGGTCTCCTCTCTGTCCCCTCAGGCTGAACAGACCAAGTGCCCTCAGCCTCTCCTCACACGCTTCCCCTCAAGGCCCTTCACCATCCCTGTGCCCTCCTCTGGGCACTCTCTGATGGTTTAATGTTTTTCTTACATTGTGGCACCCAGAGCTGCCCCAGCACTGGAGGCGAGGCCGGCCCAGCCCCGAGCAGAGCGGGACAATCCCTCCCTTGCCCGGCTGGCCGTGCTGTCCCTGATGTCCCCAGGACAGGGATGTCCCTGCTGGCTGCCAGGGCACTGCTGGCTCAGGCTCAGCTTTCCACTGCCCAGGAGCCCCGGGTCCCTTTCCCTGGCACTGCTCCGCAGCCCCTCATTCCCCAGTCTGTCCGTACATCCAGGGCTGCTCCATCCCAGGTGCAGAATCCGGCACTTTCCCTGCTGAACCTCACATGGTTGGTGATTGCCAGCAAAATAGTGAGTTTATCTATCTATGGCATCTATTATCTATCTATGGCATTTTTTCCAGAAGGACACTATGAGAGATAGTATTAAAATCTTTACTGAAATCCAAAATTTTACATTGACTGGCTTCTCTTGTTTAACCAGATGTGTTACCTTGTCATGAAAGGCACTCAGGTTTGACAAGTAGAACTTCCCTCTCATGAAGTTGTGCTGGCTGTGACCAATGACTGCATTGTCCTTCTGGTGTCTCCCAGAATAATCTTCTCCATAACTTTACCAGGCACTGAAGTGACACAAACAGGCATGTAGATACTGGGGTTCCTTTCTTGCCTTTCTTTCACCAGCTTCCAATCAGTCAGAAGTCTTATTCTTCATATGTATCTCCCTCAATATGGTGCTTTGGAATTCCAAACACTGCTTAAAGTTGTCTGTACCCATTAGTATCTGGCTCTGTATTGTATTTTTGCCAGACACCTCTCACCTTTCTGGATGAGAGTCACAACAATTCTGGGTGTTGTTTGGTTTGGAGTTTTTGTCTTTATTAGAATAATTTCTCTATTCAGGACAGACTAAGTCAGTCTCAGTAGACTTGTAGGGGCCTTAACCCAAAAAAGAAAAACATTCAGCCTCAACCACTCATAATCAGTTTAGTGGATCCATTATTCTACCAGTACATGCAAATTTGGTCAAAATGAAACACTTCAGAAAATGTATTGATTTTGTCAGCAGTTTAGTTTAAGAAAATAAGAAGGGGAAAGAATTTCCGTTCTGTTGAAATGTGCTTTTTTTAAAATACTGCTATTTTGGGCTTGGTTTTGTTTCTGAGAAACTTTTCTTTGGCATTTTAACATTTTGTTGTTGGGTGTTCTTTTAACAAAATTGAAGTAAAAATCAGAAAAGAAATGGTTTTGTTGAATTCTGAAACATGCAGGTTTAATTTTGAAAGAAAATAACACATATCTAGTTCAGCAGCAATCAGAACTTGTTTCAGCAGAGATCTACTCTAAGCCAAAAAGCTTAACTAACATCCTGACCATCTCCCATCATCCAGCTCTGTCTGGGGAAAGTGGGACTGCAGGGGATTCAAATAACAAATTAACATGGAATCATTACGAGTAATTTAACTTTTGAAATGAGATCTTTCTGCATGAACAATAGATCCATCTTGAGCCCCCTTCTTTCCCACAACTGTCAAACATGCTTGTTTTTATGAGGCCTGGGATAAAACTCAGTTTGACTTCTCGATAACATCTTCTTTGTATCAAAGCAAGTGAATGTTTTCTGAAAAATTACTATGTGCATGCAAAACCCAAACTGATTTTTATGTCATATTTTTGTTTTCTCTATGAATGTCTCTTTTCTTCCCCTTTTATATCAAGATTTGTAGATTTTCAGTGTAAAAGATTTCATCTAGAAAACTCATATCAAAGAAAACATGGGTTTTTTAAAATTAAAATCTGCTGATGTTGACAACATTTGATGACTTCTGACTGATCATTCCTAACTGATCAGTTATAATTAAAGCATTTGATAATTTTTTCAGACTCCACTGGGGAAAGTAGGCAGTCATATCAGCAATAATGGAAAGCACATATCTAATTTTTCTTATACTAACACAATAAAATCGGTCATTAATTATAATGTTAGACGAAGATAGTTTTATTATTCTTAGTAACATGACAGAGTGTGGGAAGCTAAAGGACAGAAAAAATGACTATATGAGAAGAGTTTGGTGTCCTTAAAGTTCAAAAATGTCATAATTAGGAAAGTCCAGCAAGAACAAGGTGGTTGCATGTCATCCCATTAACGAGCAATTAAAGTGTAGTCACATGGATGTAAATGAGTATGATTAGGAGTGAAAACTTACCATGCCCCAGAAAGAATTTTGTTTCAATTCATAAAGGAACTGGTTGTTTAATTATGAACACACAGAGGATCAGAGTCACAATCAGATTCACTACGTATTTTAATTCATGAATCAAGCTTTTGTGTAACTGCAAAAAAGAAGAAGTTGTGATTTAATTAGTGGCATGAGAGTTGGACAACCCGATCTCATTAGGACTAATCACTTTGCAGGAAGCGCCGGGCGCCGTCTCGCACAGCATCTCCCAGAAATGATCACTATTCTGCAGGACTGAGCTCCGTGTTTAATGCCACTGTTGAAGGAAACCATCATTAGCTGTGTCAGGGAGGACAAAATGGGGACAGAAGGTTGCTATTCTCGAAGTGAGTGTGGCAATACAACCTCTCACAGCTTCCTCTTGCCCATTAATCTCAAGATTTGCCATCTCCTCCAGCACAGGCTTGAAGAACAAACTGGATTTTGTTAAGATGTGAAATAACAGAGGAAAACTCCAAACAAACAAGGAAGTTGGGCAGGAAGGAGTCAGATTTGGAGAAGGTGATGCACAGATGTTTTCAGGAGTTAATAAATCCACATGGGAGCAGCCATCAAAAGAATCATGCAGGGCAACAGAGGGTGCCATTGTGCCACTGTGCTACTGGTGTATGCCTTGGTAGGGATGGTTTCCCTCCCAGATCTAGTAAATAAAAACCAATCATATATATATTTATTTATATATATGATATTAATAGCATATATTTATTTATAAATATTTCAAAAATCTCTTTCATGGCAATACAGGCAGGAGGGTATCACATGTTTTCACATAAATATATGTAGATATATATGTACAAATAAATAAATATATTTTTGAGGGTGTGAATAAATATAAAAAAAGCTTGAGTTCTAGGTAGGCTATGATGAATGTCTTCAGAACACATTCTTTCCTAGCTTAATCTGCAATCCACCCTCTAATTTCTTGATCTGGCAACATACAGGCTCCCAGCTGAGCCCTGTCCCTTCCCCTCTCACAAGTGCTTTGTCATTGGAATTCTTTCCCCACAAATCTACTCTGGCTCGTGGTCTATCAGATCAAAGTACTCAGTCATTGACAGCATTTGTTTATAGTAAAAAATGCCATAGCTTCATATCCAGATTTAGCCCGTCTCTCTGTGCTGTCGAAAAGGGACATTTTTAGATATCAATGCTCATTCCTGGTTCTCAAGTTATCAGAATTTACAGTTGTAATGTTCTTGTGAACAGAGTAGGCTATTTTTGGTCAGAATGGAGGCACGTGGTAGACCAAAGCAATTAGGGCCCCTTACTTTATTAACAGGACGGTAAAAAATAGTCCTAATTAAATATTTTTCAGCTCTCCTAAACATTCCTAAAATAGCCCATTCTGCAAGGGAAGGGGCACCAGCAGAGGGTGTGACAGGGCGGTGCGGGTCTCATGGCACTCCTCTGGCTGTCTGCATAATTCACAGCACTTGTTATGTGCCCAGCCCAACATTCATCTGACAAAACCCTCTCCCCCCTGCCGTGTGCTCCTTACCCACGTCCCAGACAGGCACTTGCACACTCCATTTGGGATTTGCTTCACGCGGCAGGAGACGCTCAGGGAGTAAAATCACCAACGCCCTTTAGATCGCTGCAAAGCAGGTCAAGGTCTTAAAAGCTTAAGAGGAGAAGCTGAGCCCTGCAAATGTTGGTGTAAAAGCTCCATTGTACAAACAAGAGCCGCGTTCCAAGGATGCTGTCACCTTGGATTTCACTAAAAAAAACACCCCCCGCTCCTTTACAACTGCTGAACTATTTAGACTGTGAATCCTCAGGACAGGCAACCTTTATTTTGAACCTGGTGATCCTCCAGGGCTCACAATCCCTTCTCCCACCAGGGCACAGACTTAGGTACAATTTGTGTTGCTGCAATGCTGATCTGAACATGAGTTTTGGGTTCTGTCTGTGTTTGGAAGACAATAAAGACCCAGCAAATGACAGGTCCCAGTTGTTGTTTATGGAATATATATATATATATATATATATATACATATATATATATATATATTCAATATAGTTTTTTGAGCTTTTAGAGGGAACAACAATGAGATCAGCTAAGCTCCTAAGTAGTTTAGGAGCACTGAAGTTTTGACCCCAGAAGACTTTTTTTTTAGAATGCATGTTTTAGGAATAAAACCATGCAAGTTATTCTTGCTCTAAAAAGGGTATCTCATCACAGTGCCATCAATAACAATGGACTGAAAGCCATGCACAGTATTTCAGTGAAAATCAACATGAATAACCCTACATCAGAAAAATAACATGGCTCTTTTTGTATAGACTGATTTGGAATTACTTCTTCCTCTTGAGTTTTGCTTTGAAGATGAAGAGGATCAGGTCTGCTATAAAACTGTCTCATGGAAAATAAAGTAGAATTTTTCAGTTTGAAAAGGTCCAAAATATATGTAAGAAGGACCCCAAAATGTCAATGGTTTGGAGGTAGAGAGGAACACTTCCGGTCCTATGGTGAATGTCCTAAAGAGGACTGAAAATTTCCAAACTTGAAAAATACAGAGGTTTTTGAACACAAATTAGAGTGATTAATTTCTAAGCAGCAAAAATGTCAATGTTACTGGGGAAGCCAGAAGAGAAAGAACAAGGTTTCTTTTCCCACCATATGCCAAACACCAGTATCTGGAAGATGAACTGTAAACCCAAACCCTAAGCTCCTGTGGAACAGTCTCTGATTGCCAGGACAAAACAGAAAGTAGCATTTGGCTGCAAAGCCCACCCTGGAAGTGTTCAAAGCCAGGTTGGAAGGGGCTTTGAGCAAACTGATCTGATACAAGGTGTGGCTGGGGGTGTGGAACTAGATAGTCTTGAAGGTCCCTTCCAACAAAAAACATTCTGTGATCCTATGAAGTAGGTTGTGGAGAATGTTCACCCACATTGCTTCCTTTGCCACCAAGCACTGGTGGGTTGGGTCAATCAACAAACTGACCACTGCCACACCACTGGGCTGTCAACATAACCCACAGTGTGAAGGAGTAACCATGGGGTGGTTTCTGCTGATCATCTTGAATAAAACTTGTGTTGGTGCAGGAGAGGCATGAACCTCCACCTGCCGTAAACTCATAGGACCTGCATGACCAGCCAGATTTTTCTTTGGGAAATTCCCCCTTTGAGACCTTTATAAGTTGCTCTGCTGTCTAATGTTGCCACTCCTGCCCTTCCTGTCCCCTCCTCAGCTACCTTTGGTGGTGAGCCAGGTATTGTTTGAACAATTTATACACCAAGGTCTGTTAATTCCCCATGGAAATCAGCTACAACAGGTCAGCTCCTTCTTTACCTGAGCACATTGTGTGCATGAGGACTGATAAACTTGCTCGTTTTCCATAAGCTCCATGGAAATTATGTTCACAAGTACTCTCTGAAAATGATGCAGTACCAAAGAGTCTCCATGGTCCCTCTGAGCCAGCAGCAGGGATAGAGAGTATAGGAGAGAAAAGTGGCATCTTCTAGGACACACACCCTTGAAAGAGACTTGAATAACTCTTAGGTTTCCTCTTACACCTAAAAATTATTTGAGGTCTGAAGTGCCTGGATTTATTCTTTATGAGTGTTTAAATTCTGTTTTGCTATAACTTTTCATCATCATTTCTGTCTTAGTGCTAAGTTAAAACCGGGGTTTCTATCCCATGGAAAATTCTGCCATTTCAGATTCTGTTTCCATTCTCAATCAGAAATAAAAGAATGTGTTTAGAAATTGAACTTGAGGAAAAAAACCTTCACCCCTGTTCCCCATCACCTGTGCCAACCACATTTAAGTATAGCTGAAATATTTCTGCTGAACTGCTTTTATTTCATCTTTCTATAGCAGATAAAATAGTTTTATAAGTTTCTATGATCTTCTTAAACAAGTTAAATTTATCAGAAGAATTTTCGTTTTGACAGAACAGTATTATTCTAACAAAAGAAAAGTTACTAGTTATAACAGTTATAAGTTATATAAATATAAGTCATAATCTAAGTCTAGTCTTTACTTCCTTCTGCCAAGTTCATGAGAACACAGACATGGAGGAGACCCACACTCTTCTTTCTAAAGATTTTTTTCCCTCAGCAAAATCTTTTGCCACAAAAATCTTTTGCTGTAAATGAGGCCATTCATTGATTTGATCTTAACTCTCTGCCCCAGCAAAAACAGAGTCCATAGAGAGCTGCTCCCAATCAAAGGGGTTTGTAGTGTTTGGGAAACAGCTGGCTGTGGCCAAGATGCTCAGACTTTCTTACCTAGACAATTGCACCTTAACTTGAAATTCTAGCACTTAACACTGCACTTAGTCTGCCATGCTACATCCATCCTATCATCTGGAATACCACAAAAACCCAGACAAAGTGCTGTGTTGCCTCTTCTGTAAGAAATGCTGTGCAATCACTTCCCAGAAAGGGCTGCTGTCATTCTGTGCAGAAGCACAGTCAGGGGTTTTTTTTGAATCCCAGAGGCACTCTTGCCCCTGCCCTCCCATGACTGGAGGAGAAGAGTGGTCAGGAAAAACAGAGGCCATGGCATGAAAAAATTGCACAGCCCCGCACTTAGAATTTTCAAATGGGATAACAGTAAATAACATGAACAACGTACTAAAATTGCAAAACTGCAATTACCACTGATTTTTGTATTGGTATACTTCACCTCTGAATACACATCTGAAATATATCCAGATCATAATGTACTAGCAAAATGGTTTGGCCTTTTTGCTCTTAGAGTTGATACAGAAGGCTTTATCCTAACCACAAGGGAGGAGAAGATTTAGATAATTTTTCTAAAGAAAAAGATATTTAAGAAATCCTCTACTAGCCATAATCATGAAATTTTTCCAGGACATTCAGGTCAAATATTCGGCAGCTCTTGAACTGATAGGGAAAAGTGTTCTTGACCCTGATGCATCCATGTGCTTTTCCCACTGATAACCCTGGAGTTTGTAGGGTGCTGAAGTGATACCTCTGTGCTGTGCTAGGTGTTCCCCTGGAAAATGGACCCCTGGTGGTGAACCCTGCAGGCCAACCCCTGTCACACACACTTAGCCAAAGGGTCAAACATGGTGTGACCAGACCAGGGGGACCCTGAAACACCTCCATGAGCCTGACAGTTCTTTAGACAATTATCTCTTAGATCTTGAAACTCTCAAATCCCCTGGGGCTGACACGCAAAGGGAAGGTGGTACCCTTCCCATCCCATCTTTCAGCAGCGGATCCGTGTGCTTTCTCTGGAAGATTATCCACGTGCCCCTGTCCATCCCTGCATTAATCACATGCCATTATCTAGCTGCCATTGGCTGGAGTCCTGTCTCCAGGGTCTTTTGGTGGGAAAGGCCCCAAATGACCCAGGTCAGGATCCAATCTTAGTGTAAGAAAGAGGCTTCTCTCAATTCCTCTTGTTTCAGGCGTAGTCCCTCATTTGACACACATGGAAGATATTTTAATAGTAATTATCATCTCCTGATGCCAAAGTTTGCTCTATAAATTTCTCAAAAACAGCTTTGTAGCACACTTTCTCTTTAGCCGCCTCTCTCCATGTATATTTGCATGCACACACACACAATTACATGCAGAATTAGACCACACACTGCCTAAACAAGGCCGTGATGTGTTTTCACCACGTAATACAGTAAGAGTTAATCTCATCCTTCAAAATTCAGCACTTCATCCAACTTTCTGTTCCTGCACAATTGCTACGTGACCTCCTGAGCTGTGGGATCGGCCACAGGGTTACACCACAGGGCTTCCAGGTACAGCTCCCAGGCCTAGGGCAGGGGGACTCACTGCTTGCTCTGTGGCATCTGTCAGCATATTGCCACAAGCTTTCATTCTATATTTATGAAAAGGTGCTGAGGCACAGCAGGCATTATGCATGATCTTCGCCACAAAAAAGGATCATGCCCTTATCAGTTTTCTGCAGTAATTTGCTAAATGTCATTGGTGTTACCCAGGTCTCATTCTGCAGAGCCCTGGCACGCCGTGGTGCTGCTGAAATGTGGTGCTGTCCTCGCACTCGTGTGAGTGTTTGCTCTGTCATGAGATCTCCCAAATGCTGGATGTTTGATAGGCCAGTTAGCTGCCTGAGTAAATACTTTCACTTTCTTTTAGTCAACGCTGGAGCCAAACATTCAACTGAAAATAGCTTGGCGTAAGTATTGTTGGTTTAAAATTAATTTTGTAATAGATTCTGTTTGTAGAATCATTGATTAGTGTTCCTGTGCTGGCTTTTAAAACACAGCTCGGAATATTGCAGAGAAATAACATTTTTACCACTAGAAGTATTATATTTTAGTTGTGTCTATTTTTGGAAGGCTATCCGAAACTGCTCATGGAAAAGTAAAGCAAAACATTCTATCTCAAAACCAGAGATATACACCACTAATATGGATTTGATTTTTTTTTAATCTTAATGCCCTATTTCAGTTGCTACCTACATTTTCTGAAGCCTAAAGACATTGTAAATTAAAAAAAAAAAAAGAAAAAGAAAAAACTTCACCACCTGCAGATTTAAGGAGAATATTTAAAACCTCAGTAAGGGTTTTAAAAATAAATAACAAAAAAGTAAGATCCTAGTTTGGACAGTGAGTTATTTTTGACATTATTTGATACAAGAACTCAACATGGATATTTTTGAAGTATGGTTCTCATTAACATTTGGATAGAGTACATTTCCTTTTCTTGATTCAATCATGAAAAAATTCCACTTACAGATAGTCCATACAATAGTGCAACCTCTTTCACACATTACTACATCATAATCCATTTGGCTGCACTTGCTTCAAACAGGTCCACTCTACCCATATGGGCTGGCTTCAGTATTTCTTGCTCCCATCTGTTTTAAGTTATCTTCTTTGGGCCTGGTTTTACTGAGAGATGCTCTTCAGCCACATGCAGAAAGGCTGAAGTTTCTGAGAGAAAATGTGAACAACAGGGGACTTTTCTGCTCTCACATCTGTGGGAGCTCATTGGAGTCGACTGAGCCTACTGCTGTAGATTTTGGCTCTGCATAGTCTGTTAAAGCCCATTTTGTCTGCGTGGCCTAAGTTTTCATTACAAAACTCTAGAGACCTGGTTTGGAAATCGTTGATTCATGTGAATTTTCCTGCTGAAGAGCAGTCCTGCAGAAAGATGTCTTTTATTTTCCTTTCCCCATTCACCTCTTTCCCTGTAGGACCACATGCTACACCCTGGAGAAGCAGAAGAACAGTCCTTGCTCCCCCAAGGCTTTTTCATCCTCAGCAGACAAGTTAAGTCAAAATCTACAAGAGATTTCTACTGTCTTTCCCAGCCTTTGATGAGTCTCAGGTTGGGTTGGGAAGCCAGGAGGAGCAAACCCAGCTCCCAAGACCTTCCCCTACCCTCCAGCCTCACTGCATGCTCATGGAGTGGTGGGACCATGGAAGTCCCTGCCTTGTTAGGAAGTCCACAATCTTCTCCTTTCTTGTTCTGTCCTGAAACTCGATGTTCCTGACACAGTGATGCCACTTGACATTACTGATCCCTCCTAAACACCTGCTATCAAATGCATCAAATCTTTTCTTGTCAGCTTGCGTAATGCCCCAGGTCTTTGCAGCATCGAGCAAAACTGATACCACACAGCTGTTGTAGAGCCTTATTTTTTGTTTTGCGGACATGTCACTGCCCCATGCTTTTGCCCTTGAATTTATTTGCATTGATATTCACCTTATACTGGTCAGGCTTGAAAGGACACTGGATGAAGTCCAGGCAGAGTGGTCCAGATCACTGGAAATGGGGATAAAATGAGAACCCTGCCATGGTTGTGACTGACCTCAGAGAGGAAGGACAAAGCCACTATTTCCTTTCCTCAACAGACCCAAAGCCATCATTTAATCAAGAGCTTTGATGTTTTTTTCTAGCGAAAGCTTCTATTTTTAGGACTTTTCTTTTAAGGTGATCACTGGCCTTTGGGCTCACCAAAGATGAGCCAGAGGATTTTCAATTCTCATTAATAGGTGGTCATATATTCATGAATACCTCCAGGAAAGGGAGACAGAATGCAGAGGATCTTAAATAATGTGTTAAGAATGAGGTATGGGTTTTCTTTTTCAGAAGTAAAAATTTGTGATGTTACTGCATTTACTGATGTTCTGCACAAAAATTTAGAAGGAAAATAACACAGAGAGAAAAAATTGAAATGAAGAACTCTGTGCATAATTGTTTTCATGTCTCCAGAGATAGTAAGACCATTAATCACAATTTTTAGAATACTTTCTGACTTTGTAAGGGTTAACTAAAGAATGTAAAAGAAAGCAGACATAGCTCAATCCTCTTGATTTTTAAATTAACCTTTCCTGATTTATTTTGTCTTCTGTTAAATCTTTCTTTGTCTGAGTAAGTGTGAAATAATAGAAAGGTGTGTGTACATTCCTCCATAATACTGAAATAATTTGTAACAAATGTAAAAAAAATTAAAATCTGAAAAAGGCTAAAGCTGTGTAGAGTATATTTTTCTTTTATGCAAGTTCAGGAAACCTCGACATGGCACACAACCAGCCCATTTGGGGTACCACATATATTCAGTAAAGGTAAGATTATGTGACAAAATAAAGAAAAGTTCCTTCCTAAAATTATAGAATTATAGAATGGAAAAAAATATTGATGCTACGTGATCTGGACATAGAAGCTTATAGTAAGCACAGGCCACAAAAAAAATTAACCTATTCTTCAGAATTGAAGAGGATAATAATAATAATAACAATAACAATAATAATGTGAAAATATAAGTTAAAATAATATTGAAAATATAGATATTAAAAGTAGAAAAATACTGAAAAGTAATAAGCAATTTAAACATAATTATGTGGTTACATTTTATTTATATAACATGTTGGTGTGATAATATAAATTTAATAATACTCTTCTTCTGATATAATATAATAATATAATAATTCTTTTTATTACATATTAATAGAATAATTGTAATAATACATCAATTATATACTTTAAAAATATTGGAACAAGTATATAAAAATATTTTTATTTGAGTAGTTCTATATTGCTAATTTTAAATTATAACATTTTTGCATAACATAACACTACATACATTATATATAAAATTGTTAGCAATTGAATGTAGGAATAAATTCTACATTTGGCACTCCCACCTATCTGGCAATTATCATAAGGCTGTATAAAATTTTGGTGTAGTTTAATTTTTTTCCTGCTTATTAAAAGTCAAGTGAAAATAAAACTATCCTGTATCAGATTATAATTTATAATTTTCACCTAACTTTTATTAATTTAGACCAGGTTCAACCTTTATGAGAATCCTGAAATATTTTTATCTTCCACAGAAATAACTTTAACATGAAAGTAAGGCACAAAATAATTAATACATTCAACAGTTCAACATGTGAATCTTTACTGTGACCATTTTTCACTTTGCTTGTTTCACATATCTAAAAATTTTACGTATCTAAAAATATATAAATAAAATTAAATATAAAAAGCACATTTGAAAAGCTATTCCTTAATTGCTAGGTAGTTAAATGAATTTAAGTTGAAAATTATTCCAGTCTGATCTACAAAACCTCTGTAGAGCAAAGATTTCCATTCACAGGGGCAGATATTGTAACTTTTGTTGCTGTTTCTAGATTTTAGTCCCAATGAAGACAGAATAGATTAATCATGACTGTAAGAGTAAAATCTGACCATAATCAGATATCAGTTTTTGTAATTTTTTTTTCTGGAAAAATCTCTTATCTAGAGATTCAAAAGGTTTGCTTCTTTAAAGTTAATAACTTTAAAAAAAATCTTTATCAGAATTTTAAAAGTTGTTTGGCCACTTGATTTGCAATTTTAAGCAGCATTTGTTAAGGGGAAAAATATTAATTTTACTGCAAGAAATAAATAATATGAATTAATAGTACTGCAACTCTGATTTGCAAATAAGTACACATTCTTCCTCTGTAAATAGTGTGCTTTTTTAAATAAAAGTCATATTAATTTTTCACCTCTACCATGTTTTCTTTACAAAATGGATCTCTTGTTAATTAATTCTGTAATTCTTAAATCCCACCTTAGCTGAATTTACTTTGAACCCGATAGTAGCACCGTAATGACAAAGAATATTTTAAAAGCTTTAAAATGTGGGCTGGACAGTGCACAGAACGTGTTCCTTAATAGCAGCAGTGACAGGAGATAGAGGTGTCTTTCAACTATCTTTTTATTTTGCCAAGACAATGTCAAATGAACTGAAAGGGGACAAATTGACAATGGGCCTTTGTGTGTCTGAGGCCACCATTTCTGGGGAATGAGGAAACAAATTCTGAGCAGGAGTTACCTGTGAAAAGAGCAATAACCCAGGTGATTTTAACTACAGCTTCAATAACATGCAACATTATATTTCTTCACTGTAAATAATGAGGAATTTTGTATTTTGATTTTTCACCCCTCTGCTTAATTTTTTTTTTTTTTATTTGAAGACTTGGATATGGCCAGAAAGAGCAGCACATGCCTGGCCCAACTTGGATGCCAAGATCACCCTTAGTCTGGAAAGAGGTCTTTGCATCCAGCAGGGCTGGGGACTAATTCAGCCTAGAGAAGACAGCAGATAGACAAGATAAATCCCACCCCAAAATGAGGGAGAAGCACAGTGAAAATGATACAGTGGGTCAATGAAAAGACACCTCAGTCTCCAGTTCTGGAGGATGACTGAGCTGAAGTAAATGCTCCACCAGTGAGATGAAGGTGAAGCCCCTGGGAACATGAGGCTTCATCAGCCCAAGAGTGGGCAAACCTTACTGCCATCAGAAAAAACTTTGACTTCTTGCAGAAATCAGTTTGGATACACGTAGACATATGGACACTATGTGCAGAATGAAAAATTGATCTAGAATAACACTAAAAGAATATTTCTGTGTGAGGAATGCAACGTTGCCCAGCTGAACTGTTCCCCAGGGCACGGGCAGTATGGACAGGGCTCCTCTGTAGGGGCTGCAGACCAAAAGGGCGCTTGGCTGAATCACTGCCCTCCTCCTCATGGGATGTCCTGCCAGCTTTGATCTCCAGATCCGATGTTCCCGTGGCTGAGCAGCTGCTCACAGGGAATTTTCCAAGAGGGCTCTTGTCTCTGAGCTCGTTAGCCCTTCCTTTGGGCCTGAAGCAGCCAAGCCCCAGTGACATTTACTGCTGGTTGAAAAACCCCACCCGTTACTTGGCTCTTCCAGTGGAGGAGATTAAGAAATTCATGGCATAATACAGCCTTGTGGTGGCTGGATGGATAGCTGGAGTGACTTGGGGAATAATGCCATGTGTGACAATTTTGACTTTGCACTTTGCACAAGAAGCCTGGTGAGAGAGAGGCAGATAAATGGGGTTATCAGCTATGACACAAAACTTGGTCTTGAAGTTGTTTTATTTCCATGTGAACAAGGCCATAACATGTTCAGGCAGGTATCACCCACTTAAGCAAAATATAAAGCTTCACTAGCTTTCAAACTTTGTCTTCTGTCTATCCCAAATAGGAATATTTTAATGTAGTTTTTAGGGGTTTTTTTTAAATTTACCTGCGAGCTCCAAAGGGAAGTACTACAAAACATCCCCCACAGACAAACATGATTGATGGATTGAAAAGAAATGCTGCAAAAATAGGTCCTAAGGTACTGTAGCAGAGGAAAGGTCAATGAAAATTTAACTGAAGCAATGGGAACAGAAGATGTCAATGCAGAAAAAAACCCCTGCCATCAGGATAAAGCAGCTCAGTACATCTTTACTTACTGATACACCATGGATTAAGCTAGATAGAAATATGGATCTCCAGCTCCCTATCCAAACTCTTCTTTCCCTGTTCAGTATCCCACAGTCCCGTACCCACCAGTGTCTTCTCCCTGTGCCAAAGATGTCAGCAAGAGCTGAACCTTGGCTTTACTCCATTCCAAAAATCCCATGGGACTGAGAGAGGAACAGAAACTGGCTACTGTCCTGGACTGAGAAGAAAGCCCTGAGGTCTGAAGGAGCAGATTTGGTGCCGTTGCTCTTAAATGCTGGAGACACCAGGGTCAGCAGTGCAGATTCTGGAGTCATGGTAGAGGAATTATGTTCTGTGAGTTCTGCCCTGCAGAGCTTACTCAGGTGGACAGACTCATTAACAACAATTAACATCCCATTTCCAGGCAAGACTTGTAAAAGTACCAAAGTAATCACTGACTCAAAGCTGAAGTAACATTTAAAAATCAGTTTTCCTGCACATCCAAGCTAAACAAACCAGATCTGAGTTTCTACAGACACTCAGTAGTCTCATGTGCTGTTTCTGGGCAACAGGGAGGCTGTTACACAAACAACCTTGCTACAACTTCCAGTGGCCTGAAAACAGGCTTTTTCAAACCATTGCTGAATAGCTCCCAATTGCATTTTGCCTCCCTGGTTATTTATTGTTTTGCATTAGGTGACCCTGCTAGCAGTGCAGCATTGCATGGAGAACATCAAAAGGAGAGTCAGAAGTTATCACAACTCTTATCTCATGGCCAACATAATTTCCCAACCACTGCACATCTGCCTTGCATTTTGTGAATTTTAGCACATTGAAATCATTGTGGCTCAGAAAAGCTTTTCTGGAGCCTGCTTGGTTGGTTTACACTCAGATCACTGCTGGTTCATGTTCTGCTCTCCACGAGCTCCAGTACTTGAGTTACTCTGCACATCTGAGCAGTGCCACTGACACAGGGGGAATGTCTGAGCGTCTGCAAGCCCCAGACCCTAAAGCTGAAGTGAGGTTGAAAAGCACCAGCAAAAAGAGCTCAGAGAGAAGGGAGGACAGGACAAAACACTGTAAGTAGTGAACAAGTTCAGTCTGTGAAATCTGGTGTGGCTATTTAAATTCTTTTAATAAAACAGTAAGGAACTTTTTGCAGAACAGGTAAGAGAAAAGACAGAAGGAAATACCAGCCTTGAATCAAATTACATAATTCTTTCCTGATTGCAATAAGTAATCTGTGGTGGAAATTAATAAAAATGCAACAAGGGAACTAAGCAAGGAAAAAAAATAGTCATGATAATGGGACAATTCTGCAGCATTGACCAGAAGATGTTGCTAAACTGGTCGACACTGATTTTAGACACCCACTACCACCTACAGCAGGTTAAAAATAAAATATTACAAAGTTTGGGTTTTGGAGGGAGAACAGCAGCAGTTGAAACACAGCAGTTTGTACACACGAGGCTAGAAAGCAGTTTGGGACAGGGATTTTTGTTGTGATATATTTCTGCACCTGAACCGTATTACCAAGAAATATTAAGTCATGAAAAGCTGGTTAAAAAAAAATAAAATCAATTTTTTGTAAATAATGCTGTTGAAGACCTGCATGTTCAGGAGTAGTGTTGCTCATTCAGAGTCTAATTTGAGTTTCCAGGATCAGAGACAGAGCAAAATAAACCCTTCCATTACCTCGGGCAGCCTGCAGTGAAATACAAGGGTGACTTGCTTTTGACCTGCTGGTCTCGATTTTGGCGTGATGCCCTGATTTGAGTGACTCACTTGTATTCTACAAAAATGCAGTTTCTGGTCATTGGGTGATTAACTGTCCTGCTGCAGTCCTTCCTACTCACCCTCAGTCCCACACTCCAGGGTGGCAGGAGGCATGAACTGGAAATTTGCTGGAACAACACCGTCAGCAAACCCAGCACCCTGTGACTTGCATATCCTAAAACCACGGTGTAGTTTAATTTAAATTAAAAACCCACACTTTCTCTTTCAATCTGAATGATTGGCATAATACAGACACTGAGGAGTTAATGCTGAATGTGGCTCTGGATGGTGTCAGAGCCTTCGATATCCCATCCTGTGTCACTTTGGTGTTTCTGAGTCCCCATTTGAGAGCCTGTGGGGCTGGAGCTGATGAGCAGAGCCTCGGCTCCTGGCATCAGCAACTGCCAGAGAAACCCAGCAAGATGGGAAAAAGGAGAGCAGCAGTCTTCCAGAGGGGAAAATGCCTGTTTGTCCCAGCTGAAATGCTTTGCAGCAGCTTTCAGGCTTCGACAGGGAAGTGTGGGGGAGTCTGGGGGGATCGACTTCACCTCTCTTCTGACCCCAGACAGCCACTGGTGTGTTTGTGCAGAACGGCCCAAACGAGCCCACTGCCATCTTGTGAGGTTTCTTTCCAAGAGGAGCAGCAATCTTGCTGGCTCCATGCTCTGGGGATCACCAAGGGATGCCCCAAGGGACTGAACATCAAATCTTTGAGTAATCGGGGCTCAGCAGAGCCAAGCAAATTCAAATCCTTTCACTTGTTTGTTTGGAGGGTTCCCCATTAGCACAGATCCAAGGCACTGCCTGGTTTAGGTGAGAAACTGCCAGTTTCTGTGCATGGGCATAGACCTTCAAGACCTAATCAACATCCCAAAAATTAGATATTCTCTTACTATCTATTATTTTCTTTCCACTTTGTGGGGTTTTTCTAATGCCATAATTTTGTTTCTGAAAATCACACTGTTATTTAACTGTTTAGAATTGGTTTGTACCCATGAATACAAATCTCTTCTCTATTTCCATATTATCTGAGGTATTCATAAGTTTAAAATCTTAAATTATTAATTACTTTGTCAACACAACATCTCAGACATGAGTGAATAGCTGAAATACAACATTTAAAGTTAAGACGTTCAGTGCTCTTTAACCCCTGTCTGGGCTCTCCTTCTCCTTTAGTAACGGTGCCCAGCAGGTTGCTATAACTTTTTTCACTTCTTTTTTTTTTTTTAATTTATTTTGCAGAACTTCAATAATTTATTTCTTAAAATGTTAGTGTGCAGCTTAATTTATTAACTTTCCTTTGGGTGATGGAACACAAACTGTGATCGCTTACTGAGCCCGGTAATCAAATATAATTTGAACATAATGTGGCCTCAAAATAAATAGCCCCGAAACAAATAAGAATAACAGACTCTAAAAAAATTACCAGAATAGGAGCACAGCAGGGTCTGTTTAAATGTGTCTTTTAAAAAATTGCATACTAATAATCCTATTATTCAATGGAGAAAAAAAAAAGTATCTTTCTATTTATTATATGCTCTGGAAAAGCCACAGCCTTTTACAATGCTGCTTCTCACAAATCACTTCAGTATAATGATGTTACTGTACATTTCATCTCACATTTGAGTAAATATGTTTATTTCATCCTGGAGAGAGATTTTATTTTAACTTCAAAATTATAATTTCTTAGAAGTCTGTCACAGAACAACATGAGCTCTGCCAAATGGAAATACATACCCACCCCCCTGCCGTATGTTTAAAAATTAAGGATTTTTTCCTCCAGTGCAGAAAAATACTTATTTATTCTGACAAAGAAGCGAAGGACAGCAATCAGAGACAGTAAAGTTAACTGCTGCCTGAAGTCATAAACATCTGGTGGCTATTTTAATTGCATTGTGAACTAACCACCAAATCCTCCACTAAAGAAAAAAAATATTTCCCCTGTGAAATACTGTATTTTAGAATTCTTCTCTTCTGAATCAATGTCAGACCTGATTACAGCACAATGAAATCTGTGTTTCATGCCTGCATCTTCTTGAAAACACCACACATGCTTGTTACAATTGCAGGCTTACTCAAAGCATCTCATACAGAAAAAATTTTCAGGTTACTTCTGCAAACACTGACTTAGAGATAAAATATAATGCTTAAATCACCGTAGTTTGTTTGCAAGTAACTTAGATCAGTACATCTGCATAGAAATGCTGGATGTTAGAAAGCACACAGATAACCACACAAGCACACAAATTCGTGTATATGAGATGTGTGTGAACATATATGCATACACACACACAAAAAATGCAGATATTCATACATATATATGCATATACATGTATATATAAGAGGAATTTAAGTAAGTAGTAATACAACCTACCTAAATGTGAACAGAAATTGTTGTTAATAAAATACTTGCATGAGTTGTACGGGGACCTTCTAAATGTCTGTGCTTCCTGGGGAGACTAAATGACCTCTTTTTTACAGATACCAAGATCAAAGCTCTTGGTTTAGATACTCCAGCTGTCCCTCTCGTTGGCATTTGACATGCTACCCGGTCCATTTAAAATCAGGGGGCATGTAAACATTTTAACCCTTGGCAGCAGTATCTGAGAAAGATGCTGGCAATAAATGGTCGTAACTGCCTGGGCCAAATCACATTTGGTGTCCTCCCTTTGAAGTCCATGCAGGCACTGTACCCTATGGTTTTGACAAAGAGCCAAGTCCAAAAAAAGGATGTAGGCTCTGAAGCTGTCCGGATGTGGACTCTGGGATCCAGAGTGGCTCCGTGCTGCTGAACAGTTGCCTCCGAGCTCGCTGCAGGACTCCCTGCCTGACCTTGGAGGATTTTTGCCTTGGCTCTGCTCTGGTGCACTCCCTGCATTGCCCCAGCTCTCAAATCCATCCCAGTGTTTTTGTACAAGCACGGGGGCACCTTCATTCCTCGTGAAGCCTCCTTTGGTGGGTGTACACGGGGGCAACACATGCTGATAGGATTAGACCCTGCTCTGAATTTAGTCACAGCTATTTATTTTATTCTTTTTTTTAACCATTGCCACAGGAGGGTGCCATTTTTCTGTTTAAGCTCCAGTTGAGCCCCGGGGTTCAAATAGTCTGGATCCATCGTGCCCCAGGAGAGCAGGAGGTGATGGATGTGAGCCCAGGACAGGTGTCCTTGCATGCCCACACCCTTCCCACCAAAGCCAAGTCAGGTCCGTGGAGACAGATAAACAAACAGCATCAACAAGATCCCATGGGTAAAAGTGTTATTTCTGGTCCTCACCAACAAGTTGTTTTCTGTCACATTTTTAGAAAAGAGAGATGGCAATGGAAAACCAGGACCCTTCTCTTCTGCAGCCATGCTTTGAAAGAGTGAGTCTTTCCTCTCTCTCTCTTTCCAGTCTTTGGAGAAACAGTGGTGAAGCCCATCTTATTTGACTCCAGAAGGTACTTGGCTTCTGCACTTCTGCACTGTACCCATGGTCTGGGGAAATGATGAGCTTCACCACTTTACCCAGAAAAAGTGTGTCTCATGGGTCTCTGTGTGGCCTGAATGCCATTCTCCCATGCCGAGAGTCCAGTTGCTTGACTCACCTTCATTTTGGGTTCAGGCACTTAAATAAGTTGTCCTTTAAAATGCCAAAGTGTTTAAAGTGCCCCAGGGCAGCTGTGCAGCACCAGCTGTGGGGCAAAGGCAGTGAGGCAGGCTGATGTGACACAGTAATCAGAAGTTAGAGCAGATCTGGCACACAGATGCCTCATAAGGTGATGCAGAACTTGTTCAACACCACATATTGCCATGGGGAAGAGGAGCAGGGCACTGCAGGCAGGGGTACATCCCTCCCAGAGACACCTTCGTGGTAAGGAGGGTGCTGAGAAGCCAGCTCTGGTGGTTGTTGCCTGGCACTGGAGTGGGGAGCTGGGTGAGTCCACAGGAACTGGTCCTCAGGGGAAAACCTGGGAACTCATTTCCTTCTTGAAGAACAGTTGGTGTAGTCAGCTGAAATGGCAGAAATAACGACAGTGGAAGAGCCCCAGGATTTTCCCTTCTCTAACTACCAGTTTCTGCTGCATCCACTCATTTGGTTTCTCCAAACATCTCCAGATGTTCTCTCTCCTGAACATCTGAGTTTCAGGCCCATCCCCCTCCTTGCTCCTCCTGGTGCCATTTTCCTTGTGGACAGACACTTCCATGAAGGATTTGCCTCTGCAATGCCTGGACAGCAAACAACCCAGTTCATCTGACCCTGCCCCTTACCCCTCAGGTCTCTGTGGGAAGCAGTCAGGCACCCTCAGGAGCATCCCTGTGCCTGAGACCTGATGTCTATGAGTAAATTCAGGAGCAACCCCTGAATCTCAGAGCAAACAAGGCCAGCTGCTCTGTGCCCATGCTGCTCTCCTCCCAGTTCTTACTTTCAGGGATTCATCCAAGGTGGAAGCTGCTTCAGCCCTGGACATGGCTTCCCATGACATGCTCACAGCTGCTCAGGCTCTGGTGGCTCCTCCATTGTTAAATACACAAAACTACACTCAGAGGTGAATTAGCAATATTTAAGTCAAACTGACTGCGAGTATCTTACAGCACATTTGAGTATTTAAAGGCAGTGGCAGGCACTATGCACAGTAAATAAAGGTATTCATGCCATTCTAAGTAGTGGAGAACACATTTGCATTCAACATCTATTGTCAGGAATCATGTGAGCATTTTATAACAACAGAGATCTCAGCAAATGTGATCTAAGGGGGTTGTTGAAAGGGGAAACTATAAAATAACGCTAAACTCTGAAGTTTTTCCCCCAATTATTCTTTCTCACAGAACAGCAGCCATTAAAGTGTCTTGCTAAATATGTGGCTTTTAAATAAGCACCCACTTACCCTGGGCTTAATATTAAAATTTACTCTAGCTTAATATTATTTTAAATTTAGGTTTCTACAAAGAGACAAAACAATCTAACTACACTGTTTCAGAGTTTAAACAAATACACTTGGAGCTGCAGTGGCAGGATTTGGTTGTTATTAACTGATTGTATCAGTGCATTTATTTACACTTCCAGATGATGTTACAGAAAACTATTGGGGAAGGATTTCCTAATAGTGCAAGCATAGATGGAGATACTGAAAGAAACAATGTCCAGAATTTCTATAATTAATGCAGAGTTGACTGTAGGTGTTTGTGGTCAAGGAATTGAAGAAATCAATGTAATACCTTGAATGTTAGTGCTGTTTGAGAATCACTAGCTAACCAGAAAGGCTGAAACCTGGATTCCAAGCGTACCAATCCTGCACTCCCTATCAGTTGTTGATATGGATCACTGGTCACAGCTCTAATTGCCTGATTACACAAAAGCTCTCTGCAAAATCAAGACTAAGCCTCTACAAAGTGGAGCTGCAGTTCCTAGTGACTGGCTCCAACCAGACCTTCAAAGTTCATGTAGAGTCACCAAAATTGAATTTGCAGCCTGAAAAGAAAAACTTGGGGGATTTGTCCTGTGCATTTATGGAGTCTGAAGGAATAATGAATAGGACTTGAACAGTCAGATGAAACATTAATAGCCAGGGTGTAAATTGAGCAGCAGTGTATAGGAATATATTTTGTGTCTGGCTTCAAGTAAAAAAAGGATTTAGATCAGAATTTATCTCAAGTTTGGAAGATCAGCTTTTGATTTGCTGATAACAAAATTCAGATTAATTTCAGGAAAAATAATAGCATGAAGTAGCACGCCTCTGGAATATGATTTCACTGATGGGGCTGTAAGCTTGTTTTCTTTTTACCTCTTTCAAAACCAATTGAATTAACTGGTGCTGTACCTCCTTGCACGATAATCTCAAATTTAATTCTGCAGATGGCCTTGAGAAATCTTTTTGTCTGTTGCCTTGAAAACAGGAAGAAAAGTAGAGGCAGAGAAAGGGAAGTGTAATCAAAATTCCTGGTAGCAACTGAGGGTCTGAATATCAAACTCTTCATTGTCACAATTATTTAGAAAAAAGTCATCTCACTTCCAGTATGTGCTATGATGCTACATGGCAAAGGGTGGAATATCAGATCAGGAGAACAGAATGCATGCAATAAATTAGAATGTATGTAATAAATTAAAATGTATGTAATAAATCAGTCACATCAAGCACAAGAAGATTTTGTGTTCTATTTATTTTTAGCCCTATTTCAAGAGAGCTAAGGTATGTTGGAAAAGACCCTCAGAGTTTTCATGGACATTTCAGCAGACCAAGAGCAGAAGCCATTATAGCATGGCATCCTAATAAATTCTACCAAACCAATGGGTTTCTCCTTCTCCTCCTCCTCCTCCTCCTCCTTCTCCTTCTCCTTCTCCTTCTCCTTCTCCTTCTCCTTCTCCTTCTCCTTCTCCTTCTCCTTCTCCTTCTCCTTCTCCTTCTCCTTCTCCTTCTCCTTCTCCTTCTCCTTCTCCTTCTTTTGCAATTCAGAAAGAAGATAAATGAGTTAATGTAACAAGGAATAAAATTACTTTCCTGTAAATCTTTGATGACTTCTACTTTATGGAAAAAGACAAATGTAATTTGGGACAGCAGATTTGTATTAAAACTTGACCCTTTACAACTGGAATGTCCACAATGGGTGGCAGTTGAAAGATCTGTTTTATAACCCCAACACTTCTTTAACAGCCTTGCATGCAATAATTTCTGCATTCAATTTCCTGTACACGTGTACAACAGCTTGCCCAGGGGAATTGGGCTTCCCTACAATCCTTCTTCTTTTCCTGAGTATTTGCAATTTCTAGTTACTGGAGGAAAAAAAAAAGGAAGAAAAAAAAATCCCATTAAAAAACCCTCACTGTAACACTTACTGTATTTATAAAGCAATGAACAAGTTTGCATTTCTTGCTTCCAGGGAAATGGAAAAGATCACAGCAAGATCCCACCAGGCTGTTCCACAACTCCAGTGGCTGGAGGACAAGCCCTCATTGTGAGAGCAAAGCTCTCCCTCAAAAAGGTGTATTCCCCTTTCACCTCTTCCAGATGAGAATGGAAGAGGAAGAGGAAAAACAAGAGTTAAACTCAGCCTTGCACCTATTGGGGATAGTCCTGAGCCAGCTTTGACAAGAAATGGTGAAGATGTCATTTGGTTTTAATATTTATCTTCTTTGCAGTAGTACTGGTCTGTAATGGCACACACTGTATAACTTAGAATTTATTATTTGGCATGGGAAATCATAAGGAAATCCTTTACTTAACAATGGAAAGTGTTTTCAGCCCATTTAATAACTGACACTTCCTTGTCTATTGTTGCTGAGTTTGATGTGGGAACTGCTGGAGGGAACCAGTAGCCCTGGCTTTGCTCAGAAGACTGACCAGACAACTGATAAATCTCCTCTGGCTGGGTAGTTCTTCAGAGTATTAAAAATAAATCAGCTACTGAACTAAATAAGGAAATTTTATGCATTTGGTTATCTCTGTTAACTAAAGCTCCAGGCTTTTGGAGCTGGCTTTTGGCAGGCGAGAAGCCTTAGTGCTTTCAGGAAAACCATTTATGCCCTGCTCTAGGCACGAGCCTCAGCCTCGCCAGGGCTTTGAAGGGACATTTCATGCAGGGCTTGTGGGCTGGAGGTCATCTCTCCTGGATGAGAGTGCTCCCACCCAGGCACTGCCAGCAGGTGGGATGGGAGTCACTCCATGGATGGAGGTCGTCTATGTAAAGTCTGTGTGGGCATACAGCTCCCTGTCTACATGTATGAAACCCACAACATTTAACAGCTCCTCAGCCTGAAGTGTAATACAGGTGTTAAAGCTTTGAGCTAAGACAAGATCCTTTTTTGGGTCTGCAACAGGCATCACCTCTGATTTTGGAACAGTCACATTCTCCTGGAGCAACCTAAGGACCCTTTGCCCACTTTGGAATGAGGATGGTCTCCTGGATGGATCAGCATTGCACTGCAAGGGACTTGCAGGTGCAATTGTGGCATAGATGGTGGCAATAACTCCAGAAAATTAAACCCACTTTTTTTTTTTTTTTTTTTTTTTTTTTTTTTTTTTTTTTTTTACTTTTCTTCCAATTCTTTCAACAGACAATAGCCACCTTAAAAATAATTTTATCAGGAAATGCTGCTCACTGCACCCAAATACAACAAGTCCAACAAATCAGTCAAGATATTAATCAATTTTTCCAATTCATTAAAAAAACCCAAACTTTGAGTTGTGTGGCAAAATAAACTCCCATCTGGATAATTTTTGTTGACACAATAGTGTACATTGTGTAGAGAAGCTGCCTTCTTTGATTTGTTTCATCCAGCAGTGAGGCAAATGGTTCTTAGCTCTCCAGCTGCATTATCAGGGAGAGCATTAGCATGGCTGCTGTGCCATTTATCTCCTGTGCCTCCTGACACATCCCTTGTCCTGCTGTCACAACAGATATTTCTGCAGCTGGAGACACTCTGCAGTGAGCACAGCAGCCCAGAGCAGGTGCCTCTGCTGCAAGAGGGGAGTGGGAGGCCTTGCACATCCTGAAAATAGAAAAGGTTGTTGTTTCTCCTTTACCTCCTGAGAAAGGAAGGGCACATGGACAGCACCCTTGACATCACAGACACTGCTTGTGCACCCAGGAAGGGCACTGCTTAAGCACTCCTCATCAGTCTGAGCCAGAAGACCAGGAGCAGTATTATGCATGATTTTTAAAATTTTTTTTCAGCATTTTGGCAGCTGTAAAACTACATAAGCTGTACAGTCAGATAATCACAAACTGATTGAGGGTGGAAAGGACCTCAGTAGATCACCTTGTCTGAATTCCTTGCTTGAGAAGCAGCACTTAGGGGTGGTTGCTCTGGCTCTGAATTGTGTTCAGACAACTTTTGAGTATCTCCAAAATTGGAGACACCAGAGTCCCTGGGCAACATGTGCCAGTCACCCTCACAGTAAATAAGTGTTTCCTGATGTTCAGAGGATCCTTCCTGTGCTTCAGTTTGTGCCTGATGCCTCTCCCTCTTTTACCACCAAAATAATCCAGTCTGTCTTCTTTGCACCCTCTCTTCAGTTATTTATTTACATATTGATAAGAACCCCCAAGCCTTCTCTTCTTTAGGCTGAACAGTCCCATCCCTTGCAGCCTTCCCTCAGGAGAGATGCTCCAGCCTCTCCAGGATTTTCATGGCCCCTTCCTTTATCCCCTCCAGTGTGTCCATGTCTCTCTTTCACTGAGGAGCCCAGAAGTGGACCCAGTTTTCCATGGTGACCTCACCAGTGCTGAGCAGAGGAAAAGACCTTTAAGAACCAGATGGTCCATTCTTCCCTTTCTTTATGCAGGCTTTCATTTGGTGCACTGCAATAATAGAAAGGCTCTAGAGTGCCAAAAACTTCTCTGTCCATAACACTTGCAAGTTGTCAGTCCTCTTGCTGTGAGCTTGTTTTTCTTGTCAAGGACAGCACTGACCACTTCTGCTGGCTAAAGAACTGCAGCACTTGGTGCCAGAGCAAACCTGCAACTGGATTAGTTACAGCTGTTGAGCCTTAACACCAAAAACCTCCCTTTGCAGAGGCACTGGAATACAGCACACATCCCTCCATTCTGCCCCATCACACCATCACAAGGGTCAGCATTTCTGTGGGGGTATCCATGCAGTCAGTGTCAGCCCTCTGTGTTATTGGGCTCAGCATCACCAAACCCCCCCCAAGTCCTTACAGCAGGGTCAGAATCCAAACTTGGGCAAGATGGATATATTTTTTTTCAATTTGTTTTGCTATCCAAAACACGTTAATTGAAAGGTACATTCAGATGATCAACAAGCACATTTGCAGGATGGATGTGTAAGTAGTACAGCAGCAGAGCTGGCTGCTTTCTCACCACCTCACCTGGAGCCACCAGAGCACTGAGGCTGCAATTCCATGCTGTCTCTACAGTTCTCACAACCTGAAGTGCACAGATTTGCCATACAACCATACAGATAGAAGATGTCAAGGTCTGAACCACCAATTTTATGTCACCAGCCAGGCAGTGTAGTGCTGAGAGAGAGTGGGCACATATTTACAGGTAGGTTACAGGTAGATAAAAAAAAAAAAAAAAAGGCAAAGAACCCACCCTATCTTGATACAATTCTTTACTTCTGACTTTAAAAACCAGTATCCTAAGCACTATGAATATATTGAGCAGACGATGTCCTGCATAGGAAAGCAGCAAGAATTAAAATGCTTAAGTGACAGGCACTAAGCATCCTTTTGCTCCTAGGCCTAAAAAGCTGTTGCTACAGGGGACTGGCAGCAGACTTATTCTAGGAAACTATTTCTTTAGTTATTCTGAAGTGTTACATTTTGTTCTGGTTGTGGATTCATCAGTGAAATCAAAAGGGACAACCTGCCTTTTCCACAATAAATTAAACCCTAATGTCCTTTATAAAGCAATAGGGTGGGATGATGCAGAATTTAGCACAGTTGGGTTTATTTCACATTCCTTCTCAAATTCCTTATATATTTATGAGCAAATCATCTTATTAGTATGAGACTTTATTGCCTAAAATATAAAAATATTTCCTGTCTCTACAATTCTTTGTGTCTCTTGTCTGTTCAGCTTGTAAAATTTCTCTGTGTAAATGCAGTGAGTAGTACCATTACCAGGATTTCTATATTAGATGGCAATCTGAACACTACTGCAACAATAACTGTAGCCAGCTCACATTAAATCACTGTATATTTGGTGTGGAAATGACAGTTTCAGTGGAATGAGGAGAGAAATTTATCCAAGAGTCTTTAGCAGTGGTTTAGACATGAATACCCTTTTTATGTAAAGCGATAGCTGGAAGGATTAAGATGGGGAGGTTAATCTTTCCTAACGGCTAACTCATTGTTTTCTCATGATTCCAAAATTCTTTGGTAAGAGACACGGTCTGGACAGCTCACCATTAGCAATTTTGGAATGGAAAGCTAACCGCAAAACAGTCAGAGCTGGAAATCTTGCAAAACTCACTCGAATACTGATTTCCTTCTGAGTCTTTTCTTCTAAAGATGCCAGACACATTCCTATCCATGTCCAACAGCTCTGTTTTCTGAGGCAGGAAAGCTTACACACACACACACACATCTCAGAGCAGAGACACACGCACACTCAGAAGAGGCAGCTTAAAGCCTCTGCCAAGGAACACGTATGCTGGAAAATATATTGATTAAATAACTTGTTTTCTTATCACAGGCTAAGAATGCTCGTCCTTTGTGAGAAAGGCTTCTGCTCATAGGGGAGGCTAACATCAATGTTGATATTGATTAATGAGAAATTTTAATGATTTTTCTTTTTTCCTTTGGTTTCTGAAATGGGAGGTCAGTCCAACAAATATTTGGGAAAGAAGGCAACTCTGCTGTTAGGCCCTCCCAGAAGGAGAAATACTTTCTCTCAGAGAACTGGTGGAAAGCAAAGAGGGAAGATGCCGTGAACACTTTTTGACTTAAATCCCAGTGTCTGGAATTTAAAATGAAATCTCTTGGTGTTCTGCTCATACATACTCAGTTCAAATCTACTTCCAAACCCTGTTTTTAAATATTGTTGTTAAATCTAGCTATGGAACAAGTTAACAAAACATTTTTATTTCCAACAGATTTCTCCTTGGTCCTTCTGAAACAAGTTTGTGGTTTAATTTTGTGTCCATCAGATACCCTGTCCATCTATATTTCCTCTGGGACACTTCAGTTATGGTCTTGCCATTTGGTGGTTTCATGGCTGTGAGCTCAGGGGACCCTGGTCCAGCCAGAGTAAACCTTCTGTCATGAAGATCCAAGCACTTATACTCAAATATAGAGAAGTCTGTGCTTTTTTGAGGGTAAATCTTTCATGTATTGGCTCTGATGACTTCAGGGCATCTTGTGTTCAGGAGTGACCCAACACAGACTCCTCTTTTCACATGATCAGCTCAAACAAAACATTGAGGGGCAGGGTCTACCAAACAGCCTTGCTTTAGGCAAAATATGCCCCAAAAAATCTTGTATCTGTTGATATCTGTGGGGTACAGAACATTAATGGATCAGTGGTAGGCCAGGGAAGGGCGGTCTTGGAAAACTGCCAGGATACAGAGTTGTGGGATGACATTTCTCAGTCGTGCTCCAAATTCTCATATTCTTCCATCCTGTTAGAAGTGAAAGTTCTGTTACTTGGAAATTATTAGTTAGACTTCCAGATTCTAAACAATTTTAAAAGGGCTATCTTGTGTTATTTATGGCACAGCTGCAATTAGAAATAAATGGCTATAAAAGTGTCATTGTTGGTATCTGGTTCAGGAGCAGCTTTCTTCTCTCTGTTTTTTTTTTTTTCCTTCTGTTGTTGGGGAGTTTCAGCCTTGCAAGCTCAGCTGGGGAGCTGAGATTTAAATGGAGTAATTTCTGGCTCGATAACCATTAGCAGTACTGAACTTTCCACCAGATAGAATCCTCCATCTAGGCACAGATTTATATTGGTGGGATCAGAGCCTCCAGCATATAAATTCTTTTGAGGCCAGTACTGCCTATATTTATGTTTTTAAAGTATCTCACTAAAAGAGGCCTTGGAGCCACATTATATTGGAATTAAATGTTATTTTTAAATCAATGTGTTCCTGAATCTTTTATGCCATTTTGGCCAACCCTAGGCATTACTCTTGATAGAAAAACAACAATTTAATTTTACTGGTTAAATCATTCCTGACACCTTTCAATGAGGTAGTGACCAGAGATAGAGAAAATACAGTAATGAATAGTATTTGAAACTTCAGCTAGGAAGTCCAAATTAGGAGGAATGGATTTTGTGCCATACAAATTTGGTTACTGCAAGTTTGGGACTGAACTGTATCATTATATTTTATAGTACTATAAAATGAAAAACTGTTTCTAATGAATCCAGTCCTAGCTGTCCCTTTTGGCTTGTCCAGTCCAAGCGTGCTGTGCACAGGATATAATTAGCTTGATGCACAAACCAGTGAAATAAATGGCCTTTTAATGAAGCTCAGGGTGTGCAAAGAAAGAGTAACCAAAAAAACAACCAAGAAAACCCATAGAACAGGAAGTCAAATAAAATTTCTCCTTGCAAATGGCTTTTTGGCACTTTTTTTCTCATTTTGTCTCTGGATGTTCCTTTTTTATTCCCTTCCTTTTTCTTTGATTATTTCCTTGATCGTTCATTTCTTCCAGGAAGGCAAACATGCTGAAGGCACAAACTTCCCTGGTGGGGTGAACTTTCCATCATGTCCCAAATGGCTGCCATTTCCTATGTTCCCTCAAAAGAAACAGCCTTGCCAGCTCTCCCCTGGCCCACTGGCTTGTACCCTGGGCTGCTTGGAGAGGGCCCCTGTTTTCCAGGTGGGATCCAGGCTGAGCAGGCTGAGCCTCAAAGGACAGTCGAGACCTCTGAGCTGCCCCCTCTTCACTGTGCAGCAATGCCATTCCATTTTCTGCCTTCCTTTTTCCATGGAAGTGAAAAAAATCCTCCAGATCCTGCTGGCTTCTGATTCTGGTTCTTTCTCTCCAAGAAAGTGCAAGTTCGGTCCTGAACTTCATGATCCATTTCCTCAGAATTGTCATTTTGAGAGGAGCCTGTCTGGCTTTGAGTGACTTCAGTTTTTAAGTGCATATCATTTGTAAGGAGCACAAGTCCCATGCTGACTGTACACATCCTGTGGCTGTTCCTATTGAAAGGCCTTTCTCCTTCCACAATGTACTGAAAAAGGAAATTAATCACAAAACACCAGTCTCCATGAGCTGGGCAGAGTGCAAGTGTCTCCTTTGTTCAAAGAAGCTTTTGGCTCTGAGCCCTGGATCATTTGAGCTCATGGCATCTCTTCCACTGTCTCCAGCAGCACCGAGTTTGGCCTGTGGACATTTATGATGTTACATGGAAGTAAGAATCCTGGGTGAGCCAGGAGAAGGGTCCCCTCCAGCCCACAGGGTCACAGGGTCTGATTCTCACTTAGTCAAACACACAAAAAAACAGCATCAAAAGCTCGTAACAGAGACAAGGGTTGGAGGTTAAAAGAGCTGTCTGCCTGTTTCACAGAAATCCAAAATGAGTTGTGCAATTGCAAACACATTAAAGTGTGAGTCAGTCCAGCATTTGGAGGGAAAACAAATCCCATGGTGGACAGATACAGTGAGTAGATGGATCACAGGGCCCACTGCCAACCTGTATTGCTGCTGGTTTAGGTCTCTTCTAATAGATCATTTGTAAAACCACCTATTCAAACCAGCTCTCATGCCATGAAGTGGGCTGTAACTTCCCTGAATGTTGGGGTTTTGCCCCAGATCTCATTATTTCTCCTGCTACACTCACAGTTTTTTTTACTTTTCTATGACTCAGCTCCCATTTTTATTAACACTGCCTACTCTTCCTCTTTTAAGGTTCCTCTTCCTCCCTGCTCACACCTCCCCAATCCCAATGTTTGCAGTTACTCTCATTACTTTCCCACTAGTTGGTATCCTTCTGACCAGTCAAACAAGACATTTAGGAGCTCTGTTGTTTTCTTCTCACACGATCCCACACTCTGTGTTTCTTTGACTCAGTGCCAGTATCTGTACTCAGTTATTTTTGTTATTAACTGGTCTAATCTACGTTCATATTTATGCTAAGTTTTTTCCAAGTTCAATCACTACCCTCACCCACCCACTTTGATGAACTCCTTTGTTTTTTCTAAGGAGCATCTTGTTAAATGCTCTTTGCCTTAACACGTTTGTGGAAAATTCATCCTGATGGAAGCTCAGCTGCTAAAGACTTGCTTTCTTCACTGGAAAAGTGTAGGTGAGTCAAGACACTGGTGAAAGATTGCTTTAAATGCAGTATTTGACCAGTCACCTTCTACTAACAGGTGAAGTCAGCATCCCCTTCCTTATCTTGTTACACGCAGCTTGTGGCCACATTTACAGTATGTGGGAGAAACACAATTTCAGCTCGAGAATTTTACACACTGCAGTTATGAACTGTGAAACTATGGCAGGCTTCCACCCAGAAACAGCTGGACTTGCCTGTGGATGAAGCAAGCCCTGTATTTTACATTTACACTTGTCTTATCTACCATAAGGTAAGGAATTCTGGAAAATGAATCAGTCACTGCATTAATACACAAAAGCCTGCTGCTATCCTCACAAGAAGTGTCTTAGAAAGTAATGAAATTATCACACATATCCCATGATCCATTTGCATGCAGATTTTCAAACCAGCTTGGCATGTTTTCTTGGAAAATGTGAGGTTTCAGGTGAACAAGCCATTTAGTTGTTAAAATATTGCCTTTTCGCAGAGCAGGATTAAATGTGTCTTGGATGCCAATCACCTCACTCAGTGAAGAGAAAGAGCAGACCAAGCTCTTGGAGTGTTAAAAAACTCCTTAGCTGCTATGACCTTCCTGCTTTCCTTAAGCAGCCAGTCTGGTGGGGAGCTGCCTTTTCTCTCCTTGCAAAAACACTTGGAGATGTGCAGTGAATGGCTTGAGCAAAGCAGCTTGCAGCAGAAGCCTGTGTCTTCTTCTCTGGGAGCAGGACTAAACTCAGCTGAGACAGAAATGAAAAATGAAAGGTTAATATTTTGGCTCCAAAGTCTTTCTGGCAGACTTGAGATTATCTTTGGATGTGTCAAGAAAAGTTTTCAGGACAAATCCCAGAGCCAAGCATTTCTGAGTGGTTTTTGGGAAACTCAGCAGTGCAGTGTCCAGCTTGAGAAAGAGGGATCTGATAGTTCACCTTGTGAGAATTCAGGTCCCCTTGCAGGGATGGAAGGAGTTAACTCAGTACCTCACTTTCTACACATAAGAGGAATGAGAAAATCCTTCTCAAAGTATTTCTCCCCATCAAGATATGTCAGCAAAACAATTCTCATTCCAGCACGAATGTCTGGGCCACGTTATCATTTGAGAGGTTTTTGTGTTTCTGCTATTGAGCTCTAATTGCTTTCAGTGAAATCACTCCCAGTGGAAAATCAGTGAAAATTTTGTCACTTACTTCAGTTGCACTGAGATTTCTCACATGTGAGAGCTTAGATGTCAGCCTGACTCTTCAGAAAGCCCCGGGAAACCACTGACATGAGGACACACCATGCTTGAACACGTGCTCATCAGTCAGACCTCAAAGCTGGCTTCATTCAGGGTAAAACTATTCTCCCTTCCCCATAAAGAAAATTAGTTCCTCACTGAAATCTGTGGTTTAAATATATTATAACAGAAGAGAAAGTCTGTCAAAAAATCAGCCTTTAAGGTGTATTCTGATTTTATAGTCATGTGTGTTAAAGAGGAAGACTCTGCAGCTTAGAAATTGCACTTAAAATGTGAAGGGAGATCCTGGTAGTATGGAACATAAAATGGAAAAAAAAGCACATTAAATATTGCCATGCAATTAGGTACATAACTCAGCTATGAATCCTCTGCTACTCTGTCTTCAAGGCTGGTCTGCCTTTCCTCCCACCCTCTCATTTAGCTGTGGGTTGAAAACACACACCCAAAATGTAGGAGATCGAACCCAAGATTTCAAAACAAAATTCCTCCCACTGCTCACCCCTCCTTTTTTCTGCCAACCTGATGGATATTTATTTGACTGTGTACAGAAAGTTATAGGAGTTCAATAGGGTGTATCTCCTCATAACCTAAAGGTTATCTGACCTCACAAACAAAGCATGAACTGATAGTCGAGCCTCAGATGAGCTGGAGGAGAGGTTCTCTGCAAGGACAGGTCTGCAGCTGATCTCAAAGGGCCATGTCCCAGATATCTGAACATCCCTTTGGTCCATAGGTAGGACTGGGAGAGGAGTGGCTCTTCTGGGAATCCCATGAGGTTCCTGCATGTCTCCAGGTATCTGAGCACTGCCAGGTCTTGGCAGGTTTGCTTAGACTTTCTAGCAGAAAATTAAGCACCTGCTGTGTTAGATGGCAGCTGAGAAGAAGTTTGGAGCCTGTGTGCAGAATTCAGGCACCTCATCATCCAGACTATTTCCCAAAGCCTATCTGGAATTTAATTCCTTCATTTCCCTGAAATGCTGCTCTGAGCTCAGACTTGCAAAGAGGCAGAGCTCAGATTCAGATGGTAAAGCTTCAGGGAACTCTGTTGCACCAACACATCTCCAAGTGCTGTGGTCCAGAGGTGTCCAGCATCCAGATGTGCAAGATTCACACTTCTTCAAGCTGGTTGTGATCTGCCCAGTACTGTGTGAGTTAATTACACTTCTTTCACTGGAAAACATTCCTTCCACTAGCTAATCAGGGCAGGGATAGCTGCATCTGTTGATTAAGGAGAAACCTGTGATTAATTGATCCTTTGTGGATGGATCAGGGCAATAGCAACTCGGTTGTTGAAGGAACACACAAGCTTCAGACTCCAAGTTGGCTACCTCCCACTTCTACTACACCCTCGACACTCAGCCTGTGAGAGCCTTTTTTCACCCCTAGACTTTGGCAAAAGAGCAATGGAAAACAGAACACTTTCAGCATGTAGGAGTGTTTACTCTTGTCATGACACAATTTGGGATTTTCCATTTGAGCTTGAAAAACAAACCCTAAACAGAATTTATTAGGAAAATAGTAGCTATGAGGTAAACTTGCATCAATGAACGCCAAGAGGTCAAAGAGACGACACATGACATTTTGGTTGAATATTCTGTGTGTTCCTAGAAGCAGTGTGAAAACTGTCTCACAAAGTATTTGCTGGAACATTATAGTGACTGGGGAATAGGCTGAGTTCAGAAAGTTCCTGAAAGCAAAGCCTTATTCTGCTCACTTATTACAGAGGCCTTTTCTTTATCCACCAACACTGAGTGCTCCACATGCCAAGGCTGGGGATTGCCAGGAGATGCAGACACCAGCATGGCCAAGCTGCCAGCAGAAACCAGAGCATGCAGGACAGGCTGGCGTTGCAGACATCCCTCTCCAGCCTGGGTGGAGAATAACTGATTTTTCCCATGCTGGTCCCAAATCAAGAAGTCATAATTCCTCCTGAAAGCAGCTCTAACCATTCCGCCAGTGAGGGGTCACTTCTGGTGAAGGGGCTCTCTTCCCATGAATGGGGGCAGAAATCCACTCAGCCAGCAAAAGGGGAAGAAAAATTGATGGTGAAAGCTGAATATGAGGAAGAGGAGGGTAACCACCCTTCCTTGCTTCAAGTAAAGTTCTGACATATCATGGAATCATAGAATCATTAAGGTTAGAAAGGACCTCTAAGATCATTGAGTCCAACCATTAAACTCTTAACTGATTGTTGCCCTCTATAATTATGAACCTTTTCAGTGCATATCCCTCATCTTTACATCATACTCATTTTTACTCTTGTCTTGTTTTTTAAATGCTGTGACTTCTGTGCTTAAGAAGAATTTCCCATGCCATGAGATTCCTAATGAAGATCACAAATCAGACAATTCCTTTACTGAGACAGCTGCTGGAGACTGGGTAAATCCTCTGTTGTCAGAGCTCTGCATTCCTGGGTTACTAGCTGTCTACCAGAATCTTGCTCTTGTCCATCTACAGGATGTCTTGGCATCTTCTGAAGAGAAATGCTAAATACATAAAGTATCGTACATAACCATGTTTCAATAGTTACTCTGATTTAACATATTCTAATAACTCTGCAAAATTTATATGTATTGTTATGTCCCCTTTCTTCCAATTCTGCTTATGGTTTCAGTGTTAATAATGCCATTTCCAGAAATTATTCTCCCTGGTTTACGTTGTAGGACAGTGTTTGCAGATGATGAATGAAATATACTGAGATTATGAGAAGGGAATTTGAAGAAAGTCACCAACTGAGACAAACGGAGCAACTTATGATCTTTATTATCACTAGAGCACCTCAAAAATATTAAAGTTTGAATATTGTGTAGAACTATTTTGCAAAGAGGTAAAACACTATAAAGTGCCCTCTCCCTTCAGTAAGCAGGGAAAATACTCCTACAAACACAAGCTATTCATAGACCATAGGTTGAAACCCAGTGATTTAGGAGAACTTGCATACCAGGTTGGAGTGAGCTGGTTTTCATGGCTGTGATAACCACACTGGGATAACCTACAGGTCTCTTTGTAAGCTGCAAATGCTACAGAACACTGAGGTGTGCACAGGGACCCCTGGAGTATATCACAATGTGATTCAACATTTTTCTGTGTATCTCTCATATGAGATTCAAATTCACATTCTTTATGAGATTTATTTTACAATGCTGGAAAACAGGAAAATAAGTAACACCAGAGAGAATGAGAATGATGGGAAAGAAAAGATGTTTCAGATGATGGCAAAAATTTCCAGCTGCATCCAAAAGATCTTAGAGGGTAAAATCACAACTCTATCAGCACATTTCCATGGACTGAACTGTAAACAGATGATCAGGTACAGACTACAGGTCACATCATGATGGCTGACTGAGAATGTTCTGGTGTGACTGATAACCCCAGCTGCTTTGACCTCACATGTTAGCACAGGTAAGAACATTTACCCAGAGTCAGAGGTGAAATTAAGTAATTCTCCAGCTCACTCTGCCATGCTCTAAATCTCAATTTACAAATCTCATGTAACCCTGAAAAATAGGAGTTTGGAGAATTTATAGTAATTTTTTCTTTGCAACTTAAGATGCCCAGTAAGATTTCAAAGTTGAAATCCTGTTAGGATCAGAGTGTGTTTGAGCATCCAGACTCCAAAGAGAACACAGGTGTTCAGGTGCCCTTATGTGTAAAATTTAGGTGCACTGAGTACTTCAGATGTAACCCTCAGTTTTCCCCCAAACATTCTTACTGATACTGTCAGCTGCATTTCTAACAGCCTTTCTTCCAAGCAATAAAGTCAAACTGAAGCCAAGGTTCAGGGGTGCACCACTGGTCTGAGCAGAGGTCCAGTGACAAGCTCTGCTCAGACCAGTGGGGATGCAGAGGTACAGCTGGCTTCCCCTGATATCCCAGCGGCTGGAGAATAATCTTTTACAAGAGAATAAAAATCCTGGGCTCTCGTAACTTTTCCCACATTTGTATGCCATACAGATTGACATGTAAGGGTCTCTAGACTTTAGATGAACACTTAATTGAACACTTAATTGAGATGCTTCCACAGCTGGGAAGCATTTCAGGGGATGCAACATTGCAAACACAGAGCCATATTTAGACTTTTCTTGGGGTTAATTAGGAGGGCTCCCCATGGGTTGACTGATTCACACCTTTTCTTAATTATCTGTGAAGTGCATGGGCTAAAGCCCTCAAAACAGTCTTTTTCTAGAAGTTAAGCATCTCAGGCTGAGCATCTAAGTGTCTGACATTTTTCAATCTTCATTAGATTGAACATTAGCTAGAACCTTCATTAGTTCTAGCTCTGAACCTCCAAATACACCTGAACATTTGATAATTAGAGTCAGGGAAAATCTTATTCCATCCCTGTGAAGAGCCACATCTGCACCTCTGCAAGACCAACAGAGAATAAATGTCTGGTTGAGGCATCTGTCAGTGGCAGAATCTGACACCCAGATGTTAGACTTTTGTGATGAGCATTCAATTTTAAGTACAGGGCTTTAAAATGTCAATTTTGAACAACTAGGTCTAGCCACTGCTGACATAGGGTAGCATGGAGTTCTAGGACTGAGATAAATAGGGTAGAAGAATCCAGTCCTCTCTCCTCTCTCCCAGCAGAGCCCAAATCCTGCCTTGGGCACTCTGGCCAGATCTGACTGGTGTGTGGAGGCATTCCTAACAATCCCACAGCAGATCCCAACAAAAAGACAAATGGAGGTTAAGGCAGCTCCCCACCCTCCCATTCTTTGATGCTGCCCCCTCCCCATGCACCCACACCAACTCTTGATGCAAATGGGTCAAGACTCACTCTCCATATGGGGCAATGAAAGCTATTTTTAATTTTTGAAAGTTAAACCATCTCTGAAGCTGGATTAGTGGTGGAAGATCCCCCTAAACTACAGGCACGTAAACTGAGGGTGGACAGCTGCTCTGAAGTTCCTGGCTGGGAACCCAACCCCTAAACACACTGGATGCACATACACAGCTTCTTGGCTGCCCCTTTTGTGCCCATCTGTCACGATGGCACACTGCCTGCTAGAAGTTGGTCAGGTCTTTGCCCTTGGGTAATATACCAGGCAAGGATGGATGTATAAGGACAGCCTGCACGTGGGGGCAAGAGATGTCTTCCCCAGGAAAGGCCTTCTCCTGCTCTGCCTGAACCTTGCAGCTTGGTGTGGTGGTACATCCTTGCCCTCTAGGTACACCTGTTTGATTATTGCCCTCCTAATGAATGAGGGAGCCAAGGAGATGAAAAGGGGCCTGGAAAGTTCTGGCTGTCAACAATGAGCCAGGTTGTATTACAGAACATTCCTGAAATACATGCAGTCACTAATGGGGGCATCACCACGATGGTCCCACCCACTGCAACTCTGCATAACAGGCAACGGGACCAGGGGACAAATCAAATTTCAAAGGATTGCGCACATCTGAGCCCAAGATACCACTTGTACATTTGCCTCAAGAAGAGAGCCAAGGGACACAGCCCTTCCTGATCTTTAGTAGGGTACACGGTGCCCTTTCACATGGCAGCACGACAGAGTAACCATGCCAGTGAAAACTGGGGATTTTACTGTGTTCCTTTCAGACATATTCATTTCCCTTTGTATAAAATGGGAGAACCCACTTAATTTGAAGACTGAAGGCTTTATGGTCCTCTCTTTCCCCTTGCCTAAATGAATTTTTCCCAGACGCAAAGATCTTGAGTCTGTAAGGCAAGTAATTTTTGGCCTGATGCTGAAACAGGCATGCAGTGATCTGCCTTTGTATTCATAACACTCAGAGACCTCAGCTGAGATCTAAGCCCTGGTCACTCCTCAGAACAGCTTCTGTCCTGGGAAGCATAAAATATAAAAATATCATATGGATGAAGGAAAATAATAATATTATCCTGCGACTGACTACCAAGAATTTGATAAAATGACTTATCTGTGATCACAATGGAAAGTTTTATTTTGGTAAAGCCAATTAGATATCAATGAGATAAGTCTTCCTTTCTTAGAATCATCTCAAATATATTTGTACCTCTTCAGGCTGGTAAAAACACTGCTTTTGCTTCTTTTCTCTCTAAACCTTTCCCAGCACCTCATGATTATATTTCAAGTTGATTTTCTTAGTTCAGCAAAAGCTTAAGGAAAAGAAAACTATTTTGCTGTCCCCTGGGAAGTTGCCATCAGGGAAACGATCCCCCAAGATCCAAAAACCTGGCTCGGGAGAGCAGGACCATGTAGGACCCAGTGAGGGTGCCACAACCCCCTCACCCACGCCCCTCTCCCAGTAAATCTGCACCAATTTCCACACTGCCAAGCAGCCCCCAAGCCCTGTGTGAGCTCGAATGGCCGCAGTGGGTTGGGGCACTGTGGCCCCAGTGCCCCATGGACAGGCGGCTGGCAGCCCTTCAGAGGCCATTCCTGCGCGATGATGCACATGTCCCCAAGGGTAGGGCTTGGAAGGGTAACTGAAGGTCTGGATCCCACTGAAATCCTATAGTCTCCTTGTCCCCCAGGCTTCTACATAAATTGGGAATAACAGGAAATCTCTAGCTTAGAGGAGCGCCGTGAGGCTCTTGGATGCTGATGTAATTACATCTATTTATGTGCTTCAGGTGGACGGATCTGATGGATTACCCGCGATGGCCCTCTCGCAGTCCAAACCAGCCTGTGCACACTCTGCTGGAACATGCTGGCCCCTATCCCATCACTAACAGCTATTTAGAGTGCACTTCGAGACTCTCTGGTGGAGCCCCTATCCTTCTGTCACCAGCGTGAGACAACATTTTAATGAAAGCACACATTTTTCTCAGCACCAGCAGCAAGAAGCCCTTGGTGTGAACTCCTGTCTTGTGGTGCAGGGTGCTGTCCCACAGACCTCCGAGTCTGGCTCAGCCCCAGGAGCCAGGAGTGGACAACGTGTGCAGTTTCTGACCGTAGGCCATTTCCCTCACTCTAATTAAGTCTGACAAGCCTAGTTTCTCCTTACACATTGAGCTCATGTGTTCCCATATGAGAAAATTTTATTCCAGCTGCCATTGTATAGTCAGAAGTATTATAGGTTTTGTTCTTTCTTGCCAGGTAGTGTTTTTTCTCTAATTGGATCCATAAGAATGCCCTTACCTCTGAGATGAGTCAGACTTTTGCCAAGTCTAATGTCTGCAGAGGGGATCTAACCTCATTTATACCTTACAAAGTCGTGCTTTTAATCCAGCAAAATGATTTTATCATTGTGTTCTTTGGAAGAGTGATATGAGGTGGAAGCCACCGAGATGACCTCATAACTCTTAAGTAGTTAATGAGATGAACTCCTCTTCCCAGAGAAATCTTCCTTCAGTGTTGTGTCTGCTGGCTGTGCTTTGTAAAAGGCTGATCCTAACAGGTGCCTAAACACCAGTGGGTGCTGCACACCTTGCTGGTGAAACAGCCAGAGAAATGCCTGTTGTGTGCAGGCTGGCAGGATTTAGCTGTAGTTGAGATGTCTGGGTGTCCAGCATGTTCTAAGTTTAGCTGGTTGTGCTCAGAGTGCACTTCTTATATATGTGTGTGTATATATATATATATACAGACACTTTGGTGCCCAGCAAACCATCCTTAACTTCTCACAAAATGTGCCAAGGAGTTCAAAATAGATCAATCCCAGCTTCTCAGTCTTTCAGTGTCCTTAGTCACAAGGAATATTCATGTGAAGGAGCTCTCCTTTCCTGTGATGGTGCCTCTCTATGTCTTGACTGCTGTGAAATGTATCATGAGGTGAAATCTGAGGTCACACATCCAAGTCCCCACAAAAATTATGTCCCCAGACTTCAGCTGCACACACAGACAGCAGCTGAGCCAGGGCTGGAGCATCTCACTTTTGCACTTAGGACTGCAGGGAGTTTCCTATTCATTTTGTGGAGTGAAGTCAAGAGCACAGATACTTCTCCAAAATGCCTTCTGCTTGTTAAATCATATTTCTGTTGGCAGCTGAGAGCCTTTGACCTCTCTGAGCAGCAAGTTCTTTCCAGAAGAAAGTTTATATCTAGACTGGCTAGTTCATTACCACACAAAGATCACTTCTTTGTTAAGAGCAGGTAGAGCATGGTTAAAAACAAAAACACAAAGGAAATTGGTCATTTTTAGGCAGGAAATAATGGAAATTCAGCAGAATGAAGTCACTGAAACGCTGCTGCATACACTGACATGAGAGAGTAAAGGCACAACACAAAGCTTCAATGTGATGCTGCCAGGTCATTGCCAGGGCTGAAATCATTCCTGAACCAAAGATCCAGGGAATCCAAGGCTGAGGGCTGCCAGTGCTGTCTGAACACTTTCTTAAAGATTTAAATGCCAAACAGACCTAGGAAGGCTTTTTGAGTTAATGTAGGTTTGAGGAACTCTACCCTACAGAGCCCTTGAAGGCAGCTGTGCTTCAATTTCAGGCTGACTGTTGGGATGACACAGAAAGAAAGGGGAGAAACACGGGGATATGTCCATGATGTCTGCCTTACACAATATCTTCCAGAAGAAAGGCCAAGATTTCTAACTTCTTGGACATACTCACCCAAAAACTTGCCAAAGCTTTTCATTCTCTGTGCTGTGAACAGGAATAAGGTAATGGTAACGGGAGGTGAAATTCAATTAGGTGGAACAAAAGGGACCTTTTATGGATTTTCCATCATAAATCCTTAATTCAGATTTTTTTTGGGGGTGGGAAATCATACTGTTTAAAGAAATGAGGCATAACTTATAAACCAGTAACGGTGATTAAATAAACATAAATCTGCATTTAGTGAAAATCTGGTGCAAATGCAACAGCAGCACAATCTGCCATTGTCCTTTTGCCAGGAAGACTGCTTAAAAGTAATGGGTAAAAAACTGCTCCTACTTAGGCATCATCTAGGCACCAGATGGATGCCAAATGGCATTTGGGATTTTAAATCACTGTCTATGTACTAAGCTCAATGAATCTCAAGCAAGGGACCACTTCCACTCCTTAGAACTTCTGCACTTAATTCATGCTGACTTCCATCTTTTCCTGTCCCAATATGATGAGGAATTACAAGGCATAAATCTGGGCTTTGTCCATTGATACTGAGAGGATGGACTTAAACCCTACTGATGTCAGAGCAGTTGCTGTAAATTTACACCCTGAATACTCTCTTCATTATATTATTTTCAATTTTTCCCTGGCACATCTCGAAACATTTTCACTATATAAATATTGTCACACTGATGTTTTTATGCCACTGTATAAATCAGTGGTGCTTCTACATCATCTGGTTTCCTCCACCCTCAAAAACCTCAAATAGTAAAACGAGGAAAGTGAGCATGCAGTACCCAGTATGTCTGTTTTCTTTCCTTGTCCTTGGGTTACAGGTCCAGAAAGAACAGGGTCATGATCCCACCAAAAACTTCTGGTAGCTGGGTGACCCAATTTCACCTGGCCAAAGTCAACGTGGGATGTCTAAAGGCTGCCAGCATTGAGGGGTTTCTGCTCTCCCTTTGAGTAGGCCCCTACTGGACCAAGGAGGAGGATGAAGCCATCATGTCTACATCCCATCGTCCAGTTTCACATTACTCCAATACCAGTGATGCTTCTCAAAAGTCTTTGTCAGAGCCATGGCCTCTATGTCCCCCTCTGGAGCCTTCATATCCTTTGGGTTATACATTTTCCACTGAAAATACATTTCTTTCAACCAAAGAAATGGTTCATTGCTCAGCATCTTTTGCACAAACAGGTCCTGCCAGATCCCCTGGCACTGCAGCCAGACATGGAGGTGGTATGAGCACTGGATCTGTTTCTTCAGGTGGTGGATGAGCTGGAGCCAGGGCCCCCAGGAGATGTGCAGAGATGCCCCTTGCAACTCGAGATATTCCATGATTCTATGCTTATCTCCATGCTGGGTCCTATCTCCATCAGGAGAAAAGAAAATGGGTACTGCACTGATTAGTTAGCTTCAATTTGTCTTCCCTGAAGAAGAGAATATGGTAACAAGGATGTCTGACTTCTTGTAAGGTCCAAATCCCTTAGGCAGAGCAGCTTTTGGACACGAAAATCACACATATGCTTTGTTGCAGAAAATCACACTGCACCCACTTCAGGAGAGGGAACCACATATTTTTCCTTTCCTCCAGAAGCCCACAGCAGCCCAGGCCTTGGAGGGAGAGGATGTGGCCACACCAGTCACCCATCATCAGGCAGCATTTACTGCTCCTGCCCACAGACACGCTGGTCACACGTACATGAGAGCTCAGAGAGTGGCTCATGGCAAAGTGTACAATTTAAAACCCATCCAGCTCTTGGAAACCTTCTCCCCCAAGTCAAACCAAGAAAAATATATGTTCCAAATGGAATAAAAGGCCAAGGAATTGCTTCACTAGCTCCAGGGTACCAGCATGGCCAAATGAAGAGGGAGGCATGGGAAGGGCAGGATGTGAAACTGCAGTCCTTATTGTCACCTCAGAGGAGGTTTGGGGGTCCTTGGGTTCAAGGAGGAGGTCACAGCATCAGAGCTGTCCTCAGCATATCACCTATAAAGATGGCAAGCTGATTTCTCACAGGACTCACTCTTGTTCTTAGTGAAATCAGTGCCAGGGCTTCTCCTGACTTTTACTGAATGAAGGCTCATGCACTGACCCCCGAGTACAACAGGACATCAGTGTGTCCCCAGTGTCCAGCTGTCCTCAGAGCAGCACCCCTGTGCACTGGTGACATGGTGAGTCCACCACAGACACAATTACACACCCACATATTCATACATTCACAGGTGTTAGGTCTGAAAATAATCTGTTTTTAAACATGATGATGGAAATGAGCCGTGTATCTTTAAGAAGGTGGAGGCTTCTCTTAGAGAAACAATGCTTTTTTTTCATCTTTTCAAAGTGTGAACAAAAGAGTGGTAGGTTGAATTAATGTTCTTTTTTTGCAGGGGTCATTATTTGCAATTTCAAGAATAGAGATCTTAAGACAAAATCAGATTCCACCTGTTCTTTAATCGGCCTTTCTCAGAATCTCTCTTTTCTTTGTAGACATGTCCACTAGTCCTTAACCTGATTTATGTGATTGGTCAATTGTGAGTTAATGAAGGGGATAAAATGTTTTCTGGAATGCTGGGATAATCGACAAATAGCAATGACCAGCAACTGGACCACAGCCAAGACAGGAACTTAATCCCCTGAAGTCCAAGGGTATTGTGAAGTTGCACTGAAGTGGGAACCGAAAGAAACCAGTTACATCATTCCATTTGCTTCCTTAGACTGGGACAATGCACTCACTCCAGAACACATATTTGAAGACTAATTATACAGGGAGAAAACAAGCTAGGAAGGAATTTCTCTACTTCTAGGCATATGTGGTTTCAAGCTCAGTTTAAAGGGTTTAAAACTCTTTGTTCCTGGCAACATTTTGCTGTTTGATGCATTCGGTGCAGGTTGTTTCTCTCAGAGGTCACACACTCTCATCCCATACCTCTGCCTTCCCTAAGGATGCAGAGCAGCTCCCTCACCCTCTGTCAGACATCTCGCCTGAATTCTCAGTGGCATCACAACAGCTGAGTGATTCAGCTGCAAGGATTAAAAAGGTGGGTTTAAAATGCATGTGTATCCTTTGAGTGCAAAATTTAAATTAGAATACAGAGACACTCTTGCTTGCTCTGCCGTGGATTTCATGTAAAGGTCAGAATTCATCAGTGCTGGAGCCCCACTGAGTTAAGCAGGGATGAACCCCAGTAAAGCCAAGGTTTCTCAGCATGGCTTTTTCTGGTTTTGAACACACACACACACCTCAGGACACATGGGGGAGAAGAGGGACAGAGGTTGGTCAGTGTGAGGTCATTTAATTGAAAAGTTGACACAATGCACAGGAAGCCCTGATCAAAGCTCAGAAGCTCAAGAACTCAACAGGGACTGAAGCACAGCCCCTGCAACACAAGCAAGAAGTGAATTACCACACCATTGGTGGGTGGATTATGGGCAGCACATTAATGATAGTGAGAGGACAAAGGGGACACTAAAATGTCCCCTCTGCCTGCGGTGGCTGTCACCAGCACTGAGGAGCTGGCCAAGAGCAGAGGGAAGACACCAAATTTGCCCTCAGCTCTGGTTTTAAGAAGTTAGAGCATGTTGCCTGTGAGTTACACTTTATATGTCCATACAAAGAGATTTGTTGATTCAGTCCTGGTACTTAGAGTGTGCAACACACATCCAGAGGGGATTCTGGGGATACTGCAGGATGACCCCTTCAATATCCAGCTGACAACCAGATGTTCAGTAATGTTTTCTCAAATACACATCATCTCAGATCTTAGATCTTGTTAGAATAAAAAAAAAAGTAAAAAAAAAAAAACCAAAAAAAAAAAAAACCAAAAAAAAAACACCACAAGGAAACTGAAGTGACAGAAACTCTTCATGGACTTCCAAGCTAACACCCTTCCATGTGTTTCTGTGCTGCTTAGGATCATTTTTCTTTCAATGAGTGGTTAATTTTTATACAATTTTAAGGATATTTTTCCAGCTAGTGGGCTTGGAGAGCCCATGTTGCACATGCAGGTGGATTGTGAGCTCTCTGGGGAGAGGACTGAGGTTTATTTGCCTCATTTGCACCTCAGACAGTGGGTCCTGATTTCACTGCTACAACTAATTCATGTAATTGATGGGCAAATAATTGAACAGCTTAAAATGCCTGGGGAGGCCCAGGAGAAGGTTCATGTGGAGCCATTCCTTCCCTTACAGGAACAGTTGGGGTCTGTAATGATGTGAGTGTTGAAGGGAGCAGGAGATGATGTTTGTGGTAATGAGATTTCCAGAGTCAGAGGCCAATGGGGAATTATAAAGGAGAATGAAGTGAGACATGAGGAGTGAGAAGAGATTAATTAGTGGTATGAAACATCCTCTGGGGACACTTTAATAAGCCAAAGCCCTCATCTGTGTAAGAACTGTGTTAATAACCCATGGCAAAGCACTGCACAGGCCAGCACCGAGGTCTGCACACAAATGCAGGAGCTCTTGGTCAGTGCTGGTGACTCTTGGTCAGTCTCTTCTCCCTGTCTGGCTCTGACCTGTGGACAACTCACCACCCCAAGCTGAGTGGCCATGAATGAGTCAGGTTCCTCTTCCATATCCCCCTTGCTCCTCAGCACCAGTTCCTTTATGCCTTGCTCTGTGTATTGCTTCAACAATTTACCTCTTCATTAGCATTTAGCAAGCTAATTGCTGCTCTCCCACGAGCTGGCTGGACAACTGTATGGGCCAGGCAGCTGCTTCTCTCTTGTGCTCAGGGATTTGTTGATTAAAACAGTTACCTCATCCAGTGTGACCCTAGGAGCCCCAGCTTCCCTTGCTGCTGATGAGAAGCACATGTTGGTGGGTCTGGAGCATTTCACAGCAGAGCTCATCCACAAGACAAAGGGATGGACAAGCACCAGGAGGATCCTAGCAGTGCAAATTCCATCTTGCTGTGGGTTCAGGACAGATCCTTGGAGGATGATGGCAATCAGCATCATAGAAAACACTGCCAGTAGCCCAGGACCCCATTTAAGTCAAAATTAATCAATAGATGCCTTCAGAAGTCAAGGCCCTTCTAGAGAAAGGCTGAAAAGGATGGTGTTGGCTGGGTGAGGTCTGGGAGGTTAAGGGAGAAGAGGTGGTATTTAGCTCTAATTTCTAAAATAGACTTACAAGAATTATTGTAGAAATGCATTGGGGAGAAATAGAAATAAAAACTCTTCTCATCAGAGAAGAGTTCTCATCTCAGCTTGTGTGGTGTACTGAGAACATTTACTTGTGTGTTGCAAAAATTCAGGAGAGTTCTGTCTGCTAGGTGTATCAGAGGTTCCAGAAGAAGCTTTTGTTATTCATCAGCTTTGCAATGCTCTGAAGAAAGCTGGAACTCATTAGGTTACAGCCCAAGGTGCTCAGCCTCATCTCCACACACTTTTAATCACAGAAAAGTCTTGGAAGAGACATCCAGAAAGGTTTTAATTCTTCCTTTGTTGTAAGTCCTTAAATGCCATATTAAGGTATAGCCCATTAAGGTCTAATCTGAATTGAGTTTAAATCAGGAACACAATTAGCCTCAAGCTGCACCTGGGGAGGTTTAGGTTAGATAATAGTAAAAATTTACTCATGGGAAGGATTATCAAGCACTGGAACAGGCTGCCCAGGAAAGTGGTGAAGTCACCATCCTTGTTAGTGTTCAAAAACCACGTGGACGTGGCCCCTGGGGACATGGTTTAGTGCTGCCCTTGGCAGTATTAAGTTAATGGTTGGACTTGATGATCTTAGATGTCTCCCCCAACCTTAATGACTCTATAATTCTATTAATTTCTCTTAAAGGCAATAAACAAAAAGCTGTGTCTATGAAAGCCCAGATCAAGGGCTGATTCACCTATTCCAGGTCTCTAGAAAACCTCCTGTGGGTGATTTTCCCATATTTTCTCCTGTGATTTGGATCTTGTGTGTCTGGAGTACACATTACTTGGGCTGTAGGGTCTGAAGCTGAGCAAAGCACTCCACATGTCTCAGATATGCTTCTCCCAATTAACACCATGAACTGGAGCTGCCAAGAGGTGACTTAATAACAAATCTATTAATAGTGACTGTTATCAGGGAAATGGGAAGAGCAGCAGACAGACAGAAGGAAAACAGTATTAAATGAGATATTTCTCTGAAAATACACTCCACTTTACCCACAAAATACAGTGAGATAGCCTACAGTGTTATGGCTATGGTTGTGTGGGTGGTAAGACTCCCTTCAATTTTTGCACAGGAAACTGTGTTTCAGATTAACTTTTCAGAAGTGATAACAAAAGTGATTCATTCCTACATGCACAAAACCCCACACTAGCATGTTTATGCATTGCCATGGGCAAAGTACCTTCCAAACACTCAAGATTATTCTCTTCTCTAAGCATTGTGCATATCAAAGGCTGGTTTTGTTGCTAACTGGGCTATAGCAGCACTGATTATCAAGTTTGAAACAAAATCTCAGGTAACATAAATATTTAGAAACGACAATCTAAGAGGATTAAACCAACACACAGCCAAACTCTGACAGGATTTAGAAATCTCTGTGTTGTTATTTAACGTGCAGAGATAGGAAAGCCAGACCCTGTAGGGCTGTGTTGATTAGAGCCAAAGACTAAATGAATGGTGCTAGATTCAGGAGAAGGCTTTAAGGATCACTATTAGACCCTGCTCCTAAATCCTAGTTAGGCAATTTCTGAAGAAAGTAATTCACAAACCCCAGCACTCTGAGCATGCTGAGCTTAGCCTAGTGCCTATATTAAAAAAAATTTAAAATGTTGAATGGGATAAATTTCATGTGGGATTAACAGCTGGAGGGTTTTTTGTTAAATCTAAACATTAAATCAGGTCAGTAATTCCTCTCCCTTCCCTCAGAGTACTAGAATTGAAGTATAGAAACTCTCCTGCCCCAAGCAGTAACCTACACATCTCTGACATGAGAGACCCTCTCCAATGCCCACACCCTGTGCTGGAGACCATCTTATAGCTGGATCATTATATCTTCTGGTGTAATTAAGGGTTTTTCCTGCAGAGGGGAAGGGGGTTTGGTGGGGTGAGGAGAGCAGGGAGAGGGGAAGGTCTCTCTGCAATAGCCCATGAACATGCCCTTCATTTCCCACATGCTCCTCCCATCTGTGGCCTGAAGAAAACCCAAGCCCAGCTTTACGTGGTGAAATTCACAATGAGCCCTCTTTTGGATGGAAAAGCTTCAGCTCCAGCTCCAGCAACACGCTGGCGTCAGGGGACTGGCCAAGTTATAATTGCCTCTCTTTGTGTTACTGGTCCCTTGGCCTCCCTAAGCTGGAGCAAGCTACATTTGATTTCTTTGGCATCGTCCAGACTGTGTTCTGCCAGCACTTTGCCCTGGGTGCCTTGTGTAAGCCAAACTGGCCACTCCTGTGACCTCTTGTTCCTTCTATACATGGAACATATTTCAGTGAATTTATAACTCCTCAAATAAGGTCTCTTTTATTCTAATCTGAATGCCCTGTTAACTCGGTTTTGGATCCTCTCCCAGTCTCCAAAATACCTGGTGCTTTATATTTTGGATATACCAGACTGCCTGCTGCTCCAGGTGATGACAGAGAGTGTCTGGTACATGTACTTCCACCTTTAGATGTTAGATTGTTTATTCCAGCTCCCCAACAATACTTTAAAACTAAAAAAAGCAGTGGGGGAAGATCATGAGGTCACTGAAAAGTTGCCCATCAGCTCATGTGTGTTGCCTGACCACCTAGCAACAAAAAATCCCTCTTGCTGGTCAGTTCATCTTGTCCAGCCCATGAACGTGGACAGATTTTGAATACAGAAAGCTCAGTGTGAATTTCTTCCACACAGGTCTAAGGGCAATGTCTCAGGCATGGATCCAGAGATGAGGATCTCCCAAACAGTGCAGGAAACTGGCACGAGGGAAGCCACATTTCCTGGACACTGCTTTGTCAGAATCCAACCTGTTCAGGAAACATTTGGGGAAGGAAGAATCTCAAGACTAAACATTTTAAAAATACACTTTTCAGGTCTGTATCTTTTTATTTTATCCTTAAATGAAGAATTTCTTTTTGTTCTAAAGTACCTTTGAAATTGCAGTACACTTACACTTTCCAAGAGTTTTTCCTAATCTTTAGATATCAGAATTGAAATAAACTGGTCCCACATGCTTCAGATTAAAAATTTCTGTGGAACCAATCTGAAATTGGAGGGGAAAAGTTTGGCGTGGGGAAAAGTTTGGTGTGGAGAATTTTACTTGTTCTTCTTTTTTATTACAGGACAGGAAAAGCAAAATCTCTGAAACCTCTAACAGGATGGGGAACAAATTTCCTACTAACTTGTGGGGCCAAGTTCTCCAGGCAGAGAGTGTCTCACAGTGAACCAACCCTTGTGAAGGTTTCTTTCCATCAATAGATGGAGAGAAACACTCCCCTCTCAACTGGAATGTGGTCATGAGGGGTATAATGAAAATTGTTGAGTAGATTAAGCTAAATGATCAACCTATTCTCTCATTTTCAACTCAGCTTCTTCCTCTTCCTCCAAATTAATTTGATTTTTTGTATATCTCCTGCTTAGAATCAAGCATGAAAGCTGTAGCTCTTGTGGTGGTCAGAGAGGAGGGTGCAGTTATACTAAATTATAGCAACTGACCTCAAACTTTCCCTGCTTTTTATGCTCTTATGCTTCCTTTTGATTTCTCCCACTGTCACTGGCTTTGGTAATTTATTCATAGCACTTCACCCTAAAAAGGCCTCTCAGTTCCTGAAGTAGCCTCTTGTGTCTCCCTCATCTGCAGATTTTCCAGCTGAAGCATCCCAGACCATGCCAAAATTGATGTTTTAGAAAAGCCTCCCAGAGAGAAGATTCAAGTGTTTCCCCCGTTCTCCCCGCTTTCCTCTTCACACCTTTTTTTTTTTTGGTTTGGGCTCTGGGCTGTATCATCTTTGCAGCCCAGTAAATTACCCAGGAATTCAGCATGTGGGTTCCTGAGTTTCTGTGCCATGCTTTACTGCAGCAGTCAGGAGAAAACAGTGATTTCAGCAGAAAAAAACCCAAACAAGATTAGCAGCCCTGAGTGCCTTGCTGGTCCTCTTCTCTTGTGGTGCTGGGAGGTGCTTAGCAAGGACTACTGGACACTCAAGACTTCAGTTTCATTATGGACATGACTGATGAGTTTCCAAAGGGTTGTGAGGTCTTGGAAGTGTGGACAAGGCTGTCTGCCACCCTCATGAGCTGCTAGAAAGCTGATGTCAGTCTCTTTTCAGGTGTTACTACAGAATCATATGATTATTTTAGTATTTTCTTTCCCTCCTGAACTTTTTTTTTCTCAGATAACTACAATGCAGTTTTTTCTTATTGCCTGTCCCAGGTTTTCACTCAGAAAGTGACTTGTCAGGAGCCAAGGACTGTGGTATTTTTGGGGTCCCCAGACAGAGGAGGAAGGAAATTATGAATCTGACTCCATGTTCTTAGAAGGCTAATTTATTATTATATTATATTATATTATATTATATTATATTATATTATATTATATTATATTATATTATATTATATTAATCATATCATATATTTATTATAGAATGCTATACTAAACTATACTAAAGAACAGAGAAAGGATACAGACATAAAGCTAGAAAGATACTAATAAAAAACCGTGACTCTCTTCCAGAGTCTTAACACAGTTTGGCTGTGATTGGCCAATAAATAAAAACAATTCTCTTGTTGGATAAACAATCTCCAACCACATTCCAAAGCAGCAAAACACAGGAGAATCAAATGAGATAATATTATTTTTGTTTTTCTCTGAGGCTCCTCAGCTTCCCGGGAGACAAATCCTGGCAAAGGGATTTTTCCAGAAAATATCATAGTGACGGAAGACACATTTCCAAGAGATTCACCAGCCCTTAAACAGTATCTGGGACAAAAATGGAGACCCTGCATCTCATGGGACAGGAATAAAGGGAAATTTCTCCAGGTTCCAGATGTGAGTGGACAACTCCAGGCTGTGCTCCAAAAGTCCTGCCATATTTGTAGAGGAGGAGTAATGCTGTGTAAAGTGCTCTGGGAGCAGATGCTGCTCATGGAAGTGCCATGATTGACACTCATAATCCTGGGCAGGGGAGAAGGTGAGGCTCCCAGAGGACTCCTGTGGCCATTTTTGGGCAATAAGGAAACCCAGTGACCTGACCTGTCCTGGTCACTGATCATTCTTCATTGCTGTAATTTTGGCTGGTCACAGGACCAGCAAGGTCCCATGGGCAGCAAGAAATTATTTGAAAATATATCCCTAAAATCCAACTTGCCTTTTCAGATCTATATCTTTTCCTTTGCAGAGAGGGGGCTTTTCTGGGCACTATTGCAAAGATGATCCCAAAGTGGGAGGGAGGTGTGAAAACTAAAAGAAGGTCAGGAACAGAAAGAAATGGCAATTTGGAACTGGTCTGGACCAGAAATACAGGACAGCTTGGAGTGGTGACTTTACCCTAATCTCCCAGGTAAGGAAAATATCCAGGTTTTGCAAGTAATCCCTATTCAGAAATAGGAAAAAGAGAGATTTGCAGTCAATCTATCCCTACATGTCACTGATGTTCTGAAGCTTGAAATAAGTAATCCTTATTCAGAAATAGGAAAAATAGAGATTTGCAATCAATCTATCCCTACATGTCACTGATGTTCTGAAGCTTAAAATAATAGCCTGTAATCCCAAGTGAGGAAGCAATTAGTAATTAAGAGTGCAGTATAGAAAACACATGTAAAAGAAATCCCAGTTCCTCTTCCTTTTCCTCATTCCCTAATCATTCCCTAAATTTTGTATAGGTGGTTTCTATTAATCAGCATTCAATAAAGATTTTGGGCAGTGGCTGTGGGATGCCAGTGGATTGCTCTGTTGGATTTGTCTGCATCATTTCCCAGCAAGAGGTGACCATGCTGCCCTTTGCAGTGCCAGAGTGGCTGCTACAGCTCCCAGCAGTACCCGCACAGGTGCAGTGGTAAAATGCACTGCTCTGCAGCATGAGGTGTGCTAAAGGCTGAATGAAATTATTCTCAGAAATGGGTGGTTGAAGAGACTAAAATATTTTAAGAAATTCCCAGTGGCTGCCCCATGTGTTTGTAAATAGGATATTTGGTTATTTGATGGGCTCTGGGTTTCTATGGGAGCATGATGAACTTGGAGAGACACAACAAAGTGAGGCCCTTCCACTCAGAGCCACAATGTTTTTGGTCCCAAGCACTTCACGGTGCAATAAGTACAATATTTCAATGCCTGCAGAGCAGTGATATCATGCAAGGACATGACAGATCACACTTTTCTCATATTAGGAGAGAGGGCTGGAACATGTGAGTATGTGTACAGGAGTCTGTTGGTAATGAAACTGCCATTATGGGGCCCTTGTGTGCTTGCAGTCTCATTTCATCGAGTTAAGAGTGCTCACTTTTCTTAATGCTTGCTTAATGTGTTTACTTAAATATATTTAATATCCCATTGAGTCCATTTCCATTTACTGATGGAGCTTTTTTAGAGCATCATAGTGGCAAAGCTGCAAAGATACCTGTGAAAGACATCAGAAATTTTTACATATTGAAAGCACTAAGAGTAAGAGGGCAATGTTCAGTTTTGTAATGAAAATAATTAACTGAGGAAAACCTTTGGGACACAGTAAAATACAGCAACCAGACAGGAAGGTAAGAAAATTGTTCTGTGTACCCAAAGGGAAACAGTGAAGAGGGCCAGTTTCTTTTTCTATGATGTTGCTCATTGTGGAAATAAATGATGCCCAGTTTGGAAAAAAAAATAAAATTGAATAATAGTACAAGATATTGCTCTCTGTGCTCCCAGTTTGCCATCTGACCTCATCACTATTTGATTCCTGGATGCAAAACAGCTCAGTTTCAAGGAAAATACTGGAGATATCTAAAGAAACCCTGTGACCTGGTAGTTAGGACACTCTCTTTGTCTGAAGGAAAGGGAGATGTAGTGCCTCTTGGCCTCAAAGATCCTATTTCTCCCTAGATGAAGTCAGTAGCATGCAAGCAGCAGATACTGCAAGGGCAGTGCTGTCCTGCCCACACTCTGGGACCTTCCCTGGGGAGCTTTGGGTTGGTGTGGCTGATGGCACTGGAGCTCCAGCTGGGACATCACCACCTGGTTTCACCACAACAGGTCCTGCTGATCCTGTCTGAGGACTACAGGGAATCATGTCCAGAGATTCCTGGCAAATTTCCTGCAGCCATTCTCATTTTCTAGGTCAGTAGAAAGGAAAATCCACACTCAGTGACCTGCAGGAAGAGAGGCAGAGGAAGAGGCTAAAAGCCCTAAGGCAGATATACAAAGAAATTGAGAATCCACCCTTAAATTGCAGAAATGTTGAGGGGATTTTGCACTCAGCCCTCCTGTGTTTCTGTACTGGGAGTCTGGTTATTTCTGCTGGAGGTATCTCTGTGTTGGAAAAACAGGCTGTGGTGGCAAGGGACACAATGATCTCTTCAGAGGGGTCCCAGCTGCCTTCCCCTGCTCAGTGTCACTCATGCTGCCAGGCCTGGGGAGCCAGTGCTCATGCATGCAAAATCACTCTTTTTAATTTTCTGTTTCTGTAACACGACCTGTTGCTGCACTACATCTTCATGAGGCAGGGCTGTCTGGAGAACATCTGTTGCAGTCCCAGCTGTTCGGGTACTTCCTCTGTTTCTGCCCTGCTTCAGACATGTGCAAATCACCGACAGTAACACATCCCCCAGTTCCTCCTACAAATCCTGTTTTCTCTGCTCTCACAGGGAGAGGGGGGTAAAAAAAGAAAAAGAAACTTTGCATGGTTAAAGAGTGGCTAGATGCTTTATTCTCACCAAATCTCACCAGCAGGGTCATTGTGGACTGACTCATACCAGACAGACAGTAAAAACCATCCCAGTGTTTATTCCCTTTGGAGCCTATATAATTAAAGCTGCCCACCTGCTGCTGAATTTTGCTGTCATTTTTTGATGCTGTGGGCAATGTGATACTCAGTTATTATCATAAACTATGTTAAGCTCTACCCACTATGGGGTTTATGACAACAATCCTTGAGAAAACTGTAATCCTCTGTGCTCAAGTATATCTCCTTGTTATAATGCTTATGATTCTTGGCTTGAGATGATGGCAGATGATGGCCATGAAAGACTTCCAAATATGGGTCCTGGCAACTCGCTCTCTGCCCAGCATGCCTGCCTTAGATATGTTAGATGAAGCCATTTCCAGCCCATCTCTTCCAGCACAGTTCTTGATCCAGGATGAATGACTGAGTGATTTGGCAGCCTGCCCCAGGGGAATAGTGCCCCTCATCTCCAAACCACCCCCACACAATCCTGCTGAGGGCCCAGAGGGAGCCACAGTGGCTGCGAGGAGGTGGAGGTGCTGGGGTGCCACCTGAACAGCTCCAGTGCAGCTTTGAAAGTCCCTTGCCTCCTTCTCCTGCCTCTCCACAGCATTTGTTTTCATCCCCCACACAAGGGAAAACCTCAGGATGCCGGGCTGGGAGTGCTCAGAAAGTCAAGATTTGGAGCAATTCAGGGCTTTGGATGGAAAATTTGGAAGGGCTGCAATGTACAGAGCCCTTCTCTCACACCTGGAGTGAGAGTTACAAGCACCTGATTATCACATAAAAAGGTGTCAAACCCTCTGGGTGTGTTTTAAAAGGGAAAGCTGATTGAATTTTCAAAGAAAGGTTGGACAGAAGAGCACTCCAGGCTGTGAGCCCCAGGCAGACTCACGGAATTCGGAATTCCGGTGCTTCCAGTTTTGGTATTTTGCCTTGGAAAAATGGGAATTATTGACTAGTTCTTACATACTGCACAGGCATTGCCAGAAGCAAAGACCAAAAGATGTCTCCAGTGCTACACATTTAATCTGCTAAATTTTTAAAAAAAATCTGGCTTCTGAGTTCCAAATACTGTGAAATATCCTAGGGACATTGACTGAAAGTATTAAAAATACTACCAGGGGACAGCTCAAATATTTGACAGTCTTGGAAACAACAAAATGGCTTTCCTTATTGACCAACACTGCTGACACATATATTAAGCAGAATAAAATAACTGTAACTTCCTCGGTAAATACAGCAGTAATAGATTTTGTCTCTCTAAACACTCTTCATTATTTCTGTAAAATTAAAAAAGCATCAGGAACTTATCTTTATAGTAAATTATTTTTAATGGCACACTGACGATTCTGGAAATTTATATTTTTCATGACCAATTTTTAGAATTCTGAGTAGCCAAACATTCAAAATTTAGCACATAGTTAGAAAAAAATCCACACCTGGTGTACTTGTCCCTGTACTGCTATCTTCAACCACAATCTCAACAATGAAAAACTATCAAGATTAACAATCCAAACATGTTTCCTGGACAGCCTGGTCATCCATAATTGTTGGAAGCAACCACTTCTCTTTACTGCCAAAATATTGTCTATCATTTGTTGCCTGATACTCCTGGAGGGACTTTACAGTGTTTAATAAATAATTTGAACCTCCTTGGTAAAATTTCCATTTAGTGCTAGTTGAAATGTGAATTATTTATCATTATTTTCCCCCCAGCTTTCTTAAGGACAGCACATGGTTTTAGATAGAAGCTTCTGAATGCTTGACATGCATGAGTTGGAACCACACACACCTGAATTTCTCTAGTAGCTACAGGACAAAGGTTTGATGTTGACACATCTTGCACAGTTCCTCCAGGATGGTAAAAATTTCCCCTCACATTTCTCTTGTACATACTTGTCCAGAAAATAAAGGGAAAAAAATTATTTACCAGAGTGCTGATGACAGCAGTTGTCAGGAGGCTGCCAGCTTCTTAAAGGAAATGAGCTTGCCTCCCAAAAAGTCCAGTGTAAGAATCCCTATGACTTCCATGAAGCCAAGTTTAACCCAAACCACTCTAATTGCCTCATCCAGCACCTGGGGAAACAGCTTCACCTTTTAGACAATGTTTTGGAAGGAAAAAGGACAAGTGAAGACCCTGAGCAAACTGGCTGTGCCTTCCACTGACTGAGAAACTGAGCTTGGAACTCAGACACAGCCTCCCCAGTGAGGCTTCCAGTATCCCCATGTTGCCACCAGCTCTAGTTTGGGGGTACAATTGAACTTAGTCTTGCTTTGTTACTCCTGATGCTCTGAAAAACAGTAAAACACAGAATCACAGAATTGTTAAAGTGGATAAAGAACTCTGAGATCATTGAGTCCAACCATTAATCCAGCACTGCCAAGGCCACCACTAATCCATGTCCCCAGGTGCCACATCTACATTTTGACTTCCAGGGATGGAGAATCCACCACTGGGGCAGCCTGTTCCAAAGCCTGACCACCCTGTCTGTGAAGAACTTTTCATAATATTGAATCTAAACCTCTCCTTGTGCAACTAGAGGCCATTTCCTTTTGTCCTGTCTCTTGTTACCTGGGAGAAGAAACCACAGATGTCCTGTGATTTCCCAGCATCAAAGCAAGCACTGCTGACATAATGAGGAAGGTGATGGCTTTGGACAGACATTAACTTTGTACATGGATCCAAGTTCAAATTTCTACTCTTCCTGCTGTATAATAACGTTTTCATTTATCTATATTTCAATGTCTTTTCTGTACAGTGAGAGTGATTATTGCTATGATTCACAGAGATGCAGAAGTTTTTAGTGGTCAAAAATGTGTGGTGTGAATATACTCTGGAAATGTAAAGTTACTATTTACCTGCACAATGCATATCATATCTTATCATAAAATTATTTAATGAGTAAATTATTTCTAAGTACTCTTTTGACATTGATTTGCCCATGTGATTTTCCAGCTTTTGGGTTTTGGGTCCATTCCAGCAATGAGGGAAAATCAGATCAAATGTTGTGGGGACTGGCACTTTAAATGCTGACTGCAGAGTCATGTTTGCACAGAGGCCCCAGCAGCACTGTCAAGGAACCAAAAAACAAGTGCAAACAGAGCTGTGCTGACTTCATGGCCCCTTACAAATCTTTTCTGGCATATGGGAGTATTAGGCCTTCAGAACCAAAATGAGAGAAAAGTGTTTTATCACTTCTCCGTGATAGCGGGTTGAACCTGTCCCTACACGCAGCCTCTACCACAAATGCACTTTTGAAGGGAGTTTCAGATAAACATCAAAACTCTCCTCTTGTGATGTCAAATGGGAGAGCTCTTTGCTGTCACTGAACCATGGCAGAGGCCAGCTCGGGTTCCCCAGCAGCCCAGGGCTTTGGCCAGCAAACAGCAGCTGGAGCCGAGTGATGAAAGCTGGGTCTTGGACCAGCAGGACACCCCACCCTGCACCCCTCTACCCTCTCCATCTTGTTTTGTTTCTTATTCCTACAGACAGGGAGAGTTCAGGAGACTACCAGCCTCCCAGGCTGCACAAGACAGCAGCAGAAGGAAAGTCACCTCTGTTTGCTGACATCTTTACCAGGTCTGGGCAAAGGTAACATAAATGGACACTTCACCAATTTGCTGCATATTTCTGTATTTTTTCCAGCATTGTGTTTCATTGTGTTGTCAAAGCCAGGTTCATCCTTTTGTTTCATGATACCTGGGTAAGAAACTCAGCTTATCTTTTTGACTTTAGTGGAAGAGGAAAAAATATCAGGGGTCTTCTTCTCCACCCAGTAACCAAACCACATTTGGGAAGTGCCAGTTTCTCTTCCCTGTTGTAGGAAGCTTATGATTACTCTGTTGTTAAATTTGCCAAGTCACTTAGGAAAAAAGATGAATCTAAACTTTAAAACATCCTTTCTTGTCTTTGCAAGCCAGGCAAGATACAAACACATTTTAAACTAAAGACATTCTGCAGTGATGGGCTCAAGAGAAATTGCCTGTTACACAGTGGGCACTGACTCTTCTAGTTTACCCTGGGTCTGAGGATGCCCCCACAGGTACTCCAGTTGCCTCCTGGGATCCAACACATGTGGAGTGGCCAAAGCCTTCACTTGATTTGACCCTGGAAACCTCTGGTGACATGACACCACTCTCTATCTTTTTTTAATTGCCCCTCCCTACCATTCATGACTCCTCTTTCCACATTCACCTCCTGTCTCAGACAGCATTAGTGAATATATTAGTGTACTCAATTTTCAATATTAATAAAATTAATACTGGGCTGGACCTGTCCTTACATGCAGGATAACATTAATATTGAAGTTACAAATCAAAATTTGCCTTAAAACCTTACCCAGGTCCTCATTAGTATTTCAGATCCAAGCTCCTATTGGTTCCAGGATCTGGACCACCATCCTTATCTCTCTGATTAAATCATTAGCGTTAAAATTTTTCACAGTTTTCAACCCAGTAATAAAGCACAGGAAAGAAGTGGTTGTAAGCTTCATGAATATTTATTTTTTCAGAAGGAGCAAGTTTACCCAACAGCTTTTCTAACTGATTGTCTGCAGCACAAGGAAGCTATGGCCAGGTTAACACAAGCAGTAGTAGTTTATTGTTTTAGTAGACACTTCTTTTTCCTTCCTTTTGAATAAATACACCGCGGGGTCTGGGAGGACGTGTGCCAAGAGCATTACTGGGCGCAGCAACCGCCGAACAAAGCGCAATCCTAATCATAACAGAGCGAGCAAGTATTGTTACAAATGTTCTCTTTAGTATGGAAATGAGCCAGGGGTAATAAAAACGCCATAAAAACGTCAAAATGACCGATCGCCATGAAGCGCTCGCCTTTTTATAACCAAAACTTGCAATGAACTTACAAAAAATCCTGCTTTAAGAGAGATGCCATTTTTACTTAACGTTATTGTTCGACTTCTTCTCGCTTCGCTGCACAGTTAAAAGATTGCAGAGGAGAACGACTTCAGAAGGGCATCAGTAAAGTCCTGATTGATATTAAATGGCATTCAAGCACGATGGTGGAATCCGGGTGGGAGCAAACTGTTAACCAGGGCATTAACATTAACACTGCTACTGCCTCTTTATGAGAATATGGGGCATATTTAGGTGCTAATTGTTTGGACAGCATCAATAACACATAATGCTTAATAAGATACAAATGAAGAGCTGTGTAACTCGTGTAATTCCATCAGAAAACGCTCAGGAACAGCAGCTTGACTTTAATTACTCAGATCAAAGGAAAATGGCATTTTGAAGTCTGGTCTAAAATGTTATTTATTACTCCTTTCACTAAAGCATAGATCAGCTCGGATAGAAATAGCACTTTGGACTGGATTTGGTTAGTGAAAATAGGAAAAAAAAGAATATTCATTGCTTTGTTGATGTCCATGCATATTGGAGGATATGTTAAATCCTAATTACAGCAGACTGACAGAAAAGAAAAGAAAAAAGAAGGAAAGAAAAAACGCATAAGCTAAAATGAGGACAAATAAAGGTCATAGCTCCATATATTGTTTGCAAAGATCTGAAGCTGTAAGCACACAAAAGGTGCCTTGGCTAAACGAAATGTAAAATGGGCATTCTCTTTTCTCCAGACTCTACTCCATAAATAGACATGTGCCACCTAACAGTGAATATAACACCAGTATTTTAAATGTGATTTTATCAGCCATTACTTTTTATTTCCAACTACAATAATCCACACTTTCGGTGCTGGGATTTGCTTGTGGCTTTTTTACATTTGTAGAAAATTTTTAAAAGCTGAGAATCTTGGGCAAAGAAATGCTCTGCTGATAAGATATGGTGAAGACAGAATCTATGCCTACAGTTTCCTACTTAGTAGCATTTTCTGACAGGTCCAGAATACAGGACTGACCTGACAGGTGGCCTGGATGCTTCCCATCACAATTGGATAACAGACCCCAAACCATCCCAGCACATTTGGATCATAGATTCACAGCATGGAGTGGGTTGAAGGGACCTTTAAAGATCATCTAGTCCCACCCCCTCAATAAGCAGGGACATCTTCAACTAGATCAGGTTGCTCAGAGACCTGACCAACCTGGCATTGAATGTTTCCAGGGAAGGGGCCCTCACCACCTCTCTGGGCAACCTGGTGTTTCACCATGCTCATTGTAAAAGAATTTTTCCCACATGTCTAGTTTGAGATTTAAAGACTTTGGACAATAAGTAACTGGAAGATATTAATTGGTTAGTGGTCTTGAATTTATCTCACCAGTTTGGTTCTGTGCCTTGGTGTTCTCTGCATTTACAGGATCACCAGAGTTGGAAGAGAACCTCAAGGTCACCCAGTCCCACTGTCAAACCAGCACCACCATAATCCATCCCTAAACCATCTCCCTAATTGCCACATCCAGTCACCTCCTGAACATTTCCTGAAACAGTGACTCCCTGGAAAACTTACTCCAATGGCTAACCACTCTTTCAGTGAAAAATGCTTTCCAATTATCTCATCTGAACTTCCACTGTTGCAGTTTGAGGCCATTTCCCCTCATCCTCTCAACTCTCACCTCACTACAGCTTCCTTTCAGGTAGTTGTGGAGAGGTCCCCCCAAGCCATCCTCCTCTTCTCCAGACAAAACCACCCTGTTCCTTCAGCTGGTCACCAAAGGACACGTAGGATGACAGATTCTAACCCACCCCAACACACTGGATGACAGCCCCAGGCCATGCCAGCACATTTCAAAGACAGACCCTGCCATGAAGGGGTGTGAGCGCACGTGGGGACGCGCCGCTGCTTGCACCAAGGGCAGTAAATGTGGGTGCAGAGCCCCACTCTGTGTAAATAATGTCACGACTGCAGCACTAAGCTGGGAAGGGCTGGGATCATCCTGCCTGGAGGCAGCTGGAGCTGGGCGAGCAGCCTGGGAGTGCAGCCCTGTGCCCACGGTTGCCGTGGGGTCACTCATGCAGCCACGGTGCTCACGGCGAGCAGCACAGCCAGGTGCAGGGACAAGCTCTGGCATCTCCTTTTCTCTGCAGCTCAGCTGCATTTCCTTAGGGCCAGAAGGCACCACTAGATGAACTCATCTGGGCTCCATGAATCCCTTTATCCCAGTAACATTCCCAAAATCTTGCATTCAGCCACACACCACACAGCCTTGAAGACTTTGAGACATGCACTGTCTACCCCTTCCTTGGATAGCTCCTTCCAAAGTGTGTGCATATATCCCATTTATGTGTGTCTGACTTCACACTGGGGCCATTAATTTCTGCCCCATATTTCTCTGCCAGTGGGCCAGACAGGGAAAAGATGTAAAAACCTGGGAATGGCTCCATGTGTCCAACTGATTTCCCACTGGACATTGCAGGGATTTTTTTCCCACTGGCATCTCCAAGAGCTGGAACAAGTTCTTTATGGGTAATAATTCCACGATTGTAAGGATCTTTTCCAATGATTCAATGTTAATCATCAGCTTTGAGCAATCTGGAGCCCTGGGCATGCTCGAAGTTCCTTATGTAGGCAGATGTGCTGCCCAGGTAGGAAAGCCATGATGAATTCCCCATTAATATCTGACCACCTTCCAGGGTTTGCTCACCTCTGCATCTTCCCCAGGTCTTTATTCCAATATTTCAAACCTCTCAAGAGTTTCAGACAGCCACAGAAATGGAGTAAACAGAGAAATATTTCCTCTTTCCTACCCCAAGTATGCAATTTCTACACAGAGAGTTTTGGGTCAGAGGCCCAGGTCAGGTCAAGATGAAGTTTGGGTGAGGGCCAGCTTTTCTGAACTTAAGATGTCACAGCTTGGACATTTACTGCCTCTGGAGTGAGTAGTGAGACACTCCCAGGTTTGCCTCAAAAGAGGTGAAGGTGCTGAGCTTGACCTTGGAATCCCTGGTCCAGTCCAGGTACTGCAAAATTCCATTTTGCTAATTAAAATTTGGCTCCTAGTGCAGTTATAGCATTTGGCTCTAGAGGTGAACAGATTAAAAACTGCTCTTTTCCACCAAAAATCAGAAACCTTTTCCAAATCATAAAAAAATAATGCCTCTGCTTGATTCACAGAACCCACACAAAACATCAGACCAAGCTGTGGCACACAGGTAACTTTACTATTCTGTTTGTCCTGCCAGCACACACTCCTGATGTGTGCTAACACACACACACCCACACAGAGCCACACTTCCCTTCAAAACACAGAACTCTAAAACATATTAACACAACTCCAGGCTTTTATTCCTTTTTTTTCCTGCAACTTTTATTACAAAGCCACAGACACACTGTGCCATTCTGTCTCCTTTGATGTGTTCAGTTATTGTATTTGTCACCAAATGAAAACCACAGAACACTTTTTATCTTCAATGTCTGATAAGTTTTCAGTTTGAAAGGGGCCAACCACAGAAAGATTGTCCATACAAAGTTAAAAAATGCCATGCACAAACTGGTAGGTAAAGCCATGTTTGATCTGTAATGCAAATAAAATTAACAAAGATAGTGAGTTTTAAGCCTAAAATTCCTTTGATCTTTGAAGCTCCATGGTTTTAAAAGTACAACTGCCTTCTGTATCACAGCCTGACTTGTACATCTATATGCCTATATGCATACAAATACATAAAATAAAAAATCTGTGTTCAACATAGGGTCAGTTACCACAAACAAGACAATGGTTTTCTTTGAACACCCTCTATTTAGGAATGAAGATGCATCCAAACCTTTTCTCACTGAATAAAAAATATGTTCATACACAAGTGTGACCTGGTTGAATGTATTTAAACTGTGGAAGACTTTCCAATATATGCAAGGCACAATCAAGCCCTAAAATTCAATGGGCTTGGGACAGAGTGAGTTGGAAAAGGTCTTAGAGGTACCTTGTGAAGGAAAAATAATTCCTCAAAAATGTGAAATCCACCCAGGCACAGCAACCCAATGCAAGGCCCAGACAAAAAACAGAGCCCCTCCTAAACAGGGCATTTGATGGTATTTCCTGGGGGGAAATCTCACATCTTTTCTGGTGGTCAAGATGGAGCAGATAGCCAAGGCAGGATGAAATCCCCACACTTTCTGCAAATCAAGACCTTTATAGCATCTCTCATGGTGCGTCCAAAACCAGAGCTGCCTTCTCAGTGCCACAGCTGAGAGCTGCAGCTGCCCTGGAGCAGCTGATGCACTGCCCACACGGGGTAGTTTAATGCAACATTTGCCTTTGGAGAGCTCTGTCAGCAGCACTAGAGATTTATCTTTGGAGGGCAGGAAGAAGCCACTCCTTCCACTTGAGCCACCTGACAAAATGTGAAGTTTTTGCCTGCATGGTACGGAGCTGGGTCACAAAGGGCAGAAGGCACTGGTGGAGAGGGCCGCACACAGCCTGGAATTCTGTGCTGCGTGGGAAATGCAGGAGTGCTTCTCTTAACCCACCAACCCCTCCCAGGCTCAGGGACAGAGCTGCCACTTGGGCTGGTGCCATCAGAAAACCTCTCGGGGTTTGCTTAGGGCTGAACCCCACAAACCCAGGGCTCACCTCTGAAGGGTGCCAGTGCTGCCCACAGGGCATGGCTCAGAAGTGTCCCCTTGCCACAGAACTGGCCCAGAGAGCAGAGAAGAGCCAGGGGCTTACAGGGGAATCCTGCCCTTTGCCATGCCCCTAATGCTGCTGGAATGTGCAGCAGTTTGGGACATACCACGTGTAGTAAGTAGCTTCCCACAGGCACAAGAGATGAGATGTAGCCTTTAGCATCTATACACTTACTGTCTCCTTGAAATACAGGCAATGCCCTTAGTGTATAGAGGCTTTTAAATTTATTTTTTTAAATGAAATGACTCGGTATACTTCAGCCATTAAGAACTCCTGCCTAAATCATGCCTTTTATCAGTGCTCACACTTAGGCTCCTCTCATGTCTCCCTGAAGCTGAGAAGATGCATATAAAGATATCATTAATCTGAATTTTAGGGATTTCATAAATTTGTGTTGAACCCTCCTGCTGAAAAATACTAGTTATCAATGGGCTGCTTTATTACAACCTCTACAGGAGGACCATCATGATGGATGGTCTTCTTCTAGGGGTTACTACATGGGTAACCTCCTCCTGGGGCAAGAAAGGGACTTTTTGGAGCAGAATGTATTGGTGAAGAAAGAAGGAGCTGACGTGTTTCACTGAATCGGGGCCCCATCTCACAGCACCACGGCTGAGCAAACAGGGAACTGTTTGGTTTGCTGGTGATTCAAACAAACCACCAGAAAAAATCACTGCGGGTCAACACAGAGCAAATAGCTCCACAAATGTTCGGAGAAAAGCAAAGCCTAAAGCACAGCTTTGTTTCAGATTAAATAAAGTGTTACACTTTTAAATGGAGCAGCTGGTTTGGTGAGGATCTCTCTCATGGAACAGGCTTGAGAAGGAAGTAATTCCAAACATAAAAATTAGCATGTTTCAAATTTTCTTTTTTTTTTTTTTAAACCTTCAAACTCTGAATGAAAAGAAGAGAAACAGTTTCATGATTGCTGAACTTGCATTCTCCAAAGAAAATGTTGTCCCCTGAAGAGCAGGGTGCCTCTCCATGGTGTGCAGCAGAAGGAAGGTTCAAGCCCCCCTGAAGGGGAGCAGCTCCTGTGCTCTCTCCTGACTGTGCCCAGCTCACCCTCCACTGGCTCCTAAAGCAGCTGCAGTTACAAATTAAGTGTTTCACCTACATTTCATTATTTCCCCTTCCAAGCACCCTGAGGCCAAAGTTTCTTTTACAGCCTCACAAATTATTATGCTTTGATTTACAAAATTTTCTTTAAAAAAAACAAAACCAAACCAACAAACCACTGCAGGTCTGGGCTTAAAAAACTAATGAATCATCCTCCCCACACCCCCCAGAAATGCACAGTGAAGCAGTTTTCCCTGTGAGAGGAGCACTCTGCTGCTGAAGATGGCTGGGGTCCATGAGAAGTGATGTGGCCACTGCAGACCCCCCAGTCAGGATGCAGACAGTGGAAAAGGTCAATTTCTGATGGACAGCATGGCACCAGCAGCACCTGAGGTGACAGGAGATGACACCTGGCTAGTGAGAAAAGGCACAGAGACAGGTGGCCTCCAGGTTAGGAGAAGCACAGTTGGTCACAAGCTACATCAAGTGTGTTCTGAGCATGGCATCTACAGAACCTGAAAAAAAAAATCTTTATTTTCTTTGATCAAAAATACATATAGAAATGCCTGTTTTGAGGAAAATATCATACATTTTTTTTCTTGTTTAACAAAATAAATTAAATATACATGACTTCTGTTTAAACTCTATATAGAATTACAAAGGTTTTATATTTTGCAATTGGATTCATTCCCAGTCCATATAGGTATTTCATATGGTCCTTATTTATTTTCTCTTCTTTCTGTTTTTACTGTTGTTTGAACTGCAATGTTTTATCACTTACAAAGTGATATCTGAGGGGAGGGGACAACCACACACAACCTAGGTGGATATTTCTCAAATGCAATTTTTTCCTACAAGATTATTTCACTCTCTTTGCTTCTTACTATTTTTTTCTAATGCTTTCACATATTTTGCATTGATGCAGAAAATCCAGTAGCTTGTCACTCTAAGCCATCAGAGAAGGACAGTGTGTTTTGCTTTCTTCACCATCAGCAGTTCAATTATTATTATTAATTATTATTATTTCTTAAATATAAATATAAAGGTGTTCTGTACAATGTTCCTTTTTCCTTCTTTCCTTTTTCCTGGCAGTGGCACTGAGTCCTAGGACCAGAGGAGTGGAGCTGATCTGCAGAACATCCCATGGGAAACAAGATGCCTTCACCTTGCAGAAAGTGACCCAACCAGCCTGGTTAGCTGATTGTGCTGACCACAACTGAGAAGAATTTTCACCTTGTGAACAGAAATTGTTTTTTTCAGACCCTCTTTTGTGTTATTTTCTTTCCCTGGAAGAGATGAATGGGTTATGTATCCTGGTGCTTTGGCACTAAGCCTCAAGTACGATAGAGCTTGAGTTACTCAGAGCAGGAGAGGTCTGGGGGCTTCCCACCAAAACAAGGGATGCCCAGCAGGCATCCAGGCCCAGCCAGAAAAGCACCACACACACCTCTTGCTCTGCCTGCTCCCTTCAGAAACACAAGGAAGGAGGTGGTGGTTCACATCCCTGTGTCCCATCTCACTTGTTGCCACTTTGATTAAAATATCCAGGAAGGCTCTACTGCTGGAGACAGCTGCCTCTCTGCTCTGAATTGGAGTTCCTTCATTATTCCTTGGCTACATCCTGATTGCAATAATTAAAAAACCAAAAAATCTCTTTTCTCTCTGTGTCTTTCTCTATTATATATATATTTATATAGATAGATATAGATATATACACATATATATATACACACATACACACACGCATATACAATTATATATATATGTATATATATATATTTAAAATTACATATATAACCTTTTCTGCCTGCTCTGCCTGTTGCTGGCAGTGGAGCAGTCTCTGCTGAGGTACCACGAGGAAAAGCCCAAAGGAGCCACTGTACACGGGGCCAGCCCTCAGCACTGGTACTGGATGTGCTGGTGCTGGTGCACTTTGCCTTCCACGTGCGAGTGGGTGTGGGTGTGGATGTCCGTGTAAATCTTTGGGTACATTTTGGAGCCCATGGCAGGGGCCAGGCCGGGCCCCTGGGACAGTAAATGCTGCTGCTGGGCCACGTATTCCTCGTAGTTGATGGAGGAGATGCAGTCTTTGTCGGGGAGCTGGGGCACGCAGATGCGGTCGCGGGGCGGCGGGCGGTGCGCGGGGGCCGCAGCAGGGGGGGAGCAGGGCTTCTTCTTGGACTGGCACAGCCACAGCAGGATGGTCCCGAAGATGAAGACAGCTCCGGCCGGGATGCCGATGATGACGGGCCAGGGCAGGCTGCTGGCTGAGGAAGGGGGCACAGGTGCGCTGGGAGGCTTGGGATCTGGGCGTGGTGGCACGGGAGAGACAGAAGGGGTTAATGAAATGCAGGCAAAGTGGATTCAAAACAGATGTCATCACGCTCGGGCTGGCTGTTGTACAGACTGTCTGGCAGCTCTGCCAGACCAAGTAACAAGGGAGAAATCAAGCCAGCACATGATGTTTGGTAACTGCTTTGCTTTTCAGTGCTCCTGGAAGGACAAGCAACTCGTTTTCTCTGGTTTAGGGGTCAGGAGGGGAGTCTTTGGGGGATTTTATAACTCTCTTATCCAAGCTTTAATGGATGCACACTAGAGCCAGCCTGAGAGAGTTTCCTAACACTCTCACTCTGTGACAGAATGGTCTTTGCTGCCCAGACTGAAGGACACAACTCAGGACATGTCAGTAAAACCTCATTGTCACCAGCCCAGGAGGCACAATCAGGTTGCACAGAGCCACAGCGCGCTGCCCACCCACCTCTGCCAGGTGTAGCTCTGCCTGCAAGGGCTTCAGACACCCTCTAGAAATCCTGTCTAGCAATCCTGGAGCTGCCCAGCAGTGCTCCACAATGGCAGGGAGAATGAATGAGGGGTTTTGGAGGTGTTGCCTTGACTTTCTTGTGTGGTTGGTAGGGGAGCTGGTGGTCCCTCCTTGGTTCCCAAGCCATGGGGAGCTGAAAGTTCATTCAACACTGAAGTGTGTCCCCAGCTTCCTACCCCAAATGGACTCTACCTCCACCAGTCTCTTTGGAGCTGCTGCTGTCTTTTCAAGGGCAGTAAATTCAGCAAATGGAGGAGATAAGATGCTTTAGACATCATCTTTCACAACCACCTCCTCCTTTATCTCTCTGCAGCTGGCAGTCAGTGGCTATCCCTGGATAGCCACTCGAGTTTCTCAGCCTGATCTCCTGATTTATAGACCCAAAAGGAGTTCTGGGGTAGGATTCTAGCTCTGAAAATCCTTGTCTAGATAGCTACCAGCTGGAATATCCAATGCCTTGAAACATACCCAGGCACAGAATTCAGCTTGCAGGGAGACACCCAGAAAACTTCCAAAACCACAGGCTATCTTAATCATGCAATATGTCATATTCAAACATCTATCACTTAACTTTCAAGATAAACTTCTTTAAGACACTAATGTCTTTTTCTCTCCTTGACAAATAATCCTTTGGGTAGCTTGAAATGCTAAATATATACCATGTGGTCTCTTTGAAGTTAGGAGGACCTATACTTTGACCTCAGTAGATGAAATTTTGATCCACCAGCTCTGGAAATTACAGCATAATTTCGGCTGGGAGGCGAGTCTGTTCCAGCCCCCTGTTAAAAACATGACAAGATCAGAGAGCTGACCTATCAGCTGACCACAGAAAACAGAAGTCTTCATGCTGGTTGGCAGAAATCCTATGCTGGGCTGAAAAGAAAGTGTTTTGATATTCATCCATGCTCCTCAGAGCTGTCAATGTCAAATCTGGTAGATTTACAAGCAAAATGGTATTTTTTAACTCATGGCTTTACAACCACATCTTTGCATCTTAGGGCAAACTGGGTTCTCCCTTTCCATCACTGCCAACATCAACAGCCCTGCAGGCTCTGGGTCTGGCATGAGGCCTCTCTACAGTCCCATTCAAACCCATGGAAAGTCTCCCCTGATTTCAGTGGGAGCTGGATCAGACTCTCATAGGTCAGAAACTCCCAGAGGCTTTGACTTATATCCCACCCATGCTGCTTTTTCCTTGGTATTTACAGGCCTTTCACTTAGGCTGTAGTCCTAAATCCAAAATGTTTATCAGGGCAGAACTGCATAGTCAGCAGACAAAGGAGCAAATGACCAGGCCAGGATGGTGTGTCTCAAACACAAATGATACAGTCTCAGCTGGATGTGGCCACCAGCTCTGAGGTCTGGGGAGGGAAGGCAGCAGCTGTGAGTTTGGTACAAGGGCCCCAGAGAACCACTGGATAAAAATTTAACTAATCAATCATTCTGTTTTTCACACTCATTCATTTAGTTTCTTTGTGACCCAGACAGTTTTTATTCTTCCCTCATTTTATGGGCCTGTATAATTGTTTCCTTTTACCAGTAAAAGCAATATAAATAATGGCAAGAGAAAGGAGGAATTTTAGGGAATGAGGTTGCAAACTGCACTGTTATTCAGTTCCCCTCTCCCATCCTGCAGCCTATCACTGAAGTGATTTAGTGTCTGCAACTGCAGTATCTTTTCCCAGATTACTCTTCTTTCCTACAGGAGTAGATAATTCAATTTATGTAACCTGGATGACTGAGAGGGGCCTCAACAATGTCTATAAGTACCTGCAGGGAGGTGTCAGAGCATGAACCAGGCTCTGTTCCGTGATGCTGAGCAATAGGACACAAAGAAAGGGCAAAAATTGATGCCCAGGAAGTTCTACCTGAACATGAAGAAGAACTCCTTTACTGTGCAGTGACTGAGCACTGAACAGATTGCCCAGAGAGGGTGTGGAGATATTCCAGAACCATCCTGACACAATCCTGTGCCACATGCCCTGGACTGACTCTGCTTGAGCAAGGAAGTTGGACCAGATGACCAACTGTGATCCCTTCCAAACATGACCCATTCTGTGATTCTGTGGTTATTCCCCACAAAGGGAGAAAAGGAAATATCATCACCAGGACTTCATCAGGGACCGATTTAAATCAGGGCTGATTCAGTCCCCCATTCATTCTTATCAGAACTGGGCTAGCCTAAACCATCACAGAGTGCCAGGGAGCCAATGGGCAACAGCAGCTGAATTATTAAACACCATGACACAGATGAGTGATAACAGAGGGGGGAAAATGTCACAACTCACCTGGCAGCACTGTGAGAAAAGCACTCCGGAAGCTGTAGCCCATGGTGTTGGCCCCGAGGCAAATGTACATCCCTGCATCCTCCTCCTTGGCTCGAGTGATCATCAGTTTGTTCAGGTAGGAGCCGTCTGGGCGGGACCAGACCTCCCCGGTGGGCAGCACGACGAACTTCTGCCCCCCAACATCAATGGTGGAGTTGTACTTGCTCTCCGTGCCATACTCCACCCTCTTCAGCCACTGGATGACGGGTTTGACGTCGCTGCGCACTTTGCACTGGAAGGACGTGGTCCCACCGTAGTCCACCGTGGTGTTGACGGGGTGTGTCCCTGTCAGGATGGGCTTGGACCTCGTCCTCTCTGCACAGAAACACAGGGAGCTCCATGGGCAAAGGTGTTTGCCAACCTCAGTAACGTGCAGTTGCAGAAACACAGGGAAAAGGTGTAGGAGGGATGCAAAATCATAGTTTAGTCCACCTCCCTGCCCCAAGGCAGGCTGAGACTTCTGCAAACTTCTCCTGATAAACATTTTGCCAGCCTCTTGCCAAAACCTCCAATGTTAGATGCTCTCCAGTCTCTCCAAACAACTCTACCATTGTCTGAAGCTTTAACAAGTCTGTTCTCATGCTCAACCTGAATCTTCCTGTTTATAACAAGGAAGTGGCTTTTCTACCTGCATCAGACTTGGAGAAAAGGATGGTTTCCCTCTGAGCCCTTACATTTTGGAAGAGGTTCACAAGACCATCCTTTCCAGCACGATCGTAAGGTTGTGTCAACACCACATAAAGTGAAAGGAAAAATGTACGCCTCATTCTGAGGAATGTTTGGATCTTTTTTAGTGTTAGGATCAGATAAATCAGTCACAGTTTCCAGACAAGGAGGTAATGCAAACCTCTATCCTAGGCACAGGAGAAATTATGGTATCACAGTGGGTGGTAACTGCTGGCAATCATCAGCTCCTTTTGATGGCAAACACTGTTGGATTGAGCACGTAACAAAACAGCTCCCACCAGCACTGGCTTTGGAGTGAAAGGAAGGAACAATGGACCCTCTTTCAAAACCTCGGGATACTTTCAATATTGAGGGCTCTAAAGATGTGCTTAGGAAACAAAAATACCACAGTAGTCTCTATAGGCTTTGCCTTTGGACTGTGAGCAACAATCACAGCTGGGGAGACTGAGACTTCAGATAAGCAGGACTTAGGAGTGGAGGCTCAGGGGAGGGGAAAAAAAGGAGGAAATTGAATAAAACCTGTAATGCTCCACAGAATGATGTTAAAAATAGAAAGATGTCTGAAAACTGCCTAATGCCCTTATCTCCTTGACTCTGGTTCCAGCTTTGGTTACTGTTTTCACTCCTAGCCAGCAAAAGCTAATGAAAACAAAGGTTACATACATCTTTAAGTTGATAAAAACCAAGATAAACAGGGACACAGAAAGGGGTTTGTTCCTGGTGCTGTCTGGTTTTGATGAAGTGAAAATGCCACAGCTGCCATTAGGATGGGGCTTGATTCATTTCCCTGCCTCTGCTCCTGGTTTTAGTGTAAACACATGTTTTTACTGTCTCCACACAGCTGCATCTTTATCAATCCCAGATGTCCAGCAGGTTTGTGCCTTCAGAGCCCAACAGAGCTTCCCACATGTGCTTTTAATTCCTGTGATTCTAGGGAAAGGACTTATCAGAGAACAGATCTTTACCTTTAAGAACAATCTTTCACACTGGGATAAACTTTCTCATGCTAAAATGTATGCACAGACAAACAGCATGCTTTCCAAGTGGCTGCAAACATCCCTCCATGGCCCTGCTCCTCATTAATGAAGGCTATTCAATCTTCCCTCCACTCAGCCCATCTTCTCTTTCTTGAGTTGTCTACTCTGTAATCATTTCCATGACATGGATGATGATGTCATAGGCAAAGCACAATGATTTAAGAATAAGAGCTCTTCTCTGGTAAACTTAGGAAGGATTTGAGTATAATTATCCTCAGCAATAATAGGGGAAACCGAAGATTAGAGAGCAAGACTCAGAATAGCTAGATAGTAAGAAGAGCAATTTACCTCACCACAATGCAGGATAATCCCCCACAGCTCATCTTCTGAGGATTGAATCTTTAAAGCTATGTAGGCATCTAAAGATACAGACAGGATCCTAGTGGATGTTTTTAAGGTTTGGGTTTTTTTTTTTTTTTAGTAATTCATTTCCACCTGCCTGGACCTTCAGATGGCCAAACATTTTTTAGAATCTGGCCCTAAAGCCTTGTCTGGCTAGTCATGCTAATCATAAGATTCCTTGTTTTTCAAGTTTCCCTTGGGAAACTTCTTCATTAAATTTAAAATTGACTGGTTTCACCCATTCTGCCATACTAATCTGGGCTATCCTAGATATTTCCCTCCCTTCCCCATGGTACTTGAAAGGACTTTCTCTGCTGGTTCTCTGTCTGTCCTTGAACTGATTCTCTTGTGGAAGACTGAACTGGGCAAGACTTTCACCATGCAGGTGCCTGTGGAGATGATTGTTTCCCAAGCACCTTTCCTCATTTCAGCTCCTCAATTATCTTCTTGCTAGCCTGTCTTGCCCAGGTTTCAGGTTCATTCTAGAGCTCCAGCAGTGTTTTCTCTAATGTTTTTAGCACTTCCTCATTTCCATGTCCAGCCATCAAAACTGCACCACCCCACACTGTCGTGAATGAGCCAGCCCCCTTCCCAAAGGCCCCTCTCTGCTCTCCCTCCCAGAGCTGCACTTACGGATCACTTCAACTTTGTACGTCGCGTTGATTTCTCCAACTTTGTTAAACACCCGGCAGGTGTACTTCCCGCTGTCCTCTGGCTTCAGGTTCTTCAGGTTCAACGTCCACTTCTTCTTCTTGTTCTCCCCAATCTCCTGGGCAGTGAGGGGCTTGTTGTCCTTCAGCCAGGTGATGTCAGGCCTGGGGTTGCCGCTGGCCACGCACTTGAGGCGGATGGAGCTGCCGACGGGGCGGGCGATCACTCTCCGTCTCATCTTGGCAGGCTGAGTGAACCTGGGCCGGGCTGCAAAAGGCACCAGAAGGGACCATGGTGAGCACATGACCAGAGAAGGAAACTGTTGTCAAGGTTTATGGCCAGATTTTCTTGAGAGGCAGTCCCATACATACCATGCTCTCCCTCATATCAGCTCAAACTGTTTTCCTTAGGAGGGATTCACCACCCACCTCAATGCATTTGAATGTCTGTGGGATTGCTCTGGGCACTGCGTTAACCTTCTGCATAGTACAGCCCCAGAATTTCTGTGTCTGTAAGGCAATTGCACCAGACCATCTCACAAAATAATACCAAAATCACGCTATTGCAGCTGAAGGCAAAATGCGGCCCCATAATCACACTGTAATTGCTACCATATTCCACAAACTCCTTGGCCAAGACCAAAGGAAAAAACTCAGATTCCTGTCACGCTGACCATTTTCTCAATTTTTTGCTTGTCACATGAAGCTTCATTTCCTGAAGATGTTTTGCCTCTTAGTTCTCAGTGGCTTTATAGAGATTTAAGAAGAGTCAGCATCTTTTACACACATAGGAAAGTCTTAGAAGTGAGACAGACTTTTGTACATTGGTCTGAACTTAAATGTATGCCATTCATTCAGCTCTAATTTACAAAACATTCATGTTGAATGGTCCAGAGAAGTGAACAAAGAAATGGAAAGACCTAATAAAACTTTATGAGCTTTTTATTACAGGATACCCCATGCCAGTCCTTCCCAAAACTGGAGAATCTGAAGCAATAGGTGCTGGTGGATAGAAGCATGGGTCAAGGCAGTCATCTTGTCTTAGCAAAGAAATCACCAGTATTTCTAAGAGTGCAGAGACAAGAAACTTTGAGAAATGCAAGGCCCTCACCTGGCAAAATCTGAAACTTAATGAAGAATTTAAAAGAAATAACAAATTTCTCACAGTTACTTTAACTACACAATGCCAGTCCAGGGGCACTTCTAAGCCCATCATAGAACTGTTAAAGTCAAAAAAGACCTCTAAGATTATTGAATTCAACCATTAATCTAACACTGCCAGCTCCAGCACTAAACCATGTCCTTAAGCAGCACATCTACATGCTTTTTAAGCACTTGTAGGGATTCCCTGGCCAGCTACAGGATGGCCTAGTGGAACTTCCTACTTGACAGCCAGCCCTGCTGTCCAGGGCTGAGGGCCAGCACCTCTGAGATGTTCATTATAGTGGAGCTTTCCTGAATGGAAGAGGCCGGTCTGCAGCTTCCTATCCCCAAGCACTGGGGAATGGCAGCCATTGCCCTCTGAGGTTTGTGAGCATACCCCTTAGCCCTCACCCCCCTGCAGCCTTGGCCAACATCCCTCCCTCTGGAAGAGGACACCCTTTGGCATACCCCTCTCCACAGAGTGCTTTTCCGTAGGGGGAACCATCTGTCTCCACAGCCTTCCCTTGCCCCCCTTGGCTGTCATTTTGGGTCCCAGCCATTCCATGTTATTTCAAACTCCTGCTCAGAAATGCTTTGCTCTCCATGCAGAGGCTTTCATGTGTAACCCAATGAACCGGAGTAACTCCGGCACTGGAAGTCTTTGCCGTGACAGCTGAGCAGCAAGTGTGACATACTGACCCCCTCCACAGGTCCTGGGGCCTGAATTGCTGGGCTCTTTGGGGTCTGCTGCAGGAGGCTCCCTCACAGCAGACACAAGCCCCCTCCCTGACAATGAACCTGTCAGAGCTGCACGCTGTGGGTAATCCCAAATTTGAGTCTGAGCCGAGGGAGATGTGCTGATAAGGGCTGCCACTGTGGAAACTGAGAAAATGTCTGCAAGGCTTGTGGAGAGGTCAGGAATCAGCCATGCAATGGGTCTGAACAGTTACTCTGTAATATGGCAGTAATTTACTCTGAGACCAGGAACTCCGGGTCTGAGGGGAGATTCTCATGGACAGGATTCCTGAGCTGGGACTAACATACCAAAGAGTAAACTGGAGCCAGGACAGTCACACTCCCTCAGCAGACTGAAAAGTCAAGTCTGTGACTCTGAACTCTCGGAAGAACTCGCTGGCACCCCTGCTCAGTAAGGGCATTTTAAGTCAGAAACTCTTTCCACCTAAAAAAAGCAGGTCTTTAACATTTCTGGTTTTCCCCCCACTGTGACTCCCATGAGTCTGTCTGGAGTTCTGCATTCACTCCTTGCACATGGTTGCCCAAATACCTACTAAACTACAGGTAAAGCTACACTTCTTTGGATCTTTCAGCCTTTCTTTCTTTCTTTCTCTTTCTGTTTAAAAAAGGTTAAGTGATTATGTGGTCTCAAAAGCTACTCCAGGCTGTGTGCAATATGCTGAAACCAGATCCCATTTACACAGTCCTGAATGTTTCCTTGACAAAAGCCTGAATTGGACAAGTTTAGAAAAGCCAGTTAACAAAAAAAGGAGAAAGAGAGAGAGACATACACATTAGAGAGAAAAAGAGACCCAGCAAGCACAAAGGAGAAAGAGGAGAAGCAGCACTGTGAGAGAGGCAGAAAAGGTCTCTTTTGAGTTGATGCTAAATGTCTGTCCCCAAATCTGTTCCATTTACAGAAGTTTTGCTTGTTGGAGTGCCAGCAAAGGCAATTACAAAGTGCCTCTGTGTTATTCACATGCTTGTTCTCCTCCACATCACTTGGCATTTGCTTCATAAACATGAACCACACATTTGTACAGTATAAATTATGTCCCACTCAAGAGCAAGGGAAAACACAAGTGGATGGGGACAAAGAGACAGTGTTGTGTACGGGTTCCTGGCTGAAATGCTGTTTACCATGAAGATTTATCCAAACCTAATGAAAATTAAATGCAATGGAAACCTGTCAGCACAAAGACCTGCAAAGGAATTCAGTGGTGTGCTCTCCCTGTGGGACACCTTGAGAAGCATGGATCAATCCCTGAGGCTGACATTGCTCACACAAAGTGAGGTGATTATCTGAAAAATGTTGTCTGCTGTGGTGCACCATGTAATGACGGTCACCACCACTACCACCTTTCATGATAATTACAAAAAAAGTGTCACAATAGATATATGGATTGCAATATATTTCAGGTCTTCTGGTTAAGAGCTCAGTCAGTTGTGGGAAGACATGGATGGAGGTCTCTGTCTTTCCCCACATCAGTTCCCTGTTCTCCCCAGAGACACCACTCTATGATGGTAGATGGAAAGTAAACGGGAGCTTTTTTTTCCACCATGCTTCTCCTCTCACACATCTCCAAGGGCCCAGGACTGTGACAACACCAACTGCTTCTTCACCCATCATCCTCCAGAGACCTGCAGACACACCCTGACCCTCCCTGCACACCAGCTCACACCAGCAATTTACTGGTGAACAGTGCTGGATGGAAAGGGCTTAGGTGGGTAGGGTGGCTGGCCTCAGGCAATTTTTGGGGAGAGGAGAGGAGACAGGAGAGATGAAAAGAAGAAAAAGCAGAGGTTCAGGAATGGACTGGGCCAGGGCAGCACAGAGTAAGACACAATCTGACATGAGATTGTCAATGCCTAATGGTTTTAGTAGGGCTTACATCTTTTCTTCATAATATTATTGTTGTATTGTTGTATTGATTCATCATCCAGCAGCTCTACCAGGAGCACAATGGCAATGAAAAGTGGAGAGATAGCTGCTGAACCCCTCCTGAAGTACTCCTGACCTATAGTTTATCTAAGACACCCTTCCTCCAGCTCTGAAATGTTGCCATCCCTCTCCAGAATGAGTGCAGGTTACCTTCTCTCCCCCAGAAAGCTCAGCCTGAGATAAATATGTAATTCAGGTGTAGCCCAGACTACACCACAGCACACCACATCCCTGTTTGCCAGCTGCTGAAGAAAACTGGCCTCAGCTGAAGTGGTGGGGACTCACACAGCAAAAGCCTGTCAGGTTCCACCCCAACACTACTGTGAGGTTCTCCCTGGCCACAAATGTGGTACAAAGCCATCCCTGTATTATAAAATTAAAAAGGGGGATGTAGAGCATGAGCGAAATGAAATGCTGTGCTTCATCCACTGAGCTCATAAACTCACATCACACTCCTGTAGTAATGGCCAAAAGCTGTTTGGCATCAGCCTGACAACTTATTGTCCTTCAAGGAGTGCTTGGACCAAACCAGGCCTGCAAGTTTTGCAGTGATTCAGAGCCTGTTCCGAGTCAGATTTTAGCAGTTCCCCAAAGCTCTGCAACAGCTAAAAAATCTTATGCCTGAACAGTCCATGGCTTGGAGAAGCTCAGGCAGGTGTCTGAAAGAGAGGGTGATCTTAAGAAATACTCATCTTGGCTTAGTGCTAATTCTCCTGAAGTGAAGTCAGACCTCCCATTTGCCCTCAGTGGGAGCAATGTTATGTTGGCACTGAAGAGTTTTGGAAATACTGCTGTAAAAGTCAATATGCTTTTTATAGGGAGTCTATGAAAGCGGTAATAGCTGCACATGCAGAAGAAAAGTCACTGCCCAGAAAAACAAATACAAGGGAGAACCATGCTGGGGTAAATGGCAGGGGGCCCTAGGGCCAACCACAGGCTGCATTTTGCAGGACCCTTGGATGGGATCCATTCACACCAACACATGCAGCTGACACTCTGTTTATTATTTGACCATATGTAGGGAGAACTCACTCCAGCCACTCTGCCTTTCCTCTCCTTGAGCAACTGAGAAATGTGCCACGGGAACAGCACTGAACCAAGGGCTGAGGAAAACCACAAAACACACACTGCTCCTTACCCCACTGCTTCCCAGAATGGTCTTCATGTTCTCCATTGGAGCCTTCAGGCACCTGGCTGTCCTTTCCTGAGCTGGCATCATCTGTGCAGAAAAGAAAAGGGGAGATGTTAAGAAGGTCTCCTGCAGCACAGCAGGACGACAACAGGAGTTTGCATTTCCTGCTGGAGACACTATGCAGCTGAAGCAAACTCAACATACAGTAGGCATTCACATCCTGGCACCTACAGCCCGGCCAGTTTAATGAACAATTCAGTTTTCTGCTTTATGAACTTTTCAGCAGGCTACCAAATCAATGGGAATTTAATCAATGTTGCCATTGACAGCTGACAAAAGCCCCTCTGTTTATGTTTACAGGTTGCTGTTCCCTAGGAGGAGCTGATCTGTGGTACCATCTATGCAAATAATGGCATAAATCAAAATTAAAGATAATTAAACCTAGGAGATGGGGGAAGACCTATGTGATCAGTCATAGAGAGCATAAGCAGTATGATTGCTGCCACTAATTCACCCTTCAGCTTCCATAAAAGATCAGAAAAACAAGCAGGTCTGGGGTCAAATGAGCTCTCAAGGGATACTGAATGCAAATTTATGGCTGGCAAAAACAAGATTTGAAAAGTTGCTTGTATTTCTTTTTAATTAAGACCACCCATCCACCTGTATCAACACACCACTTTGTCCCTCATCACTCTTGTTGTCTGCATCACTCCCACACAGCAGCACCAAAATCTCAGCTCTGCCCTGGAGAAATAGAAATCCCTACAAGGTAAATCCCATATTTCTCCAGCAGCCCACACCTCAAATTGTCACAGTGATATGGCCACCTGTGAGGTCTCCAGGAGGGCCAAGGGGGCAGGAGAGTGCCCTGAGCCTCTTTCTACAACCTGGCTGATAGTGGTGGCCTCACACCTCTGCAGCACCCAGATGTGAAAGTTCTTCCTTCTCCAGCTTGACCTCTACTGCACTGATTTGCAGAGACAGGTCAGATGAAGGCTCAGTGAGGAATGCAATGGTGTAAAAACCCCGAACAAATAAAGAGAAGTGGAAATATCTAATTTAAGGAAGGAATCCCTCCAAATGCCCAGCTCCTGGAACTCATAAGAAAAGGGTCTTGTGAGCAAAAGACAGGACAATTATTTCTGTATTCTCTGAAACAGAGAGAAAAAACTGGTCTCAACTTATATATAACCATGCTCCCCCCAAAAGGTACAAAGAGTAAAACTTCTCTTTGCAGTTGTTTTACAAGTTGGATTGTGCTTAAGACAGTGTTTAGTGTGTAAACTTGTGTGCAGTCTTTGAGAGAGAAGAATGTGTCTTTAACGCAATCCTCACCCCAGGTTCTGCTATTTTGGAAAATCATCCCATCTCTTCAGCACAGGGCATTATATGCCAACACATGCTCTGCTCTCACTAGCCCTGTCCCTTAAGCAGAGAGGCTACAATGCTACATGAGTTTGTCCCCCCTTGACCCTGAGGGATTTCTGTCTTCTCCTTTTGGCTACTTCAGCACAGTTTCTCCTGGAAATGTACACGTACAGCTATGTACAGCTGTCACTTCAAGGGGAAAAGAAAGCTTTGTGGGCAGCAGTGCCGTGCTCAAACCTCAGCAGCTCCTCCAGCTCCATCCCACCTGCTGCCACCCTCTGTTGGACACCCTGAGCCTTTCCTGGGTGCCCCAGCCACCTCCCAGCCCACACCATGGGCAGCAGGGTGAAACAGGGCCCACTCAGGAAACTCCAAGTCTCACACAGAGCCTGAGTGCCAGTGCACCACCCAGGCTCTGCCTGCAGCCTGTGTTACAGATGAGTGCCAGTGCCTCCTGAGCTGCACTTTGCAAGTTTATTTTTACAGCCCTGGCAAACCAAATGCAGGGAATACAAAAATACACGTTATACATGATGACTTGCATATGATGTTGTCTCCTTTCAGTCAAAATACCAAATTAACTATCTCCTGGCACTTGTACAGTTTTACCCATAAATATCCATAGTATCATGAACGAACTCTTGGATGCTGTCTAGCAAGAGAATATAGTAAATCCCTCAGCACATTTAGAAAAATGTGTTGTAATGGAGAGGAAAAACTGTGGTCAGAGATGAGGGATTCCTGTCCATTGTTAACTGCTGAATATCATAAAAGTGGTTATGAGATTTAAGTGGTAATGTTCTGCCAATTAGACCTTAATCCTGCTGAGTTTGATGTGCAAAGAGCAGGGTATCTCCCTTGCCCACTGCCTCATGTTACACAAAGTCAGCCCCTGTGCCCTCCTCCTGTGACACACAAGCGCTGACTGTGGACTTCACACCTCCAGACTTGCTGCCAAGCTTTTGATGTAAGGAAAATTGCTCTGAATCCGTTTGATCCTTGAAGATGCATCCTCAGTTGTTATCCCGACAAATCGCAAACCTGTGGAGTCACCTACCAAACCCAGAAAAAACCATTTTTGGGGGAAGAGATCAGGATAACCTCTGCCACCATGCTGAGCTGATGGAATAGTTGGTTTGGTGGAGGATCAAGACTGAAATAAACAACTGCATGCATTTAGGCACATTGGTTTAGATACGCTGGAACTTGCTTTGCATGTGTTGGGAACGTGGTAACATTAACAACAATAGCAGAAATCTTGAGGTGGGGAAATGCCACAAACATGGAAACCCTTGTAGAGAAAAACTGCTCCTTCCCATCCCCAGAGCTGCTCATGGGGTTAGGGATGTTACAGCAGACCCTTCCAGCTGAAATGTGCAGTGAACTGGGCTCCCACCTTCCTTGTGTCTGAGCAAACTCACACTCGACAGCTGTACCAAAGACAGCTGATTCATGACAGCCAGAAACTGGATGAAGATTATTTGGGGAAGATTCCTTGAAGCCCATGAGTTTCCAGTTGAACTTAATGAGTGAGGCAGTAGAGTAGCCAGAGATATAAAGTGCTAATCTGTGATGTGAGTGACACAGGGTCAGGTATCTCTTCTGCTGCATTCAGAGAGGGATTTGAATCTCCCCTCTTGCACCTTGGGTGAGTGTCTTAAGCTCTGACCTGTGGCTGCAAAGAACAAAAATGAGCTGGTTTCTTACTTGGGGAGAGAGATAACTCAGGAACACCCTGAGGATGGAAGGCCCCTGTCAGACATTATCAATATTTGACTTCCACCTGCCTCAATCAAAGTCAGTACTGTGGCTGCATGGAGTTTGTTTCTCCCTGATTTGAAGAACTTTCTTATATTTTCAATTTTAATATCAAGTGGTTTCCAAGTGTAGAGAAACACTTCTATGGTATTTTATAGGGGTCTGTGATGTTGAAAGCAAAGCCAAATTTCCTGAAAGTTCAGAGGCATCTGGTTCAGCCCAAACCTGCAGTCTGAAGCCTGGTTAATAGTGTCAGATTTTAAGACCTGCTCTTTGCATTTCACTCCAACTGTCACAAACACAGCTGGCCTGGCAGTATTCTTCTTAGACACAGAGAGGACCTGGAGAAAGAAGTCACATTCAGATATAAAGGAGCAGCATACAAAATGGTGAGTTAGTAGCAGAGATCATGAGTCTTAGCTATATTCAAGAAATGACCTAATAAGCCGATTGCTTATTCATGCTCTTGTCAGCTCCCCACAGAGGTGGGCAGCTCGTGGAGATAAGTACACACAGAAAAATCAGCCTGCAGTCAAAGGGCAGCAGGGACCAGCTATGCAGCACTGCCAAATTTCTGCCAGCAGATTACCATGAGAGGCAGTGCTAAGAAGGATGAACTGCTGAAGTATCCTACAAGATCCCTTTTCTGTGACCTATATTGGAAGGTCATCCTGCACTGGACTTCTTGGACAGTATCACACGCTAAGGATAGCAGCCAGTTGGACTATGAAGTGGAAAACCTGCCTTGAAAAGCAATCACTGACTAATTTTATGTCACGAGTATCTGATGCTAAGAAAACATACACATGATTTAGGTGTCCTTAATGTACAATTTGGCTCCATGGTGTTACAGAGCATGCTGGCTGGTTGAGAAACCTGAAGGGCAAGGCTCCAATGTCGTGTCAGGTGACAGACTTGGAGACATGGGACAAACTCGTGTAGGCCCTTCCCCTCCAAATATTGCACATGGCCATGCAAAACAGGGCCAGGACGGACAGAGGCATCAGCCCACTCTTCAGGAATGTCACCCCAGTGGCATCATCCTCAGCTGTTCTCCAGCCATTGCCTCTCCCCTGCCTCAGGATCTCATTCCAAGCTGGCTTTTAGGTCTGAGATGCCACAGGACTGAGATGCTGGTGGTGCTGGGGAAGAGTGTGGTGTCCCAAAGCAGGCTGGATTTCTGCAGAAAAGGGATTTCTGTATGTAACTCCATCAACTGACAAAGCCCACTGAGGAGCCTATGGGTCAAAGACTGCCACATCAGTGGGATATGGTTACTGTTTATTACCATAGCAGAATTGTTCCATTCCCTCTTAAAAGTTAAAGCACATGGAAAATTCTGCACAACAATCCGGCTCTGAGAGCAACTGATGAGAAATATTCAGATTGTTACTGAGTCAGGATCAAATTTTATTTACCCACAGGCTCTCCATGAAGGCTTCATGTTTTAGCCAAAAGGGTATGACTAGTTTTCAGGCCAATAACATGTGCTGAGCATCCAACCACAAGTCAAAACAACAAGCAAATTTTTGAAGCAAAAAAATCTAGCCATCATATTTCCTTATGATTCACAAAGTTTCTTCAATTTGTTATAATGCAAGGCCCGTCCCTGCTCTGACTTGATGGGACCAGCTTTGGAGTCTTTGATGTCAGAGGCCTTGAAAGCCCCATTTCACAGATGAGCCAGCTTTGCATAAATAAACAAAGTGACCTCTGAACTGGAGCCTGAGACCTGAGCACACTTCAAAGCACTGGGGGAGGCGCTGGGGGGGCAGTGGGGAATGAAGCGATCAGCATCCATCATTAGGGCAGCCCCCACTCCACACCGCTGCTGAACAAGGGGTGTAAATAAAAGGAGGGAGGCAAGTGGGGAGGGAGTGAAATGAGGGGGAAAGTGATGTAATCCAGTCAGGCTTGAACAATTATAATGAGGCCTTCTCCTTCTCCCATGGATGAATGAAAGAAATCTCTCTGAACTCTGGCTGTACGAGCTGACTCTCGCGTTTACCCAGACACATCATATTTGCACATCATGTCTGCAATGGCCTTCACTGCTGCAGGATTCTGGGAGGGATCAAACCCAGGTTGATACTGGAAAGTGGACCTTGGGCCTTTCTAGGAGTTATATCAGAATTTGTTCTGTTGAGCCTAACCAGGAAAACTTAGACCATAAACTTCGAACAAGGAAAGACTGGACTTATTTTTCAGCAGCCTTGAAGGTGTAGTAGATGGTGGATAAACACACCCAAAAGCAAGTGTAATCTTAAAAAGTAGGTGTCTGCAGTTTATCTCAGATGCATTCAAGTTTTCCTGTAGTACTTGCTGGAATTTAAAGAGAAACACAAGGCAGAGATGACTCTGTACTTTGTTTTAGGGAGTCTTCTGCTATCCCAACTGATTTATCTGATGCCCAATGAATGGTCCATGAGGTACATGTGTAGGGAGGCAGCAATAACTTTGTCTCTGATATTACAGGGATATTACAGGGATTAAGGTGCTTGCTTTCCCCAGATCTCCTTAATGTGGGGACTTTAATTAACACTCCAGGTTTCATTAGAATTTCAGCTGGTATTAACCCTCAACGACCAGGGAAAATCAGCCCTACCCACTGGCTAGCACAAACACCATCTGAGAGCTACCACTGCCAGCTGACAGGGTTTTATTGCTCATCTTGTGCTATTTGGGATGTTTCTGGAGGACCTTGAACACGATCTTGACCTTGAAGTCACTACTTACACAGGAGGTTTTTTGTTACTGAATAACAACTCTTAACATCTGTGATTCTGAAGAACTCTGTGCAAATACACTCAAATCTTGGGTAAAGAGAAGCAAAACATTAATTTTTGAGTTCTTGTGATTTTTCAGCTTGTTTTTTGTTTCTTGTGAGGCCTGAACTATGGCTGCAGCACCCTTAAGACAGGTGACTTGAAATCATTAAGATGCAAAGACTTCACTTTGACTAATTCTGAATTTTTTTACCATCATTGAGGTCTAATTTAGCAAGTGTCCACTCTGAACCCTCTTTCCTGCCACAGGCAAACAGGACCAAACTCCAATGAATTCATCCCATTGACACAAACCTGGCATAAATATTAGGTACTATTCTGAATGTTTTTTTGTAGATCCTCTATTAACCCTCTATCTCATGCTCACCATTCCTTAACCTACCTGCATTAAGTGTCACCTACTGTATTAACAGTGCTAATGTTATGAAAAGACAGGAACTCTGTTTAGAGTTTATTTGGAAGGGTTCAGTGAAAGCAATGGTATCAGGAATATTTAGATAAAAAAGACCTCATAGAGGAACACCCTCTCCTTGGTCCAGTCAGAGAAAACCCCTCAAGATGGAAAAGTAGAAATCCACTCAGAGGAGTGCAGAGTCAAAGAACACTCTGCTTTTCTCAAAACAAAACGAAACAAACAAACAAAAAATAAACAACCAACAAACCAACAAACACAAAACCAAAACCAACCAAAAAAAAAACCATAAACCAAACACCAAACTAAACCCAAAGAACCCACAATAAAACCAACATGAAATAAAAGGTTACTGGCAGAGAATTTCCCTCTGTGACAGGCATTGGAGACTTTACTACCAATTGCCTTCAACTGCAGTTGGGCCAAAAATAACCAGAGGTATTAAAACTGGAATTTCCTGACAATAAAAATAAAAAAGTATGTGTTGGTGGTTTTTTTGGTATTTTCAGCTCTGGCCATTTTCATGAGGATTTCCATGCAAAAATGTTCACGGATTTCACTTCAGACCCAGGGAATATCTTGTAAGCAGGATGCTTTGCAGAAGGAACATTTGCAGCCCACCTGCCTCCTGAAACGCTGGAGAGACTCCACAGACAGCAGACAAAAGCCCTGGCTGGGTAATGAAGAAACGAGGCTTGTGTCCAGAGCTGCATCAGTAACTCACATTTCTGAGCTGTGACGATGTGCAGGCCCATTGTGTTACCTGTCAGTGACAAAGCTCTGAACTGGTGGTTATTGCTGCAGCCCACATCTCAAAACAGGTGAACATAATCAGAGATGACAGCTTTGAGACCGAGGAAGACTTAACTCTCTTCCACAGAGTGAGATAAAGGGGGAATATGGGGTAGCACAGACTTACGAAAACTGGTTTATTTTACAGGCTGGTACCAACTGAGCTCCAACAGCACAGACAAACCAATCCTACTTCCACTGAGAGTTTTAGCAGCCCAGAGAGAATATTTATTTATTTATTTATTTATTTAGCTGCTACCAGCACCTGGACTAAATCTTTTACTACCAATTCCTCCTTAATACTGCAATCTCTGCTGGGAGACCAACATGGACATATCCCTGTTCTGTACTCCTGCATAAAGAATGCTGTGGTTTATTGCTTGGCCTTGATTTAAAAACTTTGGTATGGAAAGGGATCACGTATTTCCTTAGAGAGCTAAATGTGGAGAGGTGGAACTTCAGAAAAGTGGGGTATTTTAAGTGTATAAAGGGATTAATACATAAAAAACTGAGATAAAAAAATGAAAGTTTTTAAATTGAACATATGTGAAAGCTTCCCAAGAGGGGCATCTGCTTGACTATGGAATAGTCACTCAGCAGAAGAGAAAAAAACTCTGTTTCACAGAATCACAGGATGATTGATTCCAACTACAAACCTAACACTGCCAAGTTCCCCTAAGGGCCACATCCACATATCTTTTAAATATCTCCAGGGATGGTGATTCAACCACATCCCTGGGCAGCCTGTTCCAATGCCTGACAAACCTTTCCATGAAGAAGTTTTTCCTAATCCCAGTCTAAACCTCCCCTGGTGCAACTTGAGGCCATTTCCTCTCATCCTAACCTTGTTACCTGGGAGAAAAGCCCAATCTGGCTACATCCTCCTGTCAGGGAGTTGTAGAGACCGAGAAGGTCCCCCCGAGCCTCCTTTTATCCAGGTTAAACACCCCCAGCTCCCTCAGCTGCTCCTCATGGGACGTGTACTCCAGACTCTTCCCCAACTCCATTGCCCTTCTCTGGAGGTGCTCCAGCCCCTCAATGTCCTTTCTGCACTGATGGAACCAAAAATGCACACAGAGATGTTCATTGAGGTGTGGCCTCACCAGTGCCCAGCACAGGGAGACAATCACTGCTCTGGTCCTGCTGGCCACTCCACTGCTGACCCAGGCCAGGATCCCACTGCTCTTCTTGGCCACCAGGGCACACACTGGCTCTTGTTCAGCTGGCTCTCAACCAACACCCCCAGCTCCTTTTCTGCCAGGCAGCTTTCCAGCCTCAGACTTTAGAACATGTAAAACTATAATGATCTAACTATGGATTTTACAATTCCACTTGCCACAGTTGGCTCATGTAGCTCTCAAAGAGAGCTTTAATAACTCCTGGAGTATGGTATGATTGACAAGAAAGAAGACACACAATAGAAAAGAATATTAGTGAAAAAGGAGTCCTTGAAGATTGAGAAATATTCTCTTCTGGCTGTATCCATGCAGAGGAATTCTGGAGTTCTTCTGAGTTTATGTAGGATATGACCTGTGCCTACCACGCTCTCTCCTCCTCTGTGCCCATGACTCTGTATCTGGTTCAGATCTGCACCTACTTTATAAGTTTCCTCCCCTCCCTCCTCAATCACTTTCCATAATGCTGTGGAGGGAGAAGCCCTTCTGAAAGTGCAGCTCTTCCTTGCTCCTTGTGGTCTCTTGCTGCCCACAGAGCTCACAAAGTCATCCGAGACACATTCTGTGTCGTGGCTCCATCTGCCATGGGGATGCTCCAGCTCCTGCTGCAACCACACAAAGAACCACAAGGAGAAACAGCTGGAGTTTTTCACTCAACCACTGCAATTCCCTGGCCTGCCATTACAACAATTACATTACAAAGGCAATCACAGCCCTTCCGCCATGCTGACTCCTCCAGACACCAGGACCTCCCGCCTCACTTCAGGTCCCCATTCCACAGGGGGCAAGAAAACAACCCTCCCTCCTTTGTTGCTGTTGTTGAGGTTGCTTTTTTATCAGCATGCTCCAGCACACACAGACAGCAGCCTCGAGAGCTCTGTACCACAGGCACCAGTCTGCGGTCACAGTCTTGATCTGCTGCTCCAGAGGATGAAAGGGAGAAGAAATCAGAGAACAAGATGAGTGGTTAGGCTTCTGCCTTGTCACCAGCACTTTCTGAGCATGAAATAGCAGCCCCCAAAAGACAGCAATTACCAGCCAGCTGTTCCAGGCCCAGAACAAATTGGTAATATTTGCCAGTACTTTTTAATGCTGGCATCAAGGCTTTCTTGGAGACAGGGTCCCAGTATATTAGACAGCACAGAAGACAGATGCTGTTTAAAGAGTTTACTGCCTGTGTAGTGCAGGCACAGTGTGGATGTCACACATATTAAAGTTCCCTGAAAAACATATTTTTAGCACCCACCCATTTTGGCATGGTGGGGGAATGATGGGGGTTATAGAGTTGAGGAGAAAAGCTTCATTTATAACACCAATCAGCCTTTTTGAATTATAACCATTTCACTGCAATTATTATTTGTAAGAATAAATCACTAGTTACTTACAGAATATTTATAAACACTGGGAAGAATTCTGTGATTTTAAGTGCTATCTGATAAATAAGTTTAAACAGTCCTTACTTTGGGCCCTAAATTTAGTGACCAAGTCCAGAGAATGAAAAGAAGGTCAGGGTGACACCTACCTCTCTTCCCTGACTGCAGAAGAGATGATGGCTACCTAGAGTGGGTGCCAAAAGCGAGAGGGTATGAATACTCCACCCAAAAATACAGGCCAAAATTCCACCTTCAACAATCTTAAATCGCTTAGGGTTGGGGGAGGGAGGCATGCCACTGAAAGGACTAATGCAAGGTTAATGATAAGAAGAAGATTACAGCAGAGCTGAGGATAAACTGATAAGACCTGGCTCCCAGCCTTCTATTTTAACCACCACACAGCTGCTGTCCCCCATAAAATTATACCTCTATCACTCCCCTCCCTACTAGCACTGATCGATGTTTATTATTTTCTTCACCAAAACATGTGGAAACATCACTGGTACATGTTCCATCTCCCTGAAAATTCACATGGCCAAAATAGGCCAGCACAAAGAGATTTCCAGAGGGGCTGGAAGGAAAAGAGAGGTCACACATGTCAGTGACTGAGCACAGGCATTATTTTTGGATGGCATTTATAATCAAACAAAAATAATCAATTGTACAGTCCTGTGCCTTCCAAACACTGAGATAATTCCTCAGTGTGGAATTACCCAATCCATCACAATGAACTGGGAATTGCAATACTGGGCTTTACAGCCAGGAATGTGGATCCAGCTGTTTCTTCCACCCCAGAATGAAAACTATTGAAACATTCTTTATGGGCTTACATATTTCATAGTCTTCTGGTAGAAAAGTAAAAATATCTCCTGTGGAAGAAAATGAAACATCCTATGACAATTACCAAATGAAGCAAAATCTCAGAGAGGACTGCTGCTCAACATCTTTAATGGGAAAAGTGTGTTTGCTTGAGGTGAAAAATCACACCTCATCAGGAGAGGTCAATAGGCTATTACAGTTTAACTTTGATTTCAAGAAATAACAGCACCTGTAAGTTGTAGAAGTGCCAAGACATCAACAGAGGATGATAACTTTTAATTGGACATTGCAGAGCATATAACAGTCTAACTGTTCATTATATAACATATATATATATATGTTCATATATATAACAGTATAACTGTTCATTATGTTCAGTGAGGCACAAGATGTTGTTAGGGAATCCTTCCTCTCATATTTCAGAAAAGGACTACTTCAGAAAACAGTCCATATATGTAATGAATACAAATTTTAATATGTCATTGGCAGTAGCCAGCCCCTCATCAGTCACCATCCCACAACTTTATACTCAAATCTCTTTTGACAAATAGACTTTCTATAGGTTAGGTAAACCATTAATTCTGAAAGTAAAGGCATTTGAAAGGGTAGAGAGAATAAATAATTTTTAGTTTTTTAAACTTAGATTTATCTTTTATAAGCAAACTGATATGCAGTTGTGTAATAGCAGTATGGAAATGGTGTAATGTCTCTGTCCACTACACTTTACAGCCTGACAATAAGGTAAAGAAATTGAGATTTTGAGGTCAATGAAAGCCTGGGTGTCTGATGATATCAAGACTTGCAACATTGCCCCCATATGCTGTTAAATACATAATTTTATTAATGAAGTGCCATTTACCTTCCACATAACATCCAATGAATGATACATATATCTCCAGGTCATTGTCAGAATAATAATAAGCTGGTTTTAGTAGCAAAATGTTACCACTTTCACAATTCTGTCCAAGAACAACCCTGGACAAGTGGCAATTTTGTTGGCTCCCAAAACAAACTGAATACTTGGCACCCTACCTAACGTGAGGATTACAGTATATTACACAGGATAATGCTGGCCTGTGTCTTGCCAGAATTAAACCTAACCTAATTACATGGAGTAAATTGTAGCTTTCCATGTGGGGTAAAACACAAATTGTAAAAATGGTTGCTCCACAATTAACTATATAATCCCAATGCTGTCATTAGAAATTTCTAAAACATACTTTGAAACAATGACTAGCATAGTGCAGTCATTCCTGTGGGATGGAATTAAATTCCTTTGTGTGTTTCTGCACTTTTTTAAATGCCTGTCCTGGCACGTGACCAGCAGCCTATATGAACAACCACCACCTTAGGATCAGAAAGGACCAGAGACAGAAGCTACCTAAGAAAACAGAGAATCATAAAATCATGGGATAGCCTGGGTTGAAAGGGGCCTTTAAAGGTCATAAAAAATGTATGAAAATCAAGATATTTTAGGTATAATTCAACAGATTTTGAGTGCTCAGTAGCAAAGTTACTGCAGTTTTTCAGAGTAAGGGTACAGCTCTCCCCAGTACTTGAATCCTCTGTGGTCAGAGACAGAACATGTCCCATGTGAATGTACTTCACACCTGGAACCTTCACTGAGACAAAGCAGGGGCAGGGAGTCTTCATAAACAATCTTGGTCTGAAGATAGGAAAATGCACTGAGGAGACAAACAAGGGCTGCAAGTGGAACTCGGTGCCTGTCAATGACCACAACTACCTAGCACCTAACCAGAGTTAGCTGTCACCTAGGACCTTGCCCAGATGATCCATAAAAAACTTTTTCCAAGAGGTATTCCACCCTCTGGTATTTAGAAGCTAAAGCAGGTGCAGTTTATTAGCTTCCTATGCAAGTTACCCCATATGGACTGCTCTTGGAGAGCACTGGAAGCCACAACCTGTACCAAGAGGCCAACTGGGAACATTTAAGTCCTGTATTCAAAAAACAAAGAACATCTCAGTATTATCTGTGAAGGGAAAGTATTTATTTGTTTTGACTAGTAAAGAGTGCTTTCTCTAAAATCTCTAAATACTTACTCTAACAAGCACTGCAGTTTACACACCTTATTTTTTTACTGTGATAATGCATTTTATTATTAACATACTCAAATGAATATTTCATGCTGAATGTATTCCACACGCTGTTGGCTATTTTAAACAACAGATGTGAGAGGGATTTAAATGCCAATTTTAAAACTGTGCAGTTGATTGAAATCCTGTGAGCCATTCATAGATTGCCAGATATTCTATTTACATGATTCCTCCCATGTAAAATACTTCAGGGAATACTCTAGACTCTGGCATATGGTTTAGAATGATGATGACTGATGTTGGAGATGCCACACAGACAACAGGACATATTATCTGGTTACATCTGTGCGTAAAATGCTTTGAGATTTTTTGATGGAAGGGGTTATGAATGTGTGAGGCTGAGATGCTGCATTTATGTCCCTCTAAATCATGCTCAGAGATAACAAGCAGTTAGAGCCCCATCAGTGCAAAAAACAAGCACTTTTATGAATGCATTTCATTGCATCCATGTGCTGTTATCCCCCTGGGCAATTATGACTTGTGGGTGAACCTTGAAAAATTGGGGAGGATGGGCTGAAAAGGAGAACTCCAATGCCAAAACACATCCAGAGTCTGAAAACGGAAACCTTGTGAGAATAGCCTGTGCACAGTCAGATTGCAGGGCTTACTCTTCCCTCCTTCCAGCACTGGGGAAACCCCTGTCCCTGCCACAAATCTGACTGACTTCCACTTCTGCATCTGCAGCCTCACAAATCCCACGGGCCTGAAACTCCCACGCTCTATAGCAGAGGCCCTGCCTGACAGATTACATGCAAATGTTACAAATACATCACAGGCTGGAGCAGAGGAATGTTCACAGTGCTGCAGACACACTCAGGGGGGAAAAAGATCCAGCAAGACCCCTCGGTGCAGTCCCCACGGTAATACATCCTGAATGAGGAGCTCTATCGTGTGAAAACATTCCTAATAATTCCTTCTGTTTTCATTAATAATATTAAATTTCCTGCTTCTGGGGTATCTTTTGTTTTAACAAGCACAGCTTTTTGTCTCCTCTCCTGAAAGACTGCGCCACTGTAAGTCTATTATTACTATTTATGCTGAAGTCTTTTAAATGGGCCAGGCATCCATATCCAAAATCAGCAATTTGCAAGCCATAATCTCATACCAACCAGATTAACATGACACCTGAGATGTGTTTTCTTTCAAGACACAGGAGTCTGAATGGCTGAAAGTAACAGAAATGCATGAAAAAATTGTCTTTCTGCTTCAGAAACATAGGCTGTGGATTCTGTGGTGCCCATGAGGGCCTTCAGTGATTTTTTTCTTGACAGAGAGTCTATTAAAATTTGAATCAAATTGTAATAGTCCAATGCTTTGAAATCAATTGGAAAGAAAAAAAAAAAGAAAAAAAGAGGTGTTTTCTTACTGTCTGAAATACCTCGTTCTGGCCCAGAAATAATTAGGGATGGATAAATTATCTGGCCTGCGATTTTCTCTGGCATATTATTTTACTCATGTCTTTCTTCTTCCTCTGCAGGGGATGCTTGTGGTCATATTGTTCTTTTATTTATGGCTCACAGCCTTTTCAGTGGCAGCACGCACACCCAAGTGCAGGCCCAGAGCAGGAATGCAAATTCCTTGGGAGGTAAATGGGAAGAGAAAAATGACCAGACCATGCCTCATCTTTACAAGGAAGGCAGTTAAACAAAAAACTATACCCTTAAAACCCAAAACCAGGGAAACAACAATGCTTAATTATAAGATAATGATTTGTATATTTATGAGCTTTAGATATAAGACCTGTGGAAGCCTGATTGGTTCTTTTGAAATTCTGCTATAAAACAGCACCTGCATTATCCAGCTGATGCATCCCCGATTTATTTTGCTCAGTGGTGACTTGCTTCCACTCCCAGTCGGACGCTCCCAGGAACCTCTCTCTGGCTCAGCTTTCAAGCTGATTTCTCTGACAAGCTGGCAGCAATAAAATAATTCATTCCAGAGGCTGAGAGAATCACCCGCAGCATATACTGTGAGGATCGCCTGGCAGCAGTACAGAGGCCTACGCAATGGGAAGCCTGGGGTAAACCCTGTGCTGGGAGCCCTGGATGCCACAGGGAGGAGGGAAGGCTTTGGTAATCCGACCAGGAATAAAGGCAGCCTCATGGCAGTGGGATGGGAGGAACGCCGGAGAGGGGTTGCTGCAAAGAAGACTCGCTGAAAGGAAGAAGGAGCAAGCACGGAGAGGAATATTTTTAATAAAATCAGAATTTCCGTGAGAAGTAGCCTGCAATATGGCACAGGTCTGTGTATCCATGACTGCCTCCAAAAGCACAGGGAAGATAACTGAGGACAAGTCAAAAAGCCATGCTTTTGCAGTGATTTGATATAGTTTTGTCTGTCTGGAAATGCTGGGAATCCACAAGCTCGAAAACAAATAATCCTTGTGCTAAATAATCTGATGTAGGAAGTCTAGTAACTCTGAAAATCTAAAAAATATAAAACAGTGCTACTTCTGTTCAAAAGAAAAAGGGTAAACTCAGAATGTAGGAAAAGCATGGGGTTTTGGATCACATCTGTGGATGGGGTTTCTCTAACAAAAAATAGGTTTGAGATACTGCATGTCCCTGTGGAAGCCACTGGATCTCTGGATGCTCAAGGCAATCAGGATTTCCCCATATCAGTGTGATGTGGAATGAACAGCCCAACATCCCACTGAACAATCACCATCCTGTTGCAAGGAAGTCTGGTTACACATCCCTGTGTACTCCCAAGCCAACCCCATCTGGGTAGAGATTTGTCACTGTTTTTTTTCACTAAACTGTCTGATCCATTTCAGGGCCAGGGACCCCACTGCCTTTATGCCCTCAAACCCATATTAGCACAGCCCCAGCTGACTCCCAGTGCTGCACTGGAGTCCCACTGCAAATTAGGGTGATTTTGCAAGTTCCCTCTGAGATAACACAGCAGAAAAACAATGTTTGACTGTGCTGGCCTTGCTCTCTGAGCACTCAGAAATTATACTGTTGGAAAACAATCTCAGCCTCAGCACGAACCTCCCTTAATTTGACTCCTGGCTGCTGAAACCACAATTTGTCAGCATTTCACACGGTGAGAAGTCTCCTCAAGAGGCCTCCTTGTAACAGAGAGAACTTCCCTCCTGCACAGCCCAGCTGGTTGAGCTCAGAGGGCAGATTTCCACTGCTTCCATTCAAACTTGCCCACATGGACTGATCCTTAAGGATTCCCTGGCCAATGTCGGATGCTGGCCTGGAGCTGGGATGGCTCCACCCAGACCCTGTCTGGGAGGTGATGCCCCTTCCCAAGCAAAAGGCAATGCAACCACACTGTCAGTCCAGCAGGGATGCAGAGCAGGCTTCAAAACATGACATTCAATCCCATAGTGAAACTTTTCTGTTGAACTGCCGGGCTGAAGCTGGCAGAATTTAGGATTATGTTTCTAATTAAGCAGAAAATTGCTTCTATTTTATTTCTAAGCTACACGTTACTCGAGTGACCAGCTATTCCAAATGAAAACTGCATTGGAAAATTCCCAGAAACTGAGGTGTGGCATTAATTCTGTATAAAGCAGAGCAGAAGGCAGCTGTCTCCCTTCTATAGCATGAGCAGTTAGTTGGTGCCCAGCAGTCTTAAGAAGATTAAATATCACCTTAATTTCAGAAGCCTTCTGCTCTGGCTGTAAAAATGCTGTAACTGCAAAAATAATACAACCAATTGTAAAACTTCAGTGTTTGGCTTGGATTAATACCACTGCTACTTTATTCTACAGGGAAAGTAGTGCAGTGAATCTTATGTGCTATCTTCTCTAGATGAGAAGGGTTAATTACCCAATATTCATTACTGCAATTGTGGTTTTGCTTGCTCAGTGGAAAAAATTCTGTTTTCTGCTTTACAAACAATGGGTTAATCTTATCAAAGGGAAAAAAACACCTCTGAAAGCAGATTTTTTTTTTTTCCATTAGCCCTTTTGAAAAAGGAAAAAAAGTGTAAAAGCATTTCTGGCTACTCACTGGAAAAAAACCAGTTAAATATCTATTTTGGGGACAGTAAAGCTGGGTAACATACACCCATGTTTGTAGGTGAACACAGTGTGGGTTGTTGTTCAGGGCACATCTCAGAAGAGGCCTTCAGGAGCTGTTAGCTCAAAGTTATTAAAGCCTCTTCCTTTCCTTTAGAGGGGAGATGTGCAGCAGACAGCACAGCAGCAGCCAGGCTCTGGGCTCTCCTCCACCACTGCAGAGGTGACCTTCCCTGCTGATGGCCCAGGACCTCATCTGTGAACCCAGGAGCAAGGAGTTCCCACCAACTGGGAATACCATGAGGACAAACAGAGCCAAACTGTGAGCCTCTCTGCTACAGGCAGGGATGCAAAGAGAGAAGCATGTTGTTTTAGTGTGTGTAACTCACTCAAATTCACCATGCAGTTTCAGCTTGCAATCCCCTATTTCCTGTCCTAATCTCATACACAATGTGGGTTTTGTACTGTTGAACAGTTTTTTTCTCTGTGGATGCTCCACAGGGATGAGCAAATTGGTTTCTGTATGAAAGGCCAGACTCTGCTTTCAGACACTTCCAGAGTTTTCAGTGCTCTGAAATGGGAGTAGCTGGTGTGTTCAGGAACAACTGGTGGAGGATAAGGCACAGGTATAAAGCACAGAGAGCTGACATTGCTTCTCAGTCCTCCCCAGTGCCTCTGGGTGAAAATGAGGAAGATATTTACTCCTCTTACCACCTCAAAATTTTTACTCATAGTAACATTAATTCTGTCTTTTCTGCTGTTGCCAAAATTATATATTCTTTGGGTAAGGACTGCACAACTGGTCCCAAATATTTGTGCAACAGCACCCCTCTACAAGGAGCCAGAAATAAGAGCAACATTAGCACTCCTTTAGAGGAAAAGCTAAATTCAAACTCCTTTTAACAACATGTACAGCATGACAGCAACACTACACAGCTATCACAGGCCTGATCAAAGGACACTAAATCCAATTAAAATGTTTCATTGGTTTCAAAGTAGAATGGATGAAGAATATTAATGTTTAAGGATGGATGTGAACAACACTGAAGGACCCAATAACCTGAAAATGGTCTCCAATGGCATCTCCCTGAAGGGCTGAACTGTTCTCCATCATATATTAAGGGATTATATCAAGACTGAAGTAATGCCAAAAAACAAACAAACAAAAAAAAAAAAAAGCCATGGAAAGTACAAATTGTAAAAGGTCCCAGAAAAAGGAACAATACAAATTACTTAGGAAAAAAGCCTGGATAAAATTACCACCTTCGCCCTTCAAAGCTGTTGCCTGAAACCAAATCTAAATCACACCTTTGCTGCACAGGGGTATTGCTGGATGGGAAGGTGAAACACCTTGTGAGCAGCTGCAGTGCAAACAGCAGCAGTGAAAGATGCAAACCCATCTGCTTAGCAACATGTTTGCCTTAGGACAACATATGTTGTGTGGTTATTTGTGTGATACCTTATTTCATCTACACCTTGGGGTATTTTTGTGAGTTTAACAAGTAGTAGGCCTTATGATAAATCCTGATCCTTGTACGCAGTCAATTGACTCAATTACCACATAGGCAATTTGTGTTGGAATTTTGGGAACATTGTTTAAAAGTTATCTAGTTTGTCTAAATATGTTCTGGTTTGCCTGCACACAGTGGATAAGCAGACCCAGGTTTGTGCTTCAGTCACCTAACCAGAAGTCAAGCTTCCAGCATCACCCATCCAAGGAGACAGCACACAAACAGTGTGCCACTGGGAAAGGGACTACTCCACGTCAGATTAACACCACCTGGCCCTAAGGGCTTCTCTGTGCTTGTGATTTCTTAACACATCCTTGTCATGGCCAAAAAAGTGTATTTTTCAGGAACCTGTCCAAAACTTCCTGCCTTCCAGAGCTGGAGAAGTGACAAGTTACTTTACAAGTTGCTTTACGTTCAGCAACAATTATCCTGTTGGAGTGGTGGATAGTGTGAGGCCACTCCAGCACAGGCAATTCACCTGACAAAAGGGTGACAACCCTGCAAGGGAGAGAAGGATGCAAGGTTCCACTGGGAACAGATGAAATGCTGCCAGGATTGTAACTCAGCAACTTAGTGCTAATGAGAATGAAATTATTTAGACAGCCTTACTCCATGCAAGGAGGGAGACTGGACACCCAGTGTAACACCTCCCACCTTTGCTATTTTCATGGGGTGAAAGGTAAGTTGAAGGGTTGACTTTTCCAGCAAAATCACTGCATTTCACTGTGGGTCTCAGGAGCTGGATTTTTTGATCATACATTCTCAAGATCCAAGAGCAGGAACTGGTTATTAAAATGGCAGCAGCTATGACTGAGCACAGTTGACAAGTGTAGCCAGGGAGGGTGGGGAGAGCTGGCTTTTATGTCATACATTACTGCTTCTGAGCAAGGAAAGCATAATTGGCAATAAATTAAAATGAAAAGGAACAAGCTGATCAAATACTAAAATTGTCATCAAGAAGGAACTGATATAACCATCTGCAGTGCAGTGCATTGTGACACAGGAGCTTTGCCCCATGAAAAGCAAAGGAGATGCTCTTGGAAAATGAACTAAATGCCTCATAACTTACAGAACATAAAAGCAGACACACCTGTAGTGTAAAGTCACAGCTAAAAACATTTTCAGCAGCAAAGCCAGGCCCCTGAATAGCAGGACAGAATCCAGGTTTCTTCCTATGCCTCAACTGTTACATAAGTATATATCATACTTTGCATGAGAAGTTGGTACCTGCCTCCTTCACTCCTGTCTAGCCAAGCTCAGAGCCAAGTGAATGCTCAAAGAGAAGTGGGGCATCAGTGAGAACACACAAAGACTTGTCTTAAATCCTCTGGCATAATTTAGCAGGTCTAAAAACTCTGATTCACAGTTCAAGCAAGGTAAGATTACACAAATTCTACAGAAGCCAAAAAAATAGCAGAAGAAAGCAAAAGAAACCAAAAGCCAGTGCAGCTGCTCCAGAGGAAAGGCTGTTTGTTGTACTGGCTGCCTGTAAAAGCAGCCTCTTTGTCCAAAAATTGTTGGCAAATAACTTCCTCATATAGCAGAAAGGATTTTTCTCTATTACTGCAGAAAGCATTGGCAAGGTGACAAAGTTCAAGACAAACCTTTCACTCCCAAAACTCACCTCTATTATAATAATTCCTTATCTTCCAAGAGATTCTGCCCAGATAAGCCTGGATTCTGGGAAAATTCAAATCTACCTAAAAAATGAAGAAGGTCAGATGTGCCTGTATCAGACTTACAGCACCACCAGCAATTATCTGCCACTGAGTGCAGCTAAAGCAGCTTTTCTCTCTGGAGCTCTGTACATGGTGGGCTTCCTCAGCACAAGTGTCTATTAGCACGACATGCAGGGAGTGCTGCGGCACAAAAGCGGAAGGATTATGCTACAAACAGTTCAGCAGCCTCCAAAAGCCCTCACTATGTTAATAGCCTTTAAAGTGACATTTCAGAGCACCAGTGGCACCTGGTCCAGCTGCTCACAGCTCTGCTTCCATCTAAACCCCTCTGTGCCCATCTCCCCACCCCACGGGCCAAGGTGAGGAGGGCTGGTGCCTGCCTACTCAGTGCTAAAATTTATTGGTTAGGCAAGAGGAGAGGACACAGGATTCTCCTTCGGTTTCTTGTGCACATTCTCCTCTACAGCTGCTGAACGTAACTTTAGCAAACATCAAGGAGAACAGGAGGCTTTACTGAATTAAAATATTTAACATACTGGCTAGTCATCATTCCCTTTGAAACCAATACCCATCTGGGATTTGACTTCATGAAGACTGCTACAGTCTTTCCATGCCATGTCCCAAAAAAGTTCAGAAGGGAAGCACATTGTTGTATACTTTATGTAGGCCCACAGAAAGATGTGGTTTAGAGTGCACATGGACACAAAAGCTTTTCATCTCCAAGGACCTAACCTTTGATAACTGTCATTGCAAGCATTTTATTTTGCTCACTTAAGTAGAGCTATCAATAACTGCCTTCTGCTCTGAAGGCAAACGTGGTCTGCTTTTCCAAGCAAATGAAAACAAATTAAAGACTTAAAACACCCATCAGTTGTTCACTTGAGCAATTTGATCGCTATCTTTTTTTTTTTAAAATTTATTTCCAGAAGATCCTTCAGGCCAGATAACAGTCACTCACTGCCTGCAACGCTGCACTGCAGTCCACAGCATGTGTATTTTTTGAGAGCTTCAGTGAAATATGAGCAAGAAGCACAGATTAAATCTGGCCTGGAATTACAGTTTGAACTCTGCAAAAACGGATACAGCAGGTCAAGCTCTCCTCTCAGTTACACCAGAGCAGCATTCCAACAAAGAACAGAAAATCCATGGTTTTTGCCCTCAATTTTTAGGTTATTTATACAACCTAGAATGATGGGGGGAGTTGGAAGGATTAAAATTGTTTGTAAGAAATCAGTGGCAAACTGCATGTGTACAGACCACTAGTGCATCAGCTGAATGCTTGACTGAAGAACAAAAAGTTGAGTCTCTGTCATTTGGGAGAAGGCAGGTAGGTGTTACTGCCTTGCAAGTCCTCTGCCTCTCTGTGACAATTTCTGGAGCCTGGATGAGTGTAGAGAGAGCTTTCCAGGCAGCAGAAATTCAGCTGCAGCAGCACAGAGCCCAGCAGGGAGATTTTACTCAAATACTCAAGATTCCTCAGTTATTCTGATTTACTCTGCCCAACAGTATGATAAGACACACAGGCTTTCACACCAACAGGGCTAGGTGCATGCTGCTCCCCAGGAGATCTGGTCTAATTGCATCTGTCAACACTGAAGACAGTTGTGTATGCACACTCAAAAAAAACCCCCAAAAAACAAAACAGTGAAGGGAATTTGACATTTACCTTTAAATGGAAAGAACTGGCACAAACACAGTGGTGAATAGAACCCTGTGCAATACAGCCTGGGGAGAGCTCACAGGGGAGCAGTGCAAGGTATTTCTGATGTGCATTTGGTGAAAACAGCATTTGGGGCCACAAAAATGTGTGGACATAAGTGGATGCAAGAGAGCTCCACTGAGGAAGGGAATGGGGCATTGGAGAGAGCATTTACTGGCCCTGCTCCCCCACTGGCTTACAGTGAGGACACATCAGGGATAAATTTTATCTTGTGATTCCAAGCAGCTGGCCAAAACCATAAAGCTGCAGTCTGTAAACTTGCTTAGACTTTTTTGTGTCCTTGCCCCCCAAAAAGTTAATAAGTCCCCCTCACATACACACATGCACATTGTTCAGAAATATTAGCCATTTCTCCCCTGCTCCAGCTCTGGTAAGTCAGGTAATTGAAGCTTCAAAGGAGAATCACAGTTTAATGGAGCTGTGCTTGCCAAAGAAGACAAAGGACTTTGATTAGATTTCTTCCAGCTTATTTACATGACTTATCTTTTTATAAATTCAACTTCCTTCCAAAGTTGATAATGAGATGCCTTGGAAAAAAGGAAAAAATGGAATGGTTTGTTTTGTCACAAGACAAGTGATTATTTTTGTGATAGACTATGTCTGGTGTAAAGTTCAAAAACAATGGAAGTAATAGTCTTTAGGCAAAACACATAACTGTTCCTGATAACAGTCTGTGAGGAAAAAATGGCAATTTTCAGAATTCTGCATAATAGCATGGACAAATAACCTTCCAGGAGCAGCTGTCATGGTTAATTTCTGCTCTAAGATATAAAAACAGGGATGGCTTTTTGATTAGATGTTATTCATAACTTTTTTTTGCATTTAATTTCTTTTGCCTGAGTAGAGAATGGACATTTCCAAGACAGGAAAGACCATTAACATAGTAGATTAAAATGTTTCCATGCATTTCAGCCCCTGTCATTCTGACTTGGACACAAATATATCCAATTTCTCCACTGTGGAGTCCTCAGAAAATCACAGGCATGCTGATATTTCCTTAAAGTGGCCTATAAAGTGTGGCAATGAGCCTTGCAAATATTGAGATTTTAGTGAAGGAAAAAAAAGAGTAATTGCATAATTTGAAATGATGATGGAAGTTATTTTCTAGGTAATAAGTGATACAAAAATGGACAAGGTGATTTGCACTGATTTTCTATTCAGCAGCTGGGATGCATGGGGAAGACTTACCCAAAAGAACAGAAGGATGGGGACAGATGATGAGAAAAAGGATGGAGCAAAGCATCCCCCTCTGCAGGGAGTCAGCTTCAACACTTAAACTAACTGCCTCTTTAGGGTTTGCATAAAACCCTGACAATTAAGTACACACCCAGGGCATCTGACAATTTAATCTGGGGGTCTACCCATGTGAATTCATTCCAATTAACTACCACAGTTAAATCATGCCTTAGCTGAGTCTCAATTCACTTGAGAAGCACTCACTTCTGGCCCCAAGCTTTTCCAATATATACATCAGCAAAGAAAAGGCTTGTATGCTTAAGTTCTGCTAAAAAAGAAAAAAAAATATATATATTCTGTGTCATTAAACAAAAACAACATGAAAGCAAAACTATGCGTGCAATAATTAAACAAAAATAAAAAGCTCCAGCATACTTGAGCAGCAAACCTATAAATAGTTTCCAAAGAGATTCTCAACATTTCTAAAAATAAAAGCTGTCATAATAAGAGCGTGTTGCAATAGCAAATCTTGCTGGAAAAAGTCCTGAACCTTGTGTCTGTGAACTAAGAGAAACTAAAGCAAGAATTTTTACAAGTCACTTGACTCAATATTATGGTACATTAACCTTGATTTTTATTACCGCTCAGCATTTTTGCTTTTGAACCAGACCAAACCTCAGAAATACTGAAGAATACACAGATGGGGGTGGGGAGGAGAGAAATGGGAGGATTTCGGTTGTAATCGCTGAAAAAAATGCAGTGTGAGTTCCGTGCTAAAAACCTGAGTGGGATGTCATTTTGTCTGACTGATTGGCTCCATCCATAATTAAAGCCCAGCTTTTCTCCCCACGGGCTGTGAATCCAAACACAAGTCTGAGAACCGTAAGGGAGGCACAGCCTGGGATGGGATGTGGGCTCAGCCTCTCTCCATCAAGGCCGGACTCCAGGAGGAAAGTAACTTGCCAAAACATCCATTTAACTGACCACCTCTTATTCAGTGGAATATCACATGTTTGCAAATAAAGTTGCTAAAAATAAAAAGTGTAACTGCTCTGCCTTTGCACTGATGGGAAAGGCAGATGTTGCCTGTAGCTCTTACCCACCACAAGTTTATTCTCAATTTATGCACCACCTCCTGTTTTATGGTTCACCCTGCAGTAAGATACTGGAAGTCAGAGCTGCTGATTGCCAGTATGAACCTTGTTCTGATCTTTATAGTGCCATGTACCAACAGCCTTTGCTGGAAAACAGTTTGGAAAATATTGGGCAATATTCTCCAGTCATTCCAGGGGGACCACATGAGAGTTCTGAATTAACCTTGGCCAAAAAGGAAGCAAAAAGGGAAATAAAAAAAGTAAGTGAAGATAGCATTCCTGATAATCCCTTTAATTTATGTGCCTAAATCCTGCCCTCTGATAGAAACAGGCGACCCAGTTGTTAAACAAATGCTTGAGCAAAGAATTTGGCACCCACGTTTCTAACCACAGGTCACGGCAAAGCAAATCATCTTCACTGCCCTTGGCAGCAGTGGGAAAGGTCATTTCCCAAAGATGCAGAGCCCCAGGGCTGTTCCAAGGGGAGCAGGACACCCCAGAAGCCCTGAGCCAGAGCACGAAAGGCAGCACAAAGTAGGAGCAAAATCATCTCAGTCTCTAAAGGCAACTGTGTCATTCTGCATCCTTGCAGGTATGAAGAAGAGCTGCTCATGTTTGACAGAATGGGATGCCAGTGGTGTGGCCAGTGTTCCCACCTTTCCAGGCTTTCTCTCATCTGCCTCATTAGGAGTCTCATGATCACCCCAGAATCACCCCACTTTGTAGACTTAAACACAATGCAGATGCTTTTCCCCACCCTATGTTTGTGTCCCTCCTGGCTCAGACACACCTTTGCATTTGTCAGCAGTCAAATGCCAGAGTTCTACCATGGGACTTTTCTAGAATAAATACTTGAATTGTGATTTCTAGTAACAGAGAGCTCCTGCACTGACTTGTGAACACTGTTCTTCTACACTGTGTAAGATCACCAGCAAATGGGAAGGTGCCTTTTGAGGAAGCCAAACAGCCTGGAGCAAACACACTGGCACCCAAAACTAGAAGCCAACCTAGCAACAAATCAGGCCAGATTTCTGTAGTCAAACTGCCGTGCAAGGGGTTCAGCTGTGGCTCACCTCGAGTGGAAAGCAGCATATGCTGAGCATTTCAGTGATGTGGTGAATGCAGTCAGGGCAGAAATGCAAGCCCAGAAAACACATGGCTGGGTTTACAGGAGAAGCAACATGGTCTCGTCTCAGTCAGCCTCCCTCAACTTCAATACACCTCCATCTATCCAAATATTTTTGAAAAATGCCAAAACTGCCTATTGGTCAGCTATAAATCCCCTTCCCCATAAAAGGGTACACACAAATCCCCTTACCCGCAGAAGTGTGCCTTTCCTAGCCAGGAAATCACAAGTGGGTACACACAGGTGAAAATAAACAGCTGGAAATTCTAACTTGAATTTTTTTGTATTACTAATTTGTGGCTCTCTCATTAAGCTAAATGATTCAGATGCCTTTCTGTATGCTGGCTGGCGTGGTGAGGCAGTGAGACCGGACCTCCAGGCCCACCAAAACTCCCACTGCTCCAGAGGAAATAGCTCTGAGAGCATCTGTGCTTGGAGTTGATTCTGGAAAAACTGTTTTGCCGTCAGTCCCGTGGCAATATTCTTATTCACAAGCTCTCAGTCCAGATGAGGAATAACTGGTGAGCTCAGACCTCTGGAAAGAGGGGTTTCCACTCCAGAATTGATGTTTAACAATGGCTTTATGCCAGAATATCTTTTCCAGAATTTCCAAGCAAGGGAGGCAAGTGGGCTCCCCAGATGGCTCTCTGTGCCAGTGAGACCTGCAGTAATTCTGCATTTGATCATATCCACCTGAAAGAACAAGGAGTGTTTTGACTGCAAAAGGAATTTTCCATAGGAATAGCAGGAGGCAAACCATGAAGCCTAGACTTGCCTGTTATAGTGGCCAGTACTTATCCAAGGTTCCCAGCAAGGACAGAAGGAATTTACCTGCACACAATTTTCACATTTTGGCCCCAAGGGACTATTGATATCAAGAAAACAAAAGCTTTTCTGCTTCCAAAGTAGAAGCATTTGGGAATCAAGGGGAAATCTGAAAGCTCCTAACGAAAGGAAACATTTCTATGGAGAAACTCCTCCATGCAAGCAAATTAGAAGTGGAAAAATATCAAAGCACTGGAGGGTTTTATGCAACAGTAGCCAAAACCTTGAAAGAAAACATTGTTAAAGGTTCGGTTTTTCTCTTTTCTTTGGGGGGACTGTTTCTTCTGGAGTGGCCTACATTCTCAGGCCTGAATGCTCCCAAATTAATTGCTTTGCGTCCTCTTCCCTTCCCCCATCCCTTTTCTTTCTCTCTCTTTAGCCTAGTCCCAAGCCAGTGAAGTCTTGGCTGGGGCTTGTAAATGAACTGGCAGAATGATAAAGAGATGCTGGGCTGGAGGGAGGTGGGGGACCCAAAGCCCACTAATAAGACCAGGATCCCCTACTTACACCGTGCCCCACCGCGGGGAAGCCATTAAAGACCCGCAGAATAGAAGAGAAAAGGAAGAAAGTTCTTACAAGGAGCCCTCCCCTCCCGGGCCCTCTCCAGCCCTTTTTGAGAACAGAGCTCTCGACATGGCTAATCCCTCCACCGCTTAATGAACTACAAGCTTCCCTTTCACTGGGACAAAAGTTTCTTTCCTTTCTCGGGCCTAATCGCAGACAAATGGTCCCCCCACCACGATGCCTGTTAAAAACCCATTCCCTTTTTTGAGGCTGCGAGGCAGGAGGAATGCCACTGGCAAGAATAGGTACCCTTGAAATGAGCTCCTTCTGCACTTCTGAGAGAGATAAGTGGGAGATGACATTGGAGCTATAATGGAAAAAATATTTTCACAAGGCAGCATCTGTTGTTTCAGTGGATGCAGCCCCATTTTTGTTCCAGAATGCTTCTGTGCATCTGTCTATATCTTTTCTGTCAGTGGAACAATTACTGCCTGCCCGCCCTCTCTCTACACTCACATACATTACTGGTAGGAATGTTACATGGCTGCACAATAAAGCTGCCACAGCTTGTGCTGAATTTTGTATGGACAAGAGCCTTCTGCAAGGAACAGCTTTCAGTTTCCTTCCCAAATGAAAAAGTAGTCATGACTTGTAGCATTTATTACTTCACAACGTGTGGAGGGAGCTCAAATATTGCCAGTTCCATATAGGAATAGGAAGACACAATGTCTAATTGCTTACAGAATCCTTGAGCATCCAAATTTTATTTAGGTACACAAATAATTATCTTTATTCCAGGATAAAGTGTTTGCAGAGCTCACTTCTGCTAAGCAACAATGAAACCAGGCCATTTATTTTAGTGTCTGACCTTCCAAATATAGTATGAATCTTTTGTGTTGGGTGTGGTTTTAGATGGCCGTTCAAAGTTGTTTTGTGCAGGTCTACACCACACACCAGTACTGGACCCGGGAATGTGCCAGGTCTGCCAAGCCTCTCTCCAGAGCTATGTCCTCTCTGTGTGACAAGAAGATGCATGGGCTTTACACAAGTAGGGACTGTTTGAACATCTAATCTGAACTCCCATCTAGTCAGTGCTGCTGTATTTGGCAAAAGCATTTTCCAGGAAAGCTTCCAGAAATGAGCTGAAGACATCAAATGATGGAAAATCCATGCTTTCCCTCAGCAGTTTGTCCCAGAGGTTTTTCACCTCCACTGCTTGTCTAGATTCTACCTTGCTTTTGTCCGGACTCACCTTTTAGCTCTGCTATCAGCTTATGCCTTTCTTTTCCTAAATTAAAGAGCTGTTTAATATCCTGTATCTTCCGCCCATGAAGTACTTACAGACTGCAATTAAGTCACTTCTCAATCTTCCTGTTGATAAGGTTTACAGCTGAAAGTCTTTAAATCTCTTACTTCAAGGCCCTATCTTCATCTTGTCAACATATTAGTGACTTTTTGTACAATCCCCATGACATATCAATGTGCTTTTTAATGCATGGGCCCTTGGTTGTGTTTAACATTCCTCGGTCTCACCACTGTTCAGAAAACAACACTGCTGTAGCAAAACAACCTCCAAGTCCTGACATACAAGACCACACTAGATGCACACATTCATTCTTTCCTTTCCCATTACAAAGCATCCCAGCAACAGCAACTGCAGTTTCCTGACAGGCCCCTGAGCAGACACCTAGAGCTTTGGAAATGCCACCAGCAGCCCAGAGCCTGTCTGGGAACACACAGATGAATTTTTCCCTGCAGCTCTTGCTCCTGCTCTGCTCTCCTACAGCAACACTTCTGCCTGTGCTGTGGACAAACCCAAAAAATGCAGAAGCAATCGAGGACAAAACGAGTAGGACCAGTAACACCTTCAGAGCTGTGCAAGGAGATTCCACATCACTGTGTACTGCAGAACAGAGAGAAGCTGAAACCCGCTGGTGTGCAAAGTAGCACTGTGGCTTTGAGCCCACCTTGAACCACCACATTTATCTAAACCAGGGGTGATGACACACATTTGGATGAATGAGGCTTTAAACTGAACTAGTAACAGCTACACAGAACCAGGGAAATGCGTTTTTGACAGAAGAGGTCTCTTCTAAGGGCATTTCCCATTACAACAACCTTGAATTATGGCTCTCCTAGGAGAGGGTCTCCCCATTCCAGTGGCAGAACCCCCCCAATATCTGTGTTACTCCAGTAGCACGGAGCTTATCATCACCAGCTTGCAGCTGAATTCACACCCCAGTCCAGGTGAATCTTTGCCAATGTCTCCAAAGCACACGAGCTATGAGAAATGACAAGCAGTAGTACTTTCAACCACGCATTTCTGACTCCCTGGAGCAGGCTCAGTTTCAAAGGGCTGGATTCTGTTATTATTTCTCTCAAGCCTGTCTGCCCATTAGTACTTGCAGGGTCAAGCATGGGAGGAGGGGACTTCTACTCAGAAAATCAAGCAGCTACAAAACAAAAGGAATCCCGCTCAATTATTCCCAGCAAGCGGATTAAGCAATGGAAGCAACATATGAGTCTTTTGTGTGGTATTTTTGCAATTATGTTCATTTTTTCTACATTACTAATATGCTACTAGAAACCAGACACCATACCCAATAATGTGAAAACTAGGCAAAAGAATGGAGCCAAGAAGGGGAAGAAACAGAGTGGAAAATGCAAAACAGTAAGCTATTCCTCTCAGCATTTGTTAAGTATCAGCAAGGGCACATTATAGCTGGGTCCCCAGACTCAGGCAGCACTAACTAAAAGCAAAGCAGCAGATGGTCAAGCAGCAGATTAGAAATTGCTAACAACTGCCTGTCTGGAGAGTTTTGCTTGGGATTATGGACTTGATGGTAGAGTAAAAACCTGTAGTGACAGTCATCAAAATGTAGGCATCCTTGAAATGGGAAGGGTCCAGGCTTCATGAAGATTTAATCTGCCTGTGTGCACTCTGCCTTGCCAGTGCTGGAGAAAGCAGATCGAAAGGTTTTGTGAATGTGTTACTAGAAAAAGTAACTAGATCATGTTACTGTTGTGAATCAGTGCAGCTGTGCTGGCACCAGCAGATCTGAGTCAAAATGTACTATCTGAGAGTCGGGCTTCAGAGACCAGGGAAAACCTCATGAAAATAGCAGTCGCTTAACATGTTTACAAAAGACTGGGAATTAAAGAACCCATCGTGGTCTATGCCTGTTTTAGAAGGAAAAAATTTTCTTTGTTGTGGTTTGCTTTGGGTTTTTTTTTTTGGAACCACTTACATCTCTGACCAGGTAGGACTGATGCAGCTCTGACGGGTCTGACAGACATCCTGTGCCCTTCCATAGAGTGTGGAATGTGTGCTGAACTCTCCATGTATTCCTCTGGTTTCTGGCCAAAAGGATTCAACACTTTTTTCCTCAAGTGTTAATAAAACAATGTACAACATTTGAAGGATGATCATCTATGCTGTTGAGTGCCTGGAATAGTGACTGCAGCACAGCAAGGGAGAACAGAGAGAGCTGCAGCACCATTTAATGTGTGGTGCGTGTCTAAGAAACTATTTCATTCACAATTTCATTCACAAGGTCACCCTCATGTTAAATGGTTCTCAATTAAATTCCTGATAACTACCAGCAGCTACTAGTTTATCAGTGTATCTCTGACTACAAGGTGACAGACAACACACATAAGCGTGAAGTGAAGAGGGTGAAGGCACTGGCTTCCCATTTTACTGGTATAGCCTTTCCCTTGTATGACCAGAGGTATTTACAGAGCAGAAGTCAGATGAAAGCTTGGGGGATGAGAGCTACTGTATCAGGATGGGCAAATGTGCATATATTTATCCCTGCAGTCCTCCCAAGGACTCCCTGCGCCTTCTGCAGAGGATAGAGTTTCTTTACTGGGTGATGTCCAAGCATCAACTTCTGCTGTTGGCTTTAATTAATGAAAGGCTCTGACAATAAACTGCAGCAAGCCACATGCTGCACCCACTGTGCTGAACCAGTGTGTGGTTTGCACACACATTTTTGAAACCCCATTTTCCTTGATGTGCCTGTAATTTGACTCAGTGGGCCAGTGCAATGTGCACTAGATGAGATGGGAGAGTCCTTCACGGTATCACTCACATGGCCAAAGATCTGAGGCAAATCTATTAAACACATTATGTTATTCCAGATATTTAGCTGTGGAAACAAGATCAGGACCTGGCTTACGATCACAAGAAGAAAGTTCCTTATGACCTTTGTCTTCCAAGAGTGAAGGGGAAAATCTGCCACTCGAACATATATAAGGTTTACTGATATAGATTTCAACCTGGAGCAACAAAACCCTAATGAGTGGGCCAAATGTTAAATCAAAGTAAGTATCTTACAGCAGTTCAGATTTGGGGTACCAGTTGTCGGTTCAACCACACATTGACCCCTTTCTATTCCAGCATCTTCCAACCAAAGCAATACAGGATTTCCAGTCTCTCTTGAGAATGCAAAGCTCCAAATAGCCTTGGAGCTTTACTGTACAATATCTACATATATATATACATTCCATAATTACACCTTTGCCTCAGTATAATCCAAATTAGTCCACAAGAAAGTAACTTCAAAAATGGTATTTTTAAACTTGTGATGAAAGGAATCGTGTTGCATAAATGATGCCCTGCATTCATGAAAGAACCCAGACCTCAGCATAAATTGTCTTCATTGTAGAAGGCAAAACTACCTAGTTTAGCACTATTTAATGCCATATATATTATATATATATATACACATACACATATATATATATGTATAAGGTGTATATATATAGAATGTTGTGTGTATTTATACAATGGTTTCATTTGACACAATTTTCCCTCAGTACAGGTGCTCCAAAAGCTGGCATTTTCATGCTGTGTTTGTCAACCCCGTAAGACTTTGCTGGGAAATAAGTAATGCACAAGGGCTATCCCACACTAAAGATTTTTCCAATAAGATTCGTGACATCAGCAGCAAGACCTGTCACCACTTTCAGCCATGGGGCACAGTTAGTGGATCAGATCCTGACGTGCAGTGTACCCCAGCAATGCACACTGGGAGTACTCAAGAGTTTATTTCCATTTCCATGAGGAATAAACCCTGGCTAGGCTGGCCAAGGTAAACACTGGCCTGCCCTCCCACCTGCCCCAAAGGTCAGAGCTGGCAGGGCCCTGCCAAGTGCTGGCTGTCATCTGCTGAATGTGTGCCATTCCCCATGCAGACGAGGCTTTTCCAACACACAGTTACAGCCAGGCCTGGCAGATGCTCTTTGCTGGTGATTCCAGGACTTTTGCCTTGGCTTGGCTTCTCCCCTTTGGATGGGAGTCATCTTTAGCTGCAGACAGGCAGACGCCTGAGGAGGGTCTGTCCTGCAAGCAGGATGTGACCCATCAGGGATGACCAAGGGCTCCCTTTCCCATGGCCTCCAAGTCCCCACCCCAGCCCCAGGAAAGGAACGAGGCTGTGCTGCACAAGGGTGCTGGATCTACCTCTTGTTATTCAGCAAATGAAGGTGTGAAATGTGGTCACTTCATCCACTGCAGAGATCTCAAGGCTATAAAATAGCAGAGCTGGCCAAGTTCCCTTTAAAGCTGCTGCTCTTTGTAATGAAGGCAAGAGAAATCTGTGAAAAAAACCCTCTGATTACAATGGTCTTTCTGCATCAAAAGAAAATGTAGTAACTTTGTTGCTTCCACAATAACAGCAGAAAAATAATCACTTCTCTGGAGACTCAAATTAAATATTTGTCTTCTTTGCTGGTAGAAAGGGTGAGGTTTCTCTCATCTGCTGCACAAGTAATTCATGAGCACTCCCCTGGTGTAACAATAACCCTCTCTGCCATCACAGCATCATGAGGAGATTCTAATCACTGCCCCTACTTGCTCTGCTTACAAGTCTTGCCTTAGAAAACCAGTCTCCCTTTGGAGATGGATTTTACTGTCAAATCCCTCTTTTCAGTGCCACACCCACAGCACAAGATCACAAAGAACGAGGATTGTTTAAACACAAAACCACAACTGTTTGATCACAGCAGCGTTATCACTTATAAATGCTGCAGAATCTTTCAGATCTCCAGGTATTTATCTAAAAAAAAATCTGTACCATGTCTTAAAGACTTTATTCCCTCTTCACCAAAGACAGTCAATTTAAGCTTGAAAAATGACAATGGGCCTATATACATAACACTCCTAAATATATTATACTGCCCTTTCTATACATTACAGATCTACTCAAAGATTGGCTCAGGCTGAAATTCAGGATCTAAAAAACCTCAGGTTGTGAAAACACATGGATCCAAAAAAATTAAAGCCATTTTACAGTAACATATCAATAGGGTACACTGCAGCAGAGAAATTAGGGACCCCTTCCTCCCCCAAACAAGGCATAAATTCTAGCAAGGCCCTTCCTTCAGGCTAAATAGCTTTCTGTCAGTACTTGTGTGTCATATTTGATGCAAGCACTATGTAACTCTTTAGGTTCATTGAACTGAACAAGGAAAATGAAAAAAATTAGAGAAGAAATACACAAAATGTGTTGAAATACACAAAATGTCTTGAAATAAATAACTGTATGGCTAAAGCCTAATGACCTTACAAAGATATAGGTTAAAAGTATGCAAGAGCAACTAACATGAAGTTCTTGAGAGAGATTTGAGTATTGAACAAACTGAAGAGTAGAGAAAAACACATATTTTTCAACATTTGAAGGTCCTTGCTGCATTAGTGGAAGCAACTTAATAGCTTATTGAGCTGACTCAGAACATAGTAAGTTGAGCCAGATTCAGCAAAATAACATATCTTTTTAATTATGCATACTCAAATGAAAATTTTTTGGGATTTTCACAATATTTTAAGATAATCAAAGTTTTTCTGAATTATTGTACTTATAATGTTTTGGAAATTCCATTTTCCATCAGAAAATGTTGCTGGGAAAGGTTTCCAAATGGGCTTCATATACTTTGTTGGTTAAAGAAGCAACCATCTTTCTGTTCACTGGACACTGGGTCCTGCTTTGAGCTCTGGCTCTTAGATGTTCCCTTTTCGCAAATATAATTAAATACTAGAAAAAAATACACTCCAACTGCCTTGTTTTGCAACATCTTTTTTTGGTTTCTTGTGGCATAAAACTTTCGTCTTCAAGCCATAAGTCAATTTTACTTTCATGAAGTTACTTGCATTGCCAGATAAAGAACTTTTCCTTGGATCACAAAAGAAGCTGGCAAAACTTACTACCCCTGGCAAAACTTTACTAAACATGGCTCAAATGCCAAATTTACTATGAAAATACACAGAAGAGAAGACTCACATTGATTTCTTGTACTTTACCAACACACCATCAAATAAGTCTTCTGTGGCTAGCGACCCACAGGCAGGGGAATAAGAGTTATGTTTTATGTTGGGCTTCATTCTCATGGCACACACCTATTCCTCCAGGCAAGACAAGTTATCTTCTGGGCCTGGGGGGAAGCATTTGACAGTAACTGATCAGGATGAATGTCTCCCGTGTGCCTCCCCAAGCCAGCGGAACACGGTAACGCGCCATCCAGGATTTGTAATTCCGCGGCTTAAAGCACATTAGGAAAACAGCCCGATCGATAAAGCCTCCATGAATGCACCAGCACATCGCCGCGCTATCGCACGAGTGGAAACAACAAATGTGCCACTGCAGCGATTGTTTGATGTGAAATCATGTGGAACGCCTCATCTGGAGCGCGGCCCGGTCGGCCCCTGTGAAAGAGATCCCCCTCGCGCCATGTTAGCCAACACCGGGGCGTGAAATCCAACCTCCATCTGCGCTGCCGCAGCCGCGCTTTGTGCCCGCTACGTGTCAGCGTCTGTTTTTGTTTTCTGGCACCTTGAGCAAGTGCTAGAGACTCTAAATAATAAGTGACATACGGACACTTTGCTGGAAACAAGCACCTGGGCCGGGGCACGGATTCATTAAGGCCGGACACGCTCGCCCTCTGCGCTCTTTTCGGTGCCTTCTTTTCTTTCCCTTACCACACGATTACTCATGTGCCTACTGGCAATGTGAGAAATGGAAAATGCAGCATGCCCCATTGGCCAAACAACTGGACCATGGTTCCAGAAAAACTCTCCTCTTTTATGGTGCCTTTCATCCTTTTAACACAACACACTGAATAAAACCACAGGCACACCTTGGTCAGCTTCCTCATTAGAGAAGACTAGGCATTTGTTTTTTTTTCCCTGCATCAAAACCAGGGAAGCCATACACAGGTGCACTCAAGCTAAAAGTGTATGTATGTTCTGCTTTAAATGAGAAAACAAATTTCAGGGGAAGTTAACTCCATCAGCATGGCTTTATAGCAAAAAGCCTGAATTTTTGGTGCATGTTAAACTTCAGAGGAAATAAGAACAGTGTGCACCATGAATGATGTTCTTGAGACTTATGAGGGCTCCCTTGTCCTCTGCGACTAACTGCATGACTAGGGAAGTAAAGGAAAAGGCATACTACCCAATCACTTGACAAACTTGAGGAGGTTAATTAGGATTGAAATTTGTATTCTTGTAGAAAACAAAACAAATTTACCTTGTCAGCTTGACTGGTCTAGTCTATGGCATCCCAGTTTCTAGTACAGAGGAGACAAACCAAAGGTCTCACACTTCACAAATGAAGAACATAAAGTGGCTTTCACATTTAAGTGCAGACCCCAGTTTTTATAGTTGATGAGGCAGAGAAACAGGACAATGCAGGAGATGTATGTTGGATAACTTGGGGGTGATCAGCAGTCCCACTCTCCACAGGATTTCCTGAACTGAACATCCACCATCCTCCACAGAGAAAGCTGTGCCTGGAAGGGTGGAGGGACAGTAATGGCCATGCCACAGTGCACAGAGTAATAACAGGACAAGATGAACATTTCCAGGCCGTGTGAAGGAGGAAGAGAGACTCACAACTGTTACCTAGAGCAAGCTGCTGTTAACAAAGACAATGATTGTTCCTTAAACGTATAGTAATAATATGTGTTTATTTAATTGTAGGGGGAGGGGGTTTGTTAGTTTAAAAAAAATAATCTCCAGGGGTTACTGGGATAATTTCTCTGGGCACCCCATGCTGCCTGACCTTCCTGGTGGCAAAAAACTGTCTTGGCTGAAATGATGTGTGAAAGTAATAATAAAACATTAAAATAAAGCACACACACATATATATATATAGGTTCCCTGAAAAAAAACAGGGAGAAGATTAATGATGAGGAATGTCATTAGTCTTTAAAAAACAGAGCCTGCAAAAAAGTCAAGTTAAAGGAGTGAAACACCAGAGACTCATCCAGCCAAAATCAATAAAGCAGCAGTTAAAAATCCATTTCCAGTTCAGGATAAACCTGTTGCTGTGTAGAGAAGGAAAAACCATCAGTGGTAGCACAGAAAAGACAGAAGCAAAACCAACTGTGGAGAATGTATAGCCTGAGGAGAGAGATGACAGAGCATAAACTGCATCACTCAGTGAACAGGTAACCATTCAGCAGGGCACATGTGTGTGAGTCTGGAAGAGAGCAAAGCTTCAGGCTGTGAGACACCGAGCTCAAAAGCAGAGATTTCAGGATGAACAGTTCAACTTGAATTTTCAGACAAAATATGTGGCAAAACCAGCAAATGCATTTTTTGGACATAAGAAGAATCCTTCATAGAAGTGGGTAGGCTGTAAACACAACAGTATCTGAGATGGCATCTGGGTTCAGACTCGATGTCATGGCTCAAAAATTAAATGAGAAAAATGAAACAAAAAAAAAAAGGTAAGAGTAAGCCAAAACAAGTAAGAGAAGAGGAGGAAACACTCGTAAATGTTAAAGTACTCAATAAATCCCAATAGTCAGAAAGAAGGCTGAGAAGTGAGTTAGTCCTCCTTAAAAGATAATACTGCACAAGCAACACATAAAATTGGTGCCTCTGCAGTCTTGGTGAATGAGGCAGGATATCAGGCAGTGGCGGGTGGTGGGAGTTAACAAATGGCAAAGGAGCATTTCCAACCTCATTCAGAAGCATCTTCATGATCTTGAGTAAAGAATTTTCCAACCTTTTCCTGGACACATACATAGATGTAGAGCTGTAATATGGGACCAAAGAAACTGACAGTTGTTTCCAGAAAATCTTCTGTGGACTCCTAAACCTGTCATTTTTCACTAACATTAACCCCTGCAGGTAGCAATGTTTAACACTATCTTCTTAAAAAAAAAAAATAGAGAGAGAGAGAAAAGAAAAACAAAAAACCAAGCCCAAATATTTCACCACTTTTAAACAAAAGGAACTAGTGTAGTGGAGGTAGCAACTGTGATGACATTTGAGATTAGCCTATAATCCCCTTTCAATCTTCCAGCTGGAGAGTGGAGACTGTATGATTTGAAATCTGTGAAGTTATTTGATTTTAAAGGCTTAGCAGGCAAATAAAAGGCAGTATAGGCCAATGAAATCAAATTTGCTGTATGATGTGTAGTACACTGGATCCAGATTTTATACGTGTCCTTTGTGTGCTTACTCTGATATAAACAGTTACAGCAAACCAGAAATATGTGCTGTCTGTGCAAGATGGACTGGAATTCTGTCCTTGCTCATGTCTGATCTGTTCAAACAGAAGTCAGCAGGATCAGCCAAAGGAAGAAAACTTCTCAAGGCAGAAGGTATTCAACAACAACAACAAAAACAATAACAACCCTAAAAAATTGATCATGAAAGAAGAAAGGTCATGGAGAGCAGAGTGTGCATCTTTATATTCTTTGTATCATATTGTAGTATGTGTGACTAGCTCTTGTCCACTAACTTAATCAGGAAGACATATTTTAGACAGTGACAAGCAGGAGGAATGAATACAGTCAGTCTTGTTTTCACCACAGGATACAGAGATTGGCTTTGGATGTCTTTCTGAAACACTCATTTGCCAGGCAGAATGGGAGCCTGAGGCCAGAAGACTTCAAAAAAGAAAAATATATATATCCCAGAAGTCATGTAAAACACAGGGCTACACTGTCACTTAGCGTAATGAATGCAACTCCACTAATGAGAAGGAGCATCTACAGTGTAAGCCAGAGGAAGATGACAAACTGAAATTGTGCCCTTGGTGACATCTGATCTATTCACAAAAATATGCATGCCTTATGGGGCAAATTTTACTGTCTGTCAAGATTGTTTGGGGAATGTGGGCAGCTCCATTGGCTGGGAGAATCACAAGGGGCAGGGGGAGTGCTCTTGTGTGAAAAGCAAAATTAAACATCTCAATAAGCAAATTCCCCCCTCAGTTGCACAGAGGACAATTAACCCCTCCGGAGTTTTTCTCTAGATAGTCATTTCAATGCCCAGTTCTCACCCTCTTGTGGCAAAACTCCTATTACGGCCATGCTCTCCTGACACTGTGTTGGCACAAAATGTGAGCAACTTTGCTGAAATAACCATCATGGCCATAAAGCTGAGCTGCCTGCCAAGGGGAGTGCAACTACAAATAGAGAATTTATCTGTCATGAGTGGCAGCATGGTCCAGTTCAGGGCAAATTCCTTGTCATTTACACATATAGCTCTGTGTGATTTTAACCTTAGCATAGTCACTGGTAAGTCAATAGTAACAGAAGGGGCAGGGGGAGGATGATTTATTTTTCCTTCCTGCTGCTGCAGAGCAACTGCATATTTTCCTTGTCAACAGCTGTGGTTCATATACACTGTAGAGATAGGTAGACAGATGGGGAAAACCCCACCCAGCAAACAAGATGTAGGACTCCCAGGAATCACTATTACATACTGAGCATGCCAATATAATGCTATTTGCAGTCTCCTCTCTAGGTCAGCAGAGATTCCAGCATCCTTTGTCCTAAACAGTTGCTCCTCCTTAGGAGCATGTGCAAACCCTTGTCTTTCTGCCACGCTGCCAAACCTGATGAAGGTTTTAACCAAGGAAGGGTGAACAGGTCCCACTCACACACCTGGCTGAAATGCCTCTGCTCTTCACATCAGATTATCATCAGAGCTGCTGTCTGTCCTGCCACCTCTTTGCCATGGTAAATAATCAGTCAGTCTGTCCCAATGAAAATTAAAAACACAAATGACTGTGAGGATGGGGAGGCCCTGGCACAGTTTGCACAGAGAAGTTGTGGCTGCCCCATCCCTGGAAATATTCAAGCTCAGGTTGGATGGGGCTCTGAGCAACCCAGGATAGTGGAAAGTGTCCCTGCCCATGGCAGGGGTTTGGAACAAGATATTCTTAAGATCCCTCCCAACCAAAACCATTCTATGATTCCAGGGTTTTATAAGAATGTTGTTCCAGCTTCCACAGCTCAGCTGATGAGGGGTAGCTTCTCAAATGACAATCACACTAGCACTGTTCTACCACAGCCTGGGATTTTAGGTTACTTGAATTCAGCTGTAGATCCACTACAACTTACTGATACAAAATCACAAATGCATTCAGACTCAGCCCTCTGCCTCAGCTTTGATCTGGGTAGGGAAGCAAATACTGTCAGCTCTCTGTGGATACTGAACACGAGTGCTGACCCAAACCTTCACCCACCATCTGAGACAAACTGAAATTGTGTTCAAAGAGGTATGTACGTCCTTGGTTTACTCTAAAAAATGAATTATTGAATTATTATGGCACTTTCCAAGAAAGCTGATGTTACAGTTTCATGGCAGAGGCTGTTCACTGAAGTGCTGATTAACATTTGTGTTGTGATAGTGCCTCAAAAAACTCTCTGTCAGGTCCCCACTGTCTGCAGATCCTCCCAACTGGCTGAAGTTGGTGAGGACAAGAAATTAAGGTCAATTATTTCAAGTTCTAGTGAAATCCAAGAGAAACTATTTATTTTAGAACCTCAGTTTTAAGCCGACTTTTTTTTTTTTTCTGTAGAGCAGCTCAGCAGAAGTTGAGGTCAGTAGAAATAACTAAATTCAATTTTCCACTTTCTTTCTTTCACCAGAGTGACTTCTCAGGGAAAAATAACAGTATCTGAGTGTCCCACAGCGACCATGTTATCCAAGTTTTCAGTCTGAGATCTCATTTCATGTTTGTAATACTGGCTCCATGAATGGCTCTTGGAGAAAATCATGTTACAAATATAAACATATCAGGAACAGATGCAGTCCTGCAGGAAAACATTTTCCAGGTGGAAAAGCAAGCACCTAGAACACCCCCAATAATTGTAATATTCATCTTCATAAATAAATAATATAAAATATTGACAGTCATAGTGGTCTTGCAGCCAGGCTGAAATCTGATTTCAAACTAAACACTATGGAAAAGTGAGCGGCACTGCTGGCATGTCCACAACACAGGTTGGAAGGAATGCCATAACCACTGACTGACACTCGACTCCTTCCCAATAACCTTCACGAATTGCACAAAAACAACATCTCTCTGCACCCACTCTCCTTCCACTCCCACTCCCGCTGCATCCTCCCACGTGGACTCAAGTTTGATCCTGGCAGCCGCACTGATGAGAGCAACAAAACACAAAGAATTCTCCTCTCCTGAGCCAGGCCCTGAGCTGTGCCTACGTGTCTGGAGCCAGAGAGTTTCCTGCCTGGCTTTCACAACACCAGCTCCCCTTTTGTTGTGCAAGCTCCTCTTGTGTTGTCCGACACAAGGAGCTGCGGATCTGCTTTCATTCCCAAAGAAAGATCACCCACAGAGTGGGTGCCTGGGGGGAATCTCCCTCTTTCACTTGCTGGGGTTTATGAGGGCTATCTTCCAGTTTGCACAGCAAACACATGTCCCAATCCAAAGATCATTCCAGTCAACAGAAAGACTCCTCTTGACTCCTACAGGCTTTGGCTCTCACTGCCCTGGAGAGCAAGGAACTGTAGGGCCAAAAATAGGGTCACACAGATGACACGGCTCTCACCCCATCCTCATCCCCCACCTGCTCCTCCAGGTCACAGCTTTGTAGCCACAAGAAGATGTTTACATCACGGCCCTATTGACACAGGTCAGAGTTCAAGGAAGCCCAGTAAATCATGAGTCGAAATAGGGTAGGGCTGGGGCCAGGTGGAGGAAAGAGGGGAAGTAATGAGACCAGAACCAGCTCTTTGAAGAGGAACAAATGTGAATGTTTACAGTCCCCCTGGTGCATTCTCCCTGTGCTGAAAACATGTTCAGACGCTGGTTGGTTAATCTGCCTTCTGAGAAGCTGTGCTGGATGGCAAGGAGCTTATTCACGCCATCAACAAGATCTCTGCCTGTGCCACTCTGCAAAAATCCTGGTGGCATGGAAGGGAGCCAGTGCATTAGTCCTGTATTTTCATATGAGCTGTATCAAAGAGCTCAACTCTGCACTGTATATTCCCACAACACTGGTGAAATCAGACTTAGTCCTGGCATACAGTGGGATTCTTCTCAAAAAGGAGAAAGAAACAAACAAAAAAGAAAAACATCCAGTTAGCAAACAAGACAGGGCTCGTTTCTGCACTAAACCACAGTACATAGTTTAACAATGTTTCACAAATCTTCTTCATTTATCGTTAATCTGAAGGCATCTTCTTTTTCCCCAGCAGAGGATGTGAGATCCAGCTCCATTTCTGGAGCTACAACATTTCTGAGTTTCCTGTGCAGCCCAGAGGATCTCAGATATTCCCACTGTCTGTAATTACTGCACAGTGAATTAGCAATTCACTCTGTCAGTCACTGATTTCCTCTGCCTCATTAAGACTCCAGAAGTATCTGATGAGAGCATTTAATTTAAATGAGTACAAACTGATAACAAGGCCTTGTGATTCTTTTGTCCATCTGTTTGTTCATCAGTAATTAGCAAACTCAAGGGGACAGTGAGGGACAAAATGAGTGGAGGGACAGTTAAAAGAGAGAGTCAAAGTCCAGGTGTGGAACACTGACCCAGCAAAATCAAATTTCACACTGAGAACCACATAGCAAGGTGGACACAAAGCTTGACCTTTTACCTTTTAAAAACACGTTGTCCATGTTTGAGAGACATCTGAAAAGCTTTTGTGAGACAGGACAGTGATGTACACAGGCTTCTACAAGGAGGTGTGATCTCCCTGACAGGCCCCATTCACTTAGCAGACGTAATCCAACCTGTCTTCAGCACAGCCTCTTTACTGTTGCCTCATCTACACCAGAAACATTATGCTTGCACAGCTTTATTGCCAGACCCTTCCTTGCTCAAACGGGCACAGAAAATTATCATATGGACCAAATCCTGCTATTGTTAGTAAAATTGATTTATTCCAGCTGAGCAGCTGGTGTAAGGTTTTAGTTGCCCTGCAAGAAAGTCCCAGCAGAGATTCACACAAAGGAAATGATGCCCAGGTAACAGCAACACTCACTTGGCTCTCTGGCCGTAGCCTTGGCTGATATCACTGTTATTACAAAGCTGTTTCGGCAAAGAAACCATGGGGGCAGTCAGCCTCTCACTCCTGCAGCTTTCAGTGAAATCTCCTACTTGTCTTCAGCCTTTTTAAACCACAAACATTGCTCCTGATCAAGTTTCTTTATACCTCATAAAGGCAGCTACTGCTTTTTGCAGCAGACAGCAGTGGCCTGACTTTGCTGTTCTACAGTCAGACAAATCCTTGCCCACAGAAGCTGAAAGGCTCCTCTTAAGGCAACCACAGAGAAGTCTGTGGGATCAGACCAGTCTTTCCTACATAACCTGCACATTCAGATGTTGTAGCTGTAGGTCAAGAGAGATCACAGGCACACCTGCACTGACCACCACCTACCACATGGCATGACGCATTGCCTAGATTGCTCATTGGAAATGCAAGAATCTTAGCTAACACTGTTTCAGATCTTCAGACAACCACAACAAGCACAACCAGGAATGCCCAACCACTCACTCCAGACCCTGGTGAAAAAGAGGGTCAGTTGCCTGAGGTAAGCCCCAGTATTTGCAATATCCCTGACTGCAAACACACTGAGAAAGTATCTTGAGAGATCCCTGAGAAAAGTCCAAAGAAAAAAATATCTGGCTCCAACTCTGGCAAGGGGAAGATCTTGCTGTGTGAGAGATATGCAGAAGACAGATATTGAAATCATTGTAATGCCTCAGAAATAGGACAAGAGGCCTCCATTTTGTTGGTAGAGCCTACCAGATTGGGCTAGAAAATAGGATAATATTAATTTTTCCATGGAAGTAACAATTTTTCTTGTGATTTCCTGAATTTTTTGGGGTAGCTGTCAAGTTTAATAATGTAGGACCACAGTCATTTCAATGACTGCTGGTTTTGTTATTTGTTGTTTACTCTGTAGTCCAGAGACTCCATTCAGGCCCTGAGACACAGACCAGGAGCACAAAGCACAAGGTGACATGGTTATACAAACAAGTCTGATGTCTTGTCTGCAGGTTTTGAGATGTTATTATTGTCTTGCTGTTGGGTAATTAACCGTAAGATGCAATGGTACCAGTCATCCTTCCTGGCACCTGCCTGGCCACATGAGTGATAAGCACAGCCCACGGTTTTGCTTTTAGTAAGGGACAAGCACAATTCCCTCCTCTGGCTGCCAGGAGCAAAATCCTTCAGTCCTATCTGCATTGGAGAAAAACCTTGTGTTAGCAAACATAATTATCAGCACAACATATGACATTATTTGTCCTTCTGACCAATGATTACTGTTTTAAAAAACACATTAAGTGATTTCAGGTATTTCACAGAAACCCAAGTGAGCAACATGTTGACATTTTTAACTGTGTTTTGGCTCAGGCCTTCTGGAAAGTCAAGGACGAGCTTATCTCTCTACCTGGAAATTACATAACTACCTTTACTTTTTCAAAAATAGTTTGCACCACTTGGTTGTTGAATTGTCTGCTTTCCACCCCGTGTATTCTGAGGCTGCTGCAGGTATTTTTCAGGACCCTCAGCAGGAGACAGGCACAGGTCTGGATGAGCACCCAGCACACAGTGCTGGCCGCTCTGCTGAGGATGAAGCTCACCAGCTGCAGCTGTTCAGACAACTTTCCTCACACCATCCCATGATGCAACGTCTCCTGCTCAGAAATTACTCAGAAATCCCCACTTACAAAACAGGACACAGGAAGAGTGGGGTTTTTTTTAGGACACCCAGGACAGCCTGGCACAACCACAGCTCTGTCAAAATATGTGTCCCTCTGTGGGCATAGAAACACTTCTGCATGGTTGAATGAAACGACCTGCCATGTTCCAAATCAGCACCAGCTGCAATTTTGTTCATATTTTTAAAATTACATGTGGCTCTCAAGAGCCTGGCAAATTGTCAACACAGCCCCTAGCCTGGTGCAATTTAAGTGTCCTTAATCCAAATGGTATAAAAGACAACAGTTACAGATACTCTGAAAATAAAGGATGATGTTGGGTTGATGGCTTTCTAAATATCTCTTAAAATCCTGGGGATGCTTTCTGTAGACTTTTATTTTCAGGCAAAACTTTAAAATCCTGAGCTGCCATCACTTTCCAGGGGAGCTAGCTGAAAGGTTATATTTAGAAGATCTTGTCAAAAAAGTTTCCTTTAAATCAGGCTGCTTAGTCTTACCTATGAAAAATGACATTTTTTACTCATTTGCTTTACTTCTAGCTATTTCCATATGTACACATTTTTTAAAGGAGAGAGACGACAGAGCTACCTCCTAAACTTAAATTAAACCATCATAAAAAGCCTGCAGAGAAAATGCCAGCTTTGTGACTAGTAAAAACCAACATAGTATTTTCCTGGCACAGTGCAAATGACTGATCCAGTGGTTGTTATCTTTGAAAAATGCTCAAACTATGAAATTCTTGGTTGGTTGGCAGTTACCAAAAACTTGTGGGTTGAATCTGGCTTATGTGATTTGAGCACTGCTTAGCATCTGTCATGAGAAAGCCTTAGGCTGAGTTTTCCTCCTTTGCAGAAATGCCATGGAACTGTAAGAAAACCTGAAAGCACAAGGAAGGAGCACGTGAACAGAACAGCTAAGATCCTTCTACTGAAGTGTTCTTCAAGTGTCTTTAACCATCACAAATTAATATGATCCTGTCTTCTTGGGGATGATTAGATGACCTCTTTCTGTAAGCCTTTTCCAGCTCTTACATCTATGATTCATTCCTCTTGGGCAAAACATAAAACCAGTACGCTGATCATCCATCATCGTTAAAAATCTCATTGCAGTTCTTCAAAAAAAGCAAAGGAGTTTGTTCTAGCCAAAATTCCAGTTTGTAATTACTGTACACTGCATACCTAAAACTCTCCCCTTGGTTTCAATCACAGAAGCATTACTCTAGAATATGTTCTAATCAGAGGAAACCTTAATTCTTCACCTGTTTAAGACTGTGCAGTCACCTACTCATCACCTACTCAAAGTGGATATAAAACCCTATTTACACACATTCTGTGTAGTCCCACTGGGTAAAGCATCATACAAGACACTGTGCAGGAGAAAAATAAGCAAATTAGCATGGTATGTGGGGCAAGCCATGGGAGTGTAGGAACAAGGACAGAAAAACATCTTGCACACTTCCTTCTGCTGCAAAGTTAAGAATTTACATGGTGAGTATGGGGCACAGACCTCCCAGGAGATCTTGCCCTATCCTGGTCCCTCATGGATATCAGCTTTTCTCCACCTCCCTAGAGCAGGCTTTGGTCAGAAAGGTCTCTCAGGCATTTAACACACTATTCAAAATTACATTATCTATGGAAGTATTTCCATTGTGATTTTTTTTTTTTTTTTTTTTTTTTTTTTTTTTTTTGTAACAGAAATCATATTCTCACAGAAAATTCTGGTTCAAACTCTAGAAAAATTTAGAAAAGAAAATTTAGGGGTTGTTCTCAGAATGACCAGTACTCTAGTCCTCAAGGGCTTGTTGTGAGAGGTGAAGGAGCACCTTTTGCTCCAAGCCACCCAGAACTGAGAGGTGGTGGCCCTCAGCTGCAGCCCTAATGCTGCTGGCAGCTATGGAAAGGAATTTTCAGCCACTGCAGCCCACTGTGACAGCAGAGTGAAGTCCACTGCTCTCACAGCCAATGAATTACATAGAACAAACCCAGCCACATCTCCCATGTTCTAAACAGGGACATTTAGTCAGGTTTTAATTATGGCAATATTTCCTCTGTGTTGCTGTTCATGAACCAGCACAGGCTGGGGTCCAGTGATTTGCATCCTGTACAGTATTTCTGTTTCAGGGAATTCCCTGTTTCAGGGAATTAAAACTGTTGGAGTCTGGGCACTTGTGCCAGGGGAATACCACACAAAGCTTCCCTGGGTGCCCACTGTCCTGGCAGGCACAGGCAGGAGATTGTGCTGGGCATGTCCATGTCCTAATATCCCATTCCTAAGGGAATTCCCAGCATGTAAGGCCCCATCTAAGGACATTAACTCAGTGACACTAAGGTGATAACATGGTTATCAGCCATAGTACAGATAATTTCATAGCACAGTGTACAGTACAGGTTCTAACCTCAAAGACTCCTCAAAAAAAAAAAAAACAACCAAAATTCCCAGGGAACAGAAATTATTTTTCATTCTTTGTTATAAAGATATTAAGGCTGCTAAATCCTAAGACCAAACTGCTGCTGTACAGGGTCAACAAGATTTACACCACCTTCACTGGACTGACACACTCTCAACAGATCCTTCTGGTCCTTAATTTAACAACAAATATGGAAAACCCCATGTATGTAAAATAAATTTTGATTTTTAAAAAATCCCACCAAACTAAAATACAAATTAAAACGGAAAATATCCATCATAGTCAGGGTTTAGTTTAGGCACCAGAACTTTCTAAATTGTAAAAAGATTATAACTGCCATATTTGATCCAGGTATGTCTGTGGAAGTACCCATGTCCCATGTATTCTCCTCTTCACACTGAGACATTCTAGTTTGATTTAAAATACTTCATAAGCCTGTCTGGCAAATTTTAACACACAGTGTCTTCCATATGAGTTAGAGAAGTTTCCTGAGGCACCACTTGATCTTCCATCTGTATGCAGAAACAAACCTGACAGTCATTGTTCTCTATGAGGTATATGTGTAGCTAATTGTAAAAAGGCAAATGAAAGGGGATATTGAATTTTTGACAGTGTGTCTACCTCAAACTAGCAGAATAAAATTTAAAAAGAAAATATTTAGGTTCTATATGAGGAAATAAAAACCTCAAAACCCTCTCCTGAGAAAAATAATATCTCTTATTAAGTTTTGGAAATGAAGGAAAGACTTTTGACTATAGCACCTGGACTTGTAACACAGGGGCTCAGTTTCTAGGTTCTGTACAAACTTCTTTTGGGACCTCAGGCAAGTTCCCTCACTCAGTAAAATGGGACAAGGACTGTCACTCATTATTTTCTGTACAGTTGACTTACCCTGTAACATCATATGGGTGAGGTCTATTTCTTGCTACATGTTAGAAAAATGACCAGCACAAAATGTCTTTGCTTTCTGTTGGCACCTCTGAGCACTCTGACATAAATAAGGAATAATCCCCATGTATTAAAAGCTGCTTGGGAGAAAAAGAAAAAAAAATTGGCTGATGGGGACAAGACAGGAATTAAAAAAAAAAAAGACCAATTCAGAGGCAGAAAAGGTCGAGCCCCTTTTTCACTCAATGGACCCAAGTGTCTGCTGCTGTTTTCTCTGCTGCTGGTCACCATGGGAGAGGTGTGAAAGGGCACGAAGAAGATAATTCCATAAACCTTATTCTCCCATGGTGTAAATCTTGGATCCTGAAAAAAAATACATGCAAGGTTTTTCCCACAGATATAAAGCAGATTTCAAAACTGGGGAATCTAATTCAACCTTGCCACATTCCCAAGCAAATGGGCAATTCAGGTTAGACCAAAGCTCAAGGGACTGCAGGAGGCAGCTTTTCATCAACACTTCTGGCCATCACAGCACCACACTACAAATTAAGGTCTGCAAAAGCCTCCACTTCATAAACCTCTGTCAGGTTCTTCACATCATACCAAACTGCAAGTGACAGAGAGACGTAAGTGGAGAGGGAGGGAGGAGAGTAATGCACTAAGGAAATCAGAGGCTGTGCACAACTGACACAAGCACTAAATATTTACCTCCATTTAAAAACTTTGGCTATTTTCCTTTTCAGTCCTATCAAATCACCTTCCTAATCACACACACTTGTTATTTCTCCCCAAGGGCATGAACTCAGCTTGTAAAACACGTACTTGAGGAAAAGCAAAGTGTTGCTGGTGTGACGTGAATTGCTGTGGAAATGCTGCTCGGGGTCTGGCCCAAGGCAAGCTCGAGCCATGGGCTCATGGCAGTGCTGCAGGCACGAGCCTGAATACCACTCCTCTCTCCCTCTGTACCTTCCGAGTCAGCCCTAACCTTTCAGACCCTCAGAACCCACACTCCACTCATCTCCTAAAACACGAGAATTCTAATGAAAACCTCAGCTCAGCTGCTTTTACCAGAGCCTGAGATAAGCCGCTTGAAATAAAGGGACTACTTTTTCAATTTGTATTACGTTATTTTTGCAAGGAAATTGTTTTAGCAGAAGCCACGCAAATGCTGAACCTTTTGCAAGCTGTGAAGATCCACAGGAACTGAAGAGGTTTTCTCCCATGACTGTTGCATTGTTTTACACAAGGAAGGATAACAGGAGGTCAAAAGCAATGCAGGAACAGGAGCCTTTGGCCAACTTAGTGTGCTGAGGACTAGGAAGTCCCAATACAATTTGCTCTGCATTATACAGAGTCATACAGACTCTTTTCAGTGTCCCAAATCCTGCTCCACCCCATCAACAGTGGCACATTGTCTCTAGAGTAAGAAAAAATTGCTTTAAAATGTTTCACCCTGGCTAAAATGTTAAACCAGGCTTCCTTCCACCATTTAAAGCTCACTGTAAAAAAAAAGCCCCCACCTCACTGCAAAGATAAAATCCAGAAAAAAGTCTTTGAATTATCTAACATCCAAGATAGAAAGAAGCAGAAATAAACTGCTCTGTCTCAAGAATTAGACATAGAAATTAACATTTTAAATATTGTAAAATAGTCTTCCGTAGTTTAAGTGTGACCCTGCACTAATGACGTTCTTAGAAACCTCATTAAAGAACTGCAAAGTATTATTGTGGCAGCATTAATAGCTCCATTGTTGTAGCATAAATAACTGTGTGAAATAATTCCAGATGTAATGCGGATGGAAAGGAAGAGGGTGCCTCACACTCCTTCAGAACTGTATCTTTAGATGGCTCTTTCCAGCTGAAATTTCCCATTCTGTGTCCCAGCAGTGGAGGTCTGCAGTGCCTTACACACTGGAAATGCTAAAATGAAGCCCACAATGAATAATAGCGCTTTTGTTTCAAACATTCCCATGGTTTCTTTTGAGATCTCTCTCTCCCCCTTCACAGATTCTATATTTTGCTGACTTTTCCTTATATTTAAACGTCAGCCAGCAAGGAATTGGCAACAATTGTGGGACAATTGCTTCTTCTCATCTCCCTCTTGCTGGGGAGAAAAAAAAACGAGAAAAAAGGATTTAAAGAGATAGCTTGTGTGAAGTGGTGAAGCAAGCTGCACAGTTTTGGAAAGGATGAATCACAGAATCATAGGTCAGCCTGGATTGAAGGGGACCTTAAAGAGCAACTGCATCTATCCCTATTCAGCCCTCCCACCATCCTCTGTGGATGAAAAATCATGGCCAGAGAAAAATCACAGCCAGCAGATGTTTTCTGCTCTGGAGGGGGGGACACCCTGATTAGACGCCCCTCCTCCCTCTGTGAGTGGTCAGAGGTGATGCTTCATCTCCACCATGCACCAGGGACTCGGATCAGCATAAAGGAGAAGGGATGAGAACCAAAAGACCTGGGAGCCAGACTAGCAGGAACCACTCACGGCACAGAAGAGAGAAAAAAAAGCTGGCACAGGGATCTCTGCCACCTTAGACTCCATGGTAGGAACTTGGTCCCTTTGTAATCTTTCACACAAAACTCCCTGGCACAAACTGTCTGGCTTATTCGCTTTCCTAACTTATTCTCTTCCATCTTTCCTAATGCCAGTGAAAGCCCAAGAGTCCCAAGAAACAGCTTTGCCATTGCTTTAACATGAGCGCACTGCTTGCACACAGGAATGAGAATTTAGCCTGGAGACATAAACCCAAATATACAGCTGTGTATGGTATGCTGAAAACTAACCCAGCACAGAGAGCTGCTTTTATGGGCAGGATTTGTTTTTCCAAATGGGATTTATTTAAAAGAAAATTGAATGGTTATAAAGAGCTCACTCTAACAATAACACAGAAAATGAATCCAGTGTTCACTGCCGGCTTTGCTTCACAGTACAATCCAGACAGAGAAATCTTCTTTAGAGGGTCCTGGCTGCAATGACCTGCCCTGCAGAGCAACCCTTGGGGAAAACAGCTGGCTAAAAACTGGGGCTCTGCTAATGACTGAAATAAAGGCAGGAATTTCACTGGGGGAGGGTGCTGCAACGACAGTGTGAGGAAGTGACTATGAGAACACCCTGTTTCAATAAACCTTTTTCATATCAATAGCATGGCAAGGCTCTAGGAGACACACAGGACTCTGCTCTCCAGGAAACTCTTGGCACATTCCCCATTTCACCATCTTCATAAGGGCCAGGACTCCTTAAGTCCAAAAATGTCTCAGCTTCCCTTGGTGCTCCAGCCAGTATAAAACCTCCTCTGAACAGCCTTGTTTCAATTTTAATGGTAACTTCTATGGATACCACAGAAATTTCTATCAATAAACTCCTGATGGTTTAGGTGTCAGCGTAGGGTGTCCATAACTTTCCCCACTAAGTCCCTTAAAAAGAAGCACTCAGGACCTTTTACCAACACTCTCTTGAAACCCTCTTCTCTGCCTGCTTTTCCCAGTGCAGGACAATGTGCTGTTGCTTCCTTTGTCCTGATTGTCTCCTTAGTGTGTGTCCCAACAGGTCACTACACCCAGTCACAGCAGTTTATCTGACTGACTGAAGAACAGAAACAAAAATGGTTCAGAGCTGTGCCAAAGAAGGCTTAAACTGGACATCAAGGAGGGTTTCTCTACCAAGAGGTTGGTCAAACACTGGAACAGGCTTTCCAGAGAGGCAGCCAATGCCCAAACTTGCCAGTGTTCTAAGAGATGCTCTCAACAATATTTTAGCTTTTGGTCAGCCCTGAATTGATCAGGCACTTGGACTAGATTGTTGGTGTAGGTCCCTTCCAATCAAAATAGCCTATTCTATTCTAAAAATATTTAGCCACAACCATTAATGCTTCTGATTCCACTTGATTCAGAATTCCAAATCTACTTCAGTGACTAATTAGAGAGACCATCTGATGTCTTTCATCTGGGGCACATCAAAGACCTTCCTTCTCCAATTAGGCACTGGTCTCCATCCAGTCCTGTCCAGGACAGTGAGCCATGCACTGTTGCACAGATGTTTTCAAGTCACAAAGCAGAGCGGGTGTGGGGACAGCTTTTACAGCTCTTACTGGAAACCTATTAAGGTCATGATATTGAGAAAGAGCACAGTATGGCCTTCATATTTTAAGCTTTGGAAATATCAACCCCGGAGCTGAAAGATTATTTATACTGGAAGCTGACTACTAGGCAGCTGCCAGGGCAGAGCTAATCAGGAGACTGACTGGTCTATTAACCCTGACATATTCCCCAGCCCATCATCTCCCCCTGGCCTTCCATGGCTGCTTCACACACAAACCAAGAAGTTCTGATGAAACACCAGTTTTTTAACCTGTCCCAACTAAATCCATGCAGGGAATACACATCTGGTTATTTAGCTCTTATAGACAGAAATCTAGAAACATGCATTAGTCCTGGGAGAACCTTTCCAGACTCTCCAAGAGCTTCAAGAGCCTTTTCTTCCTAGAGAGACATCACCTTTCCAGTACTCCCCGCAGATGCTCTAGTTTTAATCCAAATTAGCTACCAGCATATCACTGCCCAAGATCTCACTCACATTTCAAGAACACTGAAGCATCCTTTCCTTCTCCTGCACTCCAACACTCAGCAACCACCCTGCACCTGAACTAGCAGCCTCCACTGCCTCTATCTCACATTACCAAAGCTCCATCTTTTCCCCAGCAAACCTTGAGGAAAGATGTCCTGATTAAAGGTAAGCCTGAAGCCCCATGAAAGATGTCCTGATTAAAGGTAAGCCTGAAGCCCCTTCCTAACACAAAATTTACCAGACTCCACTCTCCTTTATACATACATACATATAAGTATATATTTATCCTTATTATATTTATATTTATTTTTATCTGTGTAAGTTGACTGTCCTCAAGTTGTGTTAGGGGAGGTTAAGACTGGATATTAGAAAAAATTTCTTCACCACAAGGGTGGTCAAGAACTGGAACAGAGTTATTACTTGGACTCAATAATCTTAAAAGTATTTTCCAACCCAGGCACTTTCATTATTCCAGTTTGGAGAAAAGAAGGCTGAGGAGCAACTCTAGACCTTCCTGAGGAGGGGAAGTGGAGAGGAAAGAGCTGAGCTCTTCTGCCTGGTATCCACTGCCAGGATGTGGGAATGGACCCAAGCTGCACCAGGGGAAGTCTAGATTAAACATTGGGAAGCATTTTTTACCCAAGCTGTCCAAACACTGGAACAGGCTTTCCAGAGTAGTGGTTGATGCCCTGGGCCTGTCAGTGCTGGAGACATTTGGACAATGCCCTTAGCAGCACACATTAACTTGGTCATCCCTGAATTCCTCAGATGATCATTGCAGGTCCCATGCAACTGAAATAATCTGTTCTATTATATGCTATTCCATTCTGGTACATTATGCAACATGAAAATTAAACAGGGTGTATGAATTATATGACAGAAGCAGATTTCTGAGACTGCTGTAGACAACTTGCAAGTTAATGTTTCTTTTACGATTGCATTGGCGCATTTGCTGAGAAATCCACTGTTACCCACTGCTAAGGAAACCTTGTCAAACAGCTACCAGTGTTAAAAAGAGGAATTTCCCTTACTTAACCTTTTGAGGAACAAGAGGTTAACAGAAAAGGTAAATTGTAAATCTTTCCAATTTAGAAAGTGGGACCATTTCAGCAATATTTTCAAGGAAATCTACAGCCAGGGTGTTCCCAGAATTAAAATGGAAAACCTGACACCTTTAATAATTTCCTGCCACTGTATAGCTGTCAGCATTGCATGGATTCTATCAACCCAAAAGTTAAGTTTCAAGGTTAGGAAACCTTTGCATTCATACGCTTTTGGGTTGTTTTTGTACAGTTTTCTTCCCTCTGCAGCCCCAAGATACCTGGCTGAGGAAAGGCAGCACTGTGGGTTTTTTACGGGTTCTTCCTTTCTCCATAAAACAGGATGCAATAAAGATCTGAACAGAGGACTTTTGGACCACTCCCATAGCTCAAATAAGTTTCCCTTCATGTCAAGTCAAGAGACACAACTTTCACTGGGGCTGTGAAGAAGCAAAGTGTGGCTGCAATTAAATCCAGATGCCAAAACAAAAACCAGAGCTCTTCGAGGATGAACACAGTCCCTCCAGGGGTACATGTGTGTCGTGTATAAGACCCAGGTAGAAAACAATAACCAGTGGCACACATGGTTAAATGGTCTGCTTAAATACAAGAACCAGGATTAAAATCCAGGTTTTTAACTCCTTACCACATGTCCAACATGTTGTGCCACCCCTCTCCCTGGGTTAATGTGCTGACCGTAATTCAGATTATGAAGGACTGAGGTGAAGTTACGTTATGCTGGGTTCATACCACTCATGGATGCACACAGCTTTTACCAGCCTATCAGCCTAGATAAACCTTTAATGAAAATTGAGATGTCTCTATTTCTTGGCCTCTTCCTCACTTCTAAATCAAAGCATCACCAAGGTCACAATAAGCATTGACAGTCATTAGCAAGGAAAAAGGTCCTAGTATTTTACTTCTCTTTTCTGTGTATTACAGACAAAAAAAAAAAAAAAGCTGTTTTTCCTCTCCAGAGGTGTTCTAGGGCATATTATCATCTTATTTAATCACTCTGAAGATGTTCACATGCCTGTGTCTCAGCCAGAGATGCTCAGGATACCAGAGCACTGTAAGTTATTTTTTGATCACTTTTAATAACAAAAGCAGTCTAACATCATAAACACTACCCAAAAAGCACTCCAAAGCACATAAATCACTGAGAGGAGAAAAGCAGCAGATCTAAGAGGAAGGGAGCTCACGGGAAAAGAAGCGACTACGACTACAGAAAATGTTTTATGGTGCTCTTAATTATTTTAACCCCACAATCCCCTATTTTTTTACTTTTTTTTTTTTTTTTTTTTTTTTTCACAACAGAGAGAGCATTTGAGACAGGAGCAGGCATTTGGTTCAGCTGTCCACTCGCAGCCCTGCAAAACCACAGGGCACTCTCTGTATTCCCACCTCCACCGTGCCGGGGAATGACATCAGCCCTGCTCCAGAGAGCTGGCGGGCCAACAAAAATAACTGTTACTGACCAAGAGCGCTGTTGCAAGGAATATTTTTGGAACTGTACTCTGCATTCCTCCGAGTCCCCTGCTTCCTAGTCCAAACATATCATGGCCTAAAAATTCCTCACATTTTCTATGCAGTGTTTCCTTTGGGCTCGCACAATGGGGCAGTTCTTCTGCTCAGCAGCACTAGTGTTCTGGAAAGGAGAAGGGGAAAAAGAAAAGACTGCAGCACTAAATAACCCTAATGGCAACCACAAGGGCCACAGTGTTATTTTTAGGTCAGAAAAATGATGCAGAAGGAAACAGAGTCACCTCAGAGTTACCTTCCCCTGGCCTTTAGTGAACAAAAGTCCAAAGAATTTGGTTATTTCTTCCATGTGGTGGTAAGGGGACTCACCTATGTTTGTGGTGAAGACTCAGCTACTTAGTGGGGTTTTGCATGGAAGAAGGAGGCCAGGAGGATGTGGCATCTCCCTCTAACAGCACCTCCAGGACTGGGCAGAGGAAACAGAGACCCAAAGCCTCCTCAGCTCCATGCTCAGCCTCCTCATCACTGCAAGAGGCACAAAGCAACAGAGCAAGTTCTAGGTTGTGTACAGACTGTGCAGATGGTATCATCTTCCCAGGGGAGAATAAGAGGGCGGTAAAACACACCCCAACATCCCACCCAAGTGACACTTTATGATCCCTTCCACTCCCACATCTGTCAGTGTATTGGCATAAGGTTATTTTGGAAATGACCAAACAAAGGAGCTGGGCAGAATGTGCACAACTACACATTCCAGCCTAGGCCAAGTATTGGAAAAAACCTTTTATTCCTTCTTCATACGCATTTCTACCATTCCTTTTCTCCTTCGCTGGAAGAATGCAATTTTCCTTGTTCTCAAGGTAAAATTCATGGCTGATCTCACAGGGGGAAGTCACATCTACCTTCCAGTCCATGTTCTTCTCCAGCCCTGTCACAAGCACCATAACTTGCCCAGTCTTGGAACAAATTTCTATTTGAACAGAAACAGGCTACTAAACAACATGTGCTCCACTGGCCAATACTTTGTTTCCTTTTTTAGCTGCCTAGATAAGAAAAACAATGCAGAGAAAAAAACTAATAGAAGGCATAAAGAGGTCACTTATTCTACCAGTGTTCTGCACAAAGTTTAGAAACTTCCTCTACCTTTTAGTACCTCTTACTCCACCAGTCCTTGATCAACTTTATCTCTTCAGACTCTAAAGGCTGGGACTTGCCTTCTGCTGTGCCCTAATCTCCCCATGCATAGCTGGGCCTGGAAGCAAGTGTGTTTTAAAAATAATTGTTTTAAATTGTTTTAAATCATTTTTTAAAGTATTTGAATTCACTGCATGTTCACAAACAGACCACTTGCCATGAAAAACTGTTTTCAAACAGAGGGAGAGTAAAGCAAATTCACTCTTTGGGGTGTTATAAGTGAGAGACGAGGAATGGGCTGGGGAAATTAGTATTTAGGTGGAACTAATTAGCAACAACTAAAAGCTAAATGACAACGTAACCCACAGCCCCCTTGTGGGATATTCTAAAATGGCTGTGTATGTCTGAAACATTTCAAGGACTTTCATTATCTGCTTGGTCTACCATTTTCACAGCTCAGATAAATCAGTATTTTCTACCACAACCTGCAGCTTGGTGCCCTGCAGAATAATTCCCCAGCCATACGTTCCAGAGATACAGAAGCACACAAAATATGATCTCTTTTACTAGGCTAATAAAAATCAGAAAGTGCACTGTATAAATTTTATAGACCTCAAAGGTCTATCTTCTGTAGGAAGAAACTGGGACTCCAGGCTACTGTTGGGCACCATAACACAGAGAAAAGTGTTTACCAGCTGCTTTGGAAAACCCACCAGACAGAAGTCACCAGCAAAGCAAAATAACACAACTGTAAACTCACCTGAATCTTTCCTCTCTGAGGAGCTCTTTCGCATTTCAGTTTCCACTTGCAGATTAACACTCGCAGAGCCACAAGGGGAAAAAAGGGCCAACCAGCAAGGAAAATACCTCCGCCTCTCGGAGCCTACCCCGAGCAGGCAACTCTAGATGATGAGAATGCAAAGTGCCAGGGCTCTGCACCGCCGTGCTGAGCCTGCTCTGCATCCTGAGAGGGCTCACAGCTCCCTCCAGCTCAGCCGGGCTGGGGCCGCTCCAAGGAGAGAAGGCTCCATACAGAACGTCCCGCTGGTTCCCTAGGGTGATTCAGGGAACCTGCCTGTGATCCCTTCCCAAAACACACCAGCTCTTGAGGTGCCACAGTGACACTGAGAGCTCCGGGGTATGGCAAGCACAGCCCTCACGGAGCTGGAACCAGGAGATGGGAAACCCAAATGCCTCCTGAAAACTCACTTCCAAGCCAAGATGGTCTCCACATGGATACAGCCTCTCCACAAAGTGAGGGGAGAAAATTGAACGATTCATGCAATTTTTTCCCTAGGGAAACCAAAGTGCTGAGTTGATGCTTTTATAAAGCTGAATGATTGGGCAAAAGGTGGGAAGAATAATCCATTGACTGTCAGATTGGCGAAAGTGGGAAGACACTGAACATCTGTTGCAAAGGAAGATGTGTAATTGTTGTGACTGGCTTCCATTTATGTAATTTGCAACTAATTTAGGAGTTAGTCCCAAATTCATTAGCTGATTTTCTATGTTTCTGACAAATGAACAAACAAAATCCCTCTCTGGATTTGTAGAATGGAGGGAGACTTCAATAACCTTGTCAGGTTTGGAGGAAACAGAGAGAGAAGTATTGAGACAAAGTTCCTCAAGTGAGATTGACCTAAACAATCTGAAGTATTCTGCATAGAAGAGACAGAGGGTTACACAACCAGCTTAGCCCAAGTTAGCGAGATGAGGAATCCATTCCCACAGTCTAGTGGAAAAAAACAGTGGGTGTCTTCAGCCCAGCTTTAGTCCTAGTTTCAGTGCTAAAAGACAGAACAAATTGATCTGGCTCATGACTTTGACATTTGCTCTGCTATCAGCATCAGCTCTATCTGATAGGATGACACTGCTTAAGCTGTGGTAGCCAGAGGAAATCCAATGCTAAGGAAATGGACATTCATTTAATGTTTATCTAGGATCAGCTCCACCAATGAATTCCAGATGTTGGCTTTAATTGTCGCATTCTGGTATGTTTAAGCAGCAGGAGTTCGTAAGGCCGATTTGTAAATCAATCTGGCAGACTCATACTGAATCCCATCTCTGCCAGCTTTTCTAAGTCAGGGGATGCTCTTAAAATGTTAAGTACTTAATGTGTCTGCAATGCAAAAAGGAGGAAAGATTTTTTTTTTTAAAAAGTCCCTCCCTTAATGTTTTTTTCTTTTGCTCCTTCTGTCCTTCATTTCCTTCCTGAAAAACTGCAAGACTTGCCATTCCCTTTAAAAGAGTCCAATGAATTTCCAGATGAGTCCTAAAGCTAAGGAGGGCAGGTACCAGGATGCAGTCCTGCAACACAGGTGGGGCACCCTGCCCATCATTCACATACATTCCTTCTGAGTAACTCCATCAATTTCCCACCACAGCCAATGGCAACTGCATGCATGGACTACATCCAACTGCAGCGTTCCTGATATTTGAGCCTCCAGTTTTCATAAACTGGAAAAAAAAATCGATTACTGCAACCTTGGGACTGTCTCAGTTCTCAGCTTCTGTATTCTTCTAGCTTGTGTTTAACTGTTACAGCTCATATCCAGAGGTGGTACAGAAATGGCTTTCCTATTCTGAATCCCAAAGCATCATATGAGCTCCAGTCAGACATCAGCAAACCTAGCAGTGGTTTTGTTCTCAGCATGACTTCACACATCAGCTGAATGTGCTAGACTATTGTTAGGGGATTACTTATTGCCACAGCCAACTTACCAGTCAGGCCTTGCTTGCAGGAGAGGAAGCTATTCTAAAAAATAGCTTTTAAGTACCATGTCCCTACTGACTAGGGCAGACACTACAGCTCATTAAAACTGCTTTTGAAACCCGTTTTCTCAATTTCCTTTCAAAACACCTGCTTCTGAGAAAGCACCTCAGTATTCAACACATGTGAACCCTACTTACATTTTCCCAGGAATGTGTGCTTAGTACACACATTTTTCAAGAAGTGTCACTGGATGGTTAGGTAAGGTTTCAAAGCTTTCAGCAATGGCAATATTCATCCCATGGAAGTTCATGGGAATTCTTCAAAAGGGGTTGACTCAGCCTCGGCTGACTGCTTTTGAAAAACTCCCCTTTATCTGCTATCTTTGATGGTCCCAGAGATAAAATGCTGAAAGTTCAGTTTACCATCCTCCTTTAACACTACAGACCTCTAAGTGGTGTCCACTTCTCCCCTCAGTACGAACATGAAAAGCGTTTCACTCACGGCCTGAGCCATACTATATTTGAAGAGAGGCTTGAGAAAAGCAGTGGCCAAAAATCCACCTACTACTCAGAGCAGAGACCAAAGCATCAGCAAAGAGTTGGCCCTATCATCTCCCCTTAGCCATGGTTTAGCATTTGAGGCTGGAGAAAAGAATCCCACTGCACTTACAATAGCAGATCCCCCAATACAGGCAGGGTGAAGTAAAGAGTCTTGAAAATACCTTCCAAGTCCATGGGGCTATAAACGAGCAAAGCCCGAAAGCAATAACATCCACAAAAGTTAAATCATTATCATTGCACATCCTGCAGAGTGCTGGGATGGCACCAGGTGTCATGTCACATCTGCAATACAAAAAAGCAAGTCAGAACTCCATATGGGAATAAACAAACTAGTGGTTTCTCCACAGGAAACAGGCTCCCCGTACCAAGTGTCATAAAAGCTGGTACAGAGCTCCAGGGAGATAGTTGTCAGTAAAATATTCTAAAAAAAGATTACAGCAGAACTAACAGGAATGACATGCAGGCATCTTGTTGACTTTTATTCCTCATGTCTGTAACTATTTCTGTGCTCCACAGAATATGAGAAAAAATTAATAGATTTGGCCCAAAACACAGAAGAGTGCCTTGTGCAAATACGAGGTGGGAAGGATCTAGTGAAACTTTTAGAGTTTCCCCTTCAGCATATGCCAAGGATATGACATGGCTTTGGAGGAACAGACGTGTTGTCACAGGATCTGCAGTATTCCCTCCCTTGCTGAAGATGCTGAAGGGTGGCAAAAATGTCCCTTGTGAGCAGCCCAGTGTGCAGCCCATCCTCCTGAAAGCTGTGGAGCTTTGAATACAATCAGGGACAAAAATTCTGAAGTTAACAGAGGTCAAACAAACGAACAGCAATAGCCCCATACAATGCACAATTTGTGTATTTAAGATTTAACAGGTTAATTCATAGTTGAACATGTCCATGATGCAGCTTTTGCCTAGAACAAGGATAAAAAGTACCCAAATCATTCCTTGTGAAAGGACATGAGATACACACGAGCTCTGACAGTACTGAGGATGTTCAGTGGCCAAATTCAACTCTCATGTAATTCTACCCATCTACCCCAGAAAGATGTTGCTCTTTTGTCTGTTTATCATGGCAAGGTCTCAAGGGACCACCACAAAATTCTCTATAATTATCCAAGGACAGAGCACCCAGAAAACAACACAATCTTTTTGAAGGTCACACAGGCATGTTTTTACAATGGTCTTGGTCAGAGTTTCTCAGACACCTCCCTCGAGGCTCTGAAAACCATCCCAGAGGAAAGGGGGTGATGGAGTCCCTACAGATGAGGCCAGTGTGAGCAGGACACAGTTCCAATGCCAGGAGCATGCTCAGCACCTTGCTCGCATTTCAAATCAAAGACACAGACCAGCTCAAAATTCACCATCAACACTTTCAGTTCCCAGAAGTAAAGGCTGCTGCATCTTCCAAACCTCCTTGAAGGAAAGGGATTAACAAAACCACACTCAAACCAAAGCAGCTCACAAGACACCTTGGCTGACACAACCCTCTTGATGCTGTTGCCACAAATTTCTCCTGGGTTGGAGTTTCTCCTGCCAAAGAACACTCCAGGGCTACCAGGAAGAGCTGCAGTGGGCTTGCAGTTGTCAGGAGACACTGCAAACAGAGCACAAACACTGGGCTGTGCTGGGGACTGGGGAGGCGTCGTTCTTCTCCTCCATGAGATTCCTGGGATTGTTCAGTAGGGAATCCCAGCCTGCATCTGAAGTGGATCCAAGTCCCCCAGTTCCCTACCAGTGACCAAGGAGGACTGACACCAGTTCTCCTCTCTCCTGCCAGCTGCACATTCAACAAAGGTGAGACGAAGAGCTTTGTCTACTTCAGCGCAAAGGTCACTGTAATTTTTTCCAGCTTGAAAAAAACCCAACATAAAACCAACATGCCAGTTGCATCGCTTCTCTTTAAGAAGAGAAACATTCAATATTGGACTAAAGACAACTCAATGAAGAATTTGGTGGTGGTGCTTTTCCAAATCAAAAGAGTTTCGCAATGGAGGATTCAATGCCAAATATTTCAAAGCCTTTTGTTGACAATCAAGCAGAAAATGGATTCAACTCAATAGTTCAAATGACTTGACAACATTTTTCAGAGAAACAATGAACTGGAAGAAAAAAAAGCCATGAAAGTCCTATGTATCTTTTCAATTGTGTGATAAACTCAGAATTAGTGGTTTGGTTGGCAAGAAGAGATCAGAAAACCATCCACATTCTGCATTTTTTGCTCTATAACCTAACAGCCTTCAGTGTGTCTGTAAGAACTTTACATACACACACAGAAACAAACATATCTGAAGCAAGATCAAAGAAAAGAAGAGAAGAAAAGAAGAAACACATCAACTGCCTTTGTTGCACTGGATCATTGCAATGGAAAATAAAATAATTTGTTTCTCTTTAATTTACATGAAATATTTTCTGTACAGGCCTGTTAATAATTTAGCTTGATATTAAACAACAGCATTGTTTTCACTGTTTTTCTCCCTATTGTTCTGTCACTTACTGTAATTTAAAACAACCCAGAAAAATCACAGACACATGCATTGTGTAGAGGACAGATGTACTGACCTACACAGCACTTTAACAGTGCAAAGTGTGTTTATGTCCTTTGCTTTTTGCTGCATATTAAAAGAAGGTTTTCTTTAAAACATTATCTCTAGAGCTGAAAAATACATCATGGGAGTAGAAAGTGAAGGGATAAATTCTGTGTTATCTGATTCCTTTTACTGCTTATTTCTCCCCTCTTTTCCTTGGCTTCGGTGTGAGGAACAGGTTCCATCCCGCCAGAGCAACCAGAATAAAACTGACATTTTATGAGTGGAAACAGTCCAAGGATGGTGGCTTATGCTCTTAACAGCCTGACATCTCAACCTCTGAAAGCAGCAGTGGTGCTGCTTCCAGTGGCTGCAGAACACCTTAAAAAGCAGCACAAACTGACAATGAAAATAAACTACGGTTGCCGCACTGCTGGAGTCTGGCAGCCCTTAACAAATACAGCAGCGTCTGGGTGTTAAAATACATAAATCTGTCATCATTACCAGGCTAAGGGGTCGTCATCCTATTCTCAAAATAAAAGAACTGTGCATAATCAGTAGGGCAGGGAGTTCAGAACAAAGTACGCCTTTTACAAACTCTCAACTGCTGATAGATGGATGTTTGCAAGGGACTTAATGTCTTTAACAGGGTACGTTTAAGAAGGAGTGTAGGTTTCAGAACTCCTGGGATTAGTACTTTTTTTTTCCTCTTCTTTTCCAATTTTATTGCCAAGAAGTGTATAATGTAAACACTCAGGTCTTCTCACTATGAAACCCACATTATTATAAAGAAGGAAGAATCAAAGCCTTCCAGCACAATGATATTATTCACAAAGGACAACACAGAATATGTTCCTCCTCTCATCGAACAAAAATAAATTGGATTTTAAAATACGTCTGTAAACTAATTTTCAGCAGTTTTGTTGATTTTTATTTTCCTTTTTTCATCTTTTTCTTGATGTGGATGCCAAAGACAGCACAGGAAAGGCAGAGAACCAGACCCTACAGGAATGTAAAAATACAGCTCCTCAGCAGCCATACATTTTAACAGGCAACATACCTACATGCATGGATCAAGAGGCAGCATGTGAGCAATTGGTGCTGTGTACGTGCACTTACACATAAAAAAGCAGTCTCCAAAAACAACATTCAAGCTACACGTTATAAACTGGTCCAACTTGGCACTGCTCACTCTATAATAAATATTCTTCACTGTGCTTTAATTTACAAGTGTGCCTTTTGGGTATTTCTGAGTTAACTGATACCAAAGGGAAAATCTGGCTAAAACCCCACTATCTGTGGTATTTACTGTGCAAGCTGAGGACAGCAGAGCTGTGTGGTGGCACAGGGGAATGGGGCACGGTGCTCTGGCACAGACCTCCAGGAGACACTGTGCCCACAAAGCTCAACTCAGCTTCAGTGGTCTTCTGAGAGGCCATGCTAAATCCTTCACTCCCAGCCTTCAGCAAGAAGCAGAGGGAGGAGCACAGCTTCCATGGAAAAACTGCCAGGAATAGGGGAGGACAGCAGTAGTTGTAGGGAAGTTAACAGATAGACCCTACTACTTGGAGAAGATGTCATCTTGGATACTTGGCAAAGTGGTAGATATCTCAAAGCTGCTGATGGCCAGGCCTGCAATTAGCTTGATGGCTTCTCATTAGTTGGGGTGCTAGTAATTAAAAGACTCCTAACTACTATTCTGCAGCCAGAGCAAACCTTGATTTGGAATCTAGACCACTTCTGGAAAGCCTGCCTTCCACACACATAGAGATCACCAGCTTGGAGCAGGGACTGCCTTGGCTTTACTCAGGAACACAGATATTTCTCAGCATTGTGGATATGCAGATGTGGACAAATCTCTGGCTGAGCACATCAGCACTGCACTGTCAACAGAAATTCCACCCACTGCCCATATGGAGGATTGCACCAAGACAGCTCTGATTAATAAAGTCAGAGGCAAGAGACATTTTTAGCCTCAGACAAACTGACGAGAAAAACCCAACATGAACACCACAAACTCGCTGGGATCAGAGGCTCTTTCTATTAATATCGTTTAACAGAAGGAAGCCATAAATTGCTCAGATCAAACACGGTTTTAATGTCAGCCTGCCTGGTATTGTGTGCTGCTTTCATTCCCAAACAATATTCATGCAGCAAGCAGAGCTGCAGCTTGCTATTTGCACGGGTGTAGCAGCCACTACACACTCCAAAGCATCTGCAAAGGATTGTGGGCTAAATGCATCCATATGTCCTGCATGCCTGGGATTTACACTGGCTGCAGCCCTGGTTTGCCACAGTCTGCCACAGGATGGAGTATGGGGGGAAATTATATATCCATACATATATGTATGAATTTCATGCTTACATCCATGGAAAAAAAAGCTTTTCATTTCCTTTAAATTGTGAACAGGTGTTGTCACCTTCTTAACTTGGCTTCTATGTTACAGCTTCATGAAGGGAAAAAAGAGATCTACCCGAAACAGTGAGGCTTTTGTTAGCCAGAACATGATGTATTGATAAGCATACTGTAAAGTTTGGTATAAAATCAAATGAAACTAATAAAACCGAACAAAGATCTTGTAAAAACTGTGGACATTATACAGCATTAGCACTGAGCTACATAATAGATCTAGACTTGGAAGAAACAAAACTGCTGCCCAGTTGTGGTATTTTCCAGCCTTTTACACCCGTTCACCAAGACCATCAGTCAAACCACTCAGTGTTACATTTTTGATCAGTCATTTTTAGGATAGTTACAGCTAATACTGGCACTCACATCATCACCTCTTTATGGAGCAGGCTTTTCAAGAACAAATTGTGATGGGGTGTTGTGACAGCTGTCTAGTGCAGCACTCATCAAAATGATGAAAACTAGTGAAATTGTTTCTCTGTAGCAATGCAGCAATAGTCATACCTTTTCATTTCAGCATATTTCTTTCTCCTCCTTTCCCCTCCCAGGACAGTGAACATTTTACAGCTGTGTATATTGGACAGGGAGTTTGTCAGACTCTGAGCTGGATCTCTCAAATGAGGAAGAAGTGAGGAACCGCTGAAACTCAGTGGGTAGGAACACTGACTGGTTTTAGATTTCTTTTCACATGCTTGTGCTGTCCCTGAGCAGCACCAAGCTTGGCCAGGGTGTGTGTCTTTATGCCTACGCTAATAAACACTGAGAAGGAAGAGCCCTTGCTTGGGTGAGGGCATCATTAGTCAACGATGAGTCACTTCCAGTGGAAAAGGAGCTTCATTTCCAAGTGAACAGCTTTTAGCTATGAGTTTGCATCAAAACATGAAAATATACACAGTTCACTGACTCCTCTACTCACTGAGATCTATTCATGTCCATTTCCAGTCTCCTCCCACAGGCTGGCATGAAGGATTCCCTCACCTGGCAACACCAGTAAGGCAGCTCTTGTTATTCTACCTACACCTCCACAGAGGGTGACACGGTGGCACCTCATCACACGTTGACAAGAAGTCCTTGTGCAATAATTCCAATGGCTGGGTTTTGGGAAGGCTCCCCCTTCTGCCCAGCTCCCAAAGGCCCAAACCAATCTGAGCTTTAATTAGCACCACAACCATTACTAAGCATCAGTGGCTATGGCCAGATCCTCATCTGGTGTTAATCACCCTGCGTGTGCACGGGAGGCCACCAACGTAGATCCAGCTGCTGGATTGGGGCCTTAACAAACTAAACACAAACTTTGTAACTGTTTATTGTCACAAGGAACTCTTCATTTCCATATAACAACTGACTAATCATCATTAGCCTTGATTATATGTCCTGTGATTGTGTTAATGGTCCCACGCTGGATGGACTGCCCTTTGCACTTCATGTTGCAGTAAATGCACTAAAGACATTTTGCTAACTCCATACCATGGTCAGCACAGGCTACACCACCTTGTTCTCAAATGCAAAAACTGCATATTTCCTCCCTTTATGTTTGAAGTGTTGACTTATTTCAATTTTTGCTTAGCATTAGCAGACCCTTGGAGCACACATTGCTGACTCAGGGTTGATTCACATCTTCTTGCTGAGCAAATCTCTCTCTGGTCCCCAGAGTTTCTTAAGAGGCCAAAACCCAAACATAAATGAATTTGTCATGCCTTTCCAAGATGGCTGGTGGCACCTGACTCTGGGTAGAAATGTTTTCTCAGCTTTTGCACTGTAAATGAGTTCTGAGACACGGATTGATGACTTCATTGCAGAAGTGTAATGCAAACCATGTTTTACTGTACTTGGTTTTTTTTCACACAGTATTTTCTACTACTACAAGCAGAAAAAAGAATGTAAGAATAAATATCCATTCAGACAAGGCCATGAATTTTTTCAGGATACTTATGCTGACTGTTTAAAAAAAAATTGTTATTTTAATGCAAATTTTTCACACATGCCTGTTATCAAAGAGAGCTGTCTTTGGACAAGCTGTAAAAAAGCATAAAATAGCAGTTGGCTCAGCAGGAAAAAGCTACTTTAAAGATAAATCATCTCATGTCAGGGCAGATTCTTGAAGCAATCAATTGCAATAGACAGACAGCAGACATTTAACAGCAAATTTGATTTGTCTGAAAGTGAGATGTAGCTCAAATTCTGAACAGCCCATCAGTGGTTTAGGAAAACAAGCTGCACTTTTCCTCCTGCTCTCTGTATCAAAACTTTACTACTCTACAGCCCAAATGGGGCCAAATGACTGGGTCCCTCAGAGGGCCAGGACCAGAGGGGGATATGAACTGGATAGATGACAAATTCTTCACCAAACTATTCCTCAAAAAACCAAAAAAAAAACCCCAAAAAACCCCCAAAATAACAAAATAAACAACTGCAGCGGTCAGAGATATAGGGCAAGAAAAAGAAATTCGGGAGAAGCTGTTTCTTGAACTTGCATGTTGATTATTTTTTGTGCTGAGATGCACCCAAGCAAGATGGGTCCTTGGCAGTTTACAAACACCAAGTCAAGCAAGAAGGTGACAGCCCCAGGCTCTTGCTGCTGCCTTTTTTTTTTCCCTCCTTTGCTACAGAAAGCAGTAAGAAACATGGATGCAGATGTGAAAATAGAGACAGTTTGATCTTTCATCACCTGGTTGAGCAACTGATGCAAGAAGTATTTACTGGCAGCACCTGTAGCAATAGCCCCACATGTTGTAATGCTGGCACACCTTGCAGGATTTGGCCTACAACACTTCTGCAAGTGAAAAGTCCTCTGTGTTGTGTATCAGTGAAAGAGGTCATTATGTTACTGCATAAATATTTACCTATAGTTTTCCTACAGCTGTTCACAAACAATTTTCCCTTCAGAGAATGTCCAGACTCCTGGAACTCGAACTCCTGGAACTCGAACTGTTTATTATTGCAAGAGAGAGCAGTAATGGAGGTCCTCCAGCACTTCCATGTTAGAATACTTTGTTTTCTCAGTTATTTTTGAGTCACGAAAAGCTCACCCATTTGGGCTAAGTTTTCCCAGGGAGGGCCTGATGGCTGGAGTGTGGCTCCATGTGTGCAAACTCACAGTTTGGCCAAGCTGGCCACAGCTCGACAGAGGCTTCAGTTACACCACCACCTGCTATTTTTTTTCTGCAGAACATGCCTCCCTTCAGCACACAAGGTGGACAGTTTTCAAATAAGGAGTAGCTATTCAGCACTTTCTTTCTTCCTCTTTGGCCTTAAGTTTCCTTTTAGAGCACACTGGCAAGGAATTTTTTAATTATGCAGTAAAGAAACCGCAGGTTTCAACCAACCAGCTATAAATTAAATAAAGTTACTTTTCACACCTTTAGAATTAATTCAGTTGAGGAAAAAAAGATAAGATTTAATAGGCATCATTGTAAATATAATTTTTGGGGAAGGTATAGCACATTTGTTTTGATGAGCCACGCATAATTCTCCAAAATAAGGAACCATTGTACTTAATAACTGCAATGTAATTAAATACTGATTAAAGTTCCTCTTCCAGCATTTGTAAATCCATCTGCAGTGTAATTGGCATCCCAAATCTTGTGGTGAGCCACAAAAACTATTAAGGATAGCTAAGAGAGGAAATTGTAGTTTTGACTTATATTGGTAATCTGCTTTTACTGGCTTACATTTCATGCAGGCTGTATGAGAGCAAGATTCCTTGGATCTCTGGGATCCAGGCCCTGCTGCCTGAGAAGATGGGGAAATAAGCAGGGCAGAAACCAATTGCTACCATCTGTGTTGGCAAAGCCTTTATTTGAGAATGATGATCAAAACCCCAGAATAAGAGAAGATTCACTTCCAAAAGAGCAGCTAGGAAGATGCAAGATTAGGAGGGAAAGACTTTAGTACGTGTTATGAAGTAGGAATAGTCTTTTAGGGAGAGATTTAAGAGGTTTAGACTCTCAACTCTCAATTCAGCTCCTATTTTATGTGGTCTTGGCCTAATCACCTGGTCTCTCTTTATCTCAGTTACCCTCTGTAAAATCACTGTAATCTATCTCATCTGCACTTTCATTCTGAGGGGTTCCCCAGCCAGGCAAGCTGTCCTGCCTCCAGACATGCAGAGGCACACCTAAGTCTGTTCTGCTCATTCACTGAGCTGGCTGGTGGCAAACAGGATCTGTCCTGAAGCCACAAAGGGACATTCAAACAGCCTTATAGCTGAATTATTAAATCTCACAGTGTCCAGCCAGGGAGCTCATCTCTGCCACATCTGCTGGATCCCCCAGTGTTGGAGAACCCACTTTTTATTCCTTTGTACAACGTCCCAGATTTTTGCTGGTTCTCTGTACTCTTATGGAATACAGTGGCTAGTAAAAGTTAAGATTAGTAAGAGTTACATAGCACTGAAAGCAGGCAGAGAGGTTGGATACTGCTGAATTCACTCACAGGTCTCTGTAGGATTTGGCTAAACCATCACCTTATTCTGCTGCAGCCTCCATGTAAACAACACAGGGGTGACAGTTCCTCACTTGCCAGTGCTGTGGCAGAGCTCAGTTAGAGTTATATAGCGTAACTCCAAAACCTTTCAATCAGCTACTGAATATTTTCCAGATATTATTGATTAAATTTCCAGAATGCTCTCATGTCAAATGAATTATATTCTTTTAAGTCCTAGTGTTCCATTAATCATTTAATGCATTTCTAGATCTAATAATATCTTAACCACCTTGCCCATGTCTGACACCTGTGTGGTTTTACATGTTTGGTGTTAGCAGTAAAGCTGGAATAAGAGGGGTTTTTCTCCTTTGAAGGAGTGGGAAAATAGAGAAGCCATATGGTTCAAAAAGCCTAATGAAGTTTTGTGCTTTCCAGAGCACAAACAAAACAGCTCCATCAATTTGATCTCCGTCATCAAAACTGACATGCAGTTGGTTTTAAAACACTGCCTCCTTCTCAAAAACCAACAAGGGATTGATTTTCTCTCAACCAAAAGTATTTTTCACCAAGACGAACACGAGCATCTGGTCATTGCATTAAATGTCTGGGTCCTTTGAAAGAGCAAGTCAGTGATACCTTGTGTTTACTTGCAGAGCTTGACAAGAAAGACACAAGGGGAACATTTGTTTTCAGGGGAAACTGCTCCAGTGAAAAGCAATCGGTTTGAAACGCTACATGAACACAACTGTACCACTAGAGACAGGGGATGTAAGTAATCCATCAGAAATGGTCTGAGCAACAAGAATGCACAAGGGCACACTGGGAGACAAGGAAAGAGGGTGCAAAATAGTATAAAGAAGGACTGGGTTTAGCCAGTATTTACAACAAGGATGCATGGAAATGAATGATACTTCAGTCCATACGTCTGACAGAGATTTAGGTTAAAGTTACCCTTTTCTTGGCACTTGGGGATCAATATTTGTTTGCATAGGGCTCAATCTCACACCCACAGAGGCCAGTTGGATTTTGCCATTTCCTTCCATAGACGCCTGATGAAGCTCTAAATAACTAGTGTTTCTGCCCAGGGCTTTTCAGTGCCAAATATAATTAATACCATTGTTCTTAACACAATTATATTTGATAATCCAATTTCCCTGAGCACTGAATTGGAGTTTTTGTCCCAATCTTTCCTGAATTCTAGTCCAACATTTACCCTTTGCCTCCTGTCTTTTTATTTTCATTTGCTTCTGTTGTGCTACCAAGAATAGGCAGAGCCTTCTTTGACTTACAGATACCTTGACGCCTCTACCCTGGAATAATGGGATCTGGCTTGAGCTTTATAGAAGGTAGAGAATGACACAAGAGATCAAAGACTTTGGCAACTTCCACATACTGCAAAAGCACAAGCTGGCCTGAAGCAGTCTCCTATAGCATTCATTTTTCCACAGCCAAGAGTCTGAAGTCTGTATAGACATGACTCTGTAAGACTATTTCCACTTCCCCCTGTTTGTTCAGTGTAGCACAGAGAAGTGGATGAATGTGGCTAAGAAAGAGGTGAAAGGAAAACCAAATCCTCAAACTATGTAAACTATAAGATGACTTTTGCAACTCTATCCCTCTGATGCTACAGGAATCACCAAAGGGTTTCCCTCACAGAAGCATCTCTTTCCAGATGAGATATTTACATTCTGGTCCCTTTCTTATACTGGCTGTGCAGCAAAATGCATTTTCCAAGAATCACCCTGTTATCAGGTGGTAATCCTCCATCAAGAAGCACCAAGTGTCTGCTACATGCCCTGAGCCCACAGCAGTTCCCCCTCCTGCTGCAAACAGGAAAAAGGAGAAATAGAACAAAACCAGGCCAAGAGCCAACCAGTAGGCAGCAGGAAATTGCCCTAAACTCTGTTCTCATTCCCACCATCTCAGAGAAACAGAACTTTGTAGACCAGATGCTCAGGATGCTGATCAGGCAAAAGGTGAGCAAGATATCTGATCTCACCCCCTGCTTTGTAACCCTCCTTGGGTAACATCCTCAAACACACTGAGTTTCACCCAGCTCTTTTCCTTCTCCCAGTCAAGCACCAATGAGCACATTTCTGTGGCGGCCCCTGCAGAGGAATCTCTGATTACTCAGAGAAATACCTCTGGGAGTCTTTGGGAATGCTCAGCCCAGCAAGTGGCCCCAAAATCTCATTGCTGGGCCAAGCAAGCCTTTTGAAAATGGTCAAAAGCATTGCCAGTGAACCCACGACCACTGAGACAGCATCTGAAGCTTTTTTAATCCTGCCTCCACCAAGATTTCTCAGGAGCTGAGCATCCCTGGGTTGCATGCCAGCTCAGAGCTTTGTTTCAACCCAGATATTATTATTCCTCAAGACTCCATGCTTTACAACAGCTCAGCACATGGATCTCCCCGCTGTGTGTTTTCATATGGGTGCTCCAACATTTGTTTTGAGAGCTATCCTGTTCCAACAGCAAACATAAAGATCAGTGTGACCTCTCCTTATCACACAGCCTTTCCTGTGTGGAATTCATTGTGATCTGGACCCCAGTGGCTATTGCATCATTTCTGTTTATGTGTAACCTTTGGCACTCTGCAATATTATCTGCCTGCAGCCGGCTGCGGCAGAAGATGCGCAGCAGCACAGCCAGCTCTGGCAATCCTCAAACACTGGAAGGGGCCAGCTAAGAGTGGAGGTCGGTGAATGATTAGCAGAGCAAACCTGCCATCACTGACAGCTACATGGAAATCAGCCCTGTGGCCCCAGAGCAGGCGAGGCCTGGCTCTGCCCAGCCCCGCTCACCGATGACGATGAGGGTGTAGTTGACGTTGGTGCTGCCGAAGCCGTTGGTGGCTTTGCAGATGTAGGTCCCCGCATCCTCGCTCTCCACCTCCTTGATTTTCAGCCCTTGCTGGAGGATCCGGAACCTCGTCCAGCCGCTGTGGATGGTCCGTCCGTCCTTCATCCACATGGTGAGGGGCGGGGGGTCGCCTTCCACCGGGCACAGGAGCTTGATGGTCCTGCCCAGCCTCACGGACTGGCGGTGAATCACTTTATCGGCGATCCTTGGGGGGCCTAGGAAAGAGCAGACACAGGAACAGCTGTTATGACTTTTCTGTTACGACTTTTGCCAGTGACACAGCACTGATTCAAAGCCGAGTCATCAATCCGGCCATTACACTGACTGCTGTACAGAACAGAAGGTGCTTACCAAAAATCACTGACAACCAAGGCTGAAAATGTCAGCAGTTACAGAGGGATACAGCAAGACCTGAAGCTGTAGCTTTGCAGCTCACACTAACCCACCAGGGAAGCCTGGTTCTGAGGCTCTATTGCTTTTCCAAAATTTCCAGCATTTTCTTGTCACAAGAAGGAGCCCAACACACAAACTTTCCTGGTGTGTTTGGTAAAGAAACTGTAGTTGTTTTAAACTTAACACCTATTCTGAAGGTAAAATTAGTAACAGGAGTGGTACTTCCAACAAAACACTGCCCCACACCCCCCAAGTGTTTTAATTCTTTCATGTTGTATGTACAGTAATTCCCTTTAATAGTCACCAGATGGGCTTTATCTGAGACATATAAGCCTGCAGTTGTTGAACACAGAGCATTCATTGGGTAGTGCTTCAGTAAAAGCACAGCTTAGCCTGACATGTTAACATTGCTTACAGTCCAAAAGAGGGTATTTTTATAAATTTCCTTAGCAACCCTGCCAGTTTGACCCACTTGACAAATATTTGCTCTTTGTAAAAGGTGATAATTTCATACAAAAGAGAGTGTCCCTGGAATATCTGACTAAAAACACTGTTTGCTACATGATAACAGGATGCACTTGGACAGGCCAACAATCAGAAAAAAGAAGTGATAAAGGCTCCAACAGTGGGAATGCTCCCACAGCTGAATTCCAACTGAAATTCCTTCCCAAGGCTCTGAAAAGTTGAGAGAATTTTTCCTGCATCTGCCTTTTTTGCCTTTTCATTAATTGCACAAGTTCTCTACACAGACTGCAATAGCAGTGCTCTTCCCAGAATAGTCTATTAATGGGTGTGATAATAAGTGCCCTGTTCTTGCACAAGGACAAAATGTTTTGCTAAGGATTGCTGATGCTGAGTTGCACCCAAAACCCACAAGATGTTTGTGGGGTTTGGAACTGTTCCCTCATATTTTACTCCTGTTCCTGATGTTTTGCAGGACTGGACCCACAGGGGATAAACTACAGAGCTCATATTTGCACTTCCTCATGACTAATTCATATTATTCCAACGTCTGCTTGATTTTTCCTCAGCATGACTGAGGCAGCACATACAGTCCAACTCCTGAATGACTCCAGAGCTGCTGTTGCAGTTACTCATGCTGAATTGCACCCATGAATTCTGCAGCTTTGCTGGTAAAAAGAAATGCTGCTCAAGCTGAGAACAGAGTGGTGAACTAGCTTGAAATTGATTAAAAGAGTTTAACTAAGAGGCTGGTTAAATCAATGGTCTTAGACACACTCAGATTCTGATGAACTCCTAATGACCCAAAGTAAGGACCTTGAGAGCACTTATTCTGAAAAAGTCAGAGATAACAAAAATAACAAAGAAGGCAAAGATAACACCACGCCTTCACATCTTCTGCAGTCACCTGTGGGAGATCTTGGAGGTGATGGTATCCTCCAATGCTCCAAGGGAACTGGCAAAACACCATGAGAAATCCTGCCTGCCCAGGTGTTTCTAAAAATTCCAAGCCACCCTCAGGTTCTTCACCTGTGAGATTTCCAACCATCTCCATGGATGGAAAGATAACCCCAAGACCTTTTGAATGCTGGTCTGACACAAATTGCATTGCTGAATATTTTAAAGTGAAAATCCACCCACAAAGAGGGGCTATGTAGGTTGACTTTGATAAGGCAGAATTCACAAACATTGGGTGAGAATCTGCCCCCACATTCTGCTGCATTTCCCTACATGGAGCCCTCACTCAGTGCAAAGGAGCAGAAATGCCCAGACAAGTCCACAGCCTTGTTGAAATTCTGGGTTGGCCCTTGGAGAGGTTCTTTCTGACTCAGAGCCCTATCAAACCAAGTCAAACTTTAAGAGTAGTTTCACTGCAACCTGCCTGTAAGCCAGGACACTCCTTCATGCATATTCAAATGACAAAAACAGATCTATAATTAGTACTGGGGGAAAAAAATGTTTGGTGCAGGGCAAGCAGGGACAGTGGGGAGAGGAGCACTCTCCTCCCTGCTTGGAAGCCTGCTGTAGGCTCCTTGAAAATCCCTTTCCTTCCGACATTCATGGTGACTCCTGATGAATTTTGAGACCTGGAGGAATCAGATAGTTTCCCAGTCACGTCATGTGCTTCTCTGGGGCAGCCTGCACAAGCGGGGCTCCTGATGGCACCAGAGTTGCCTCTGGACCTGTCACATGTTTGGGTCAGTGGTAAGCTTGGTCCTCCTAAATGCCATTTTCCTTTGACTGACCTTTCATTCTGAGGAATTGTTGGATCAGTCCCTGTCACAGGATCTATCCGCAGACCTTTATGACATTTAGAAAAGGGTGCGTTTCTTAGAGCCATTCTGCCTAAAAACATTACTGCAGCTCTTCATTAGCTCCTCCAGCAGCTTTCTCAGGAACAGGAATAAAACCCTCCCCTCACTCTTTTTTCCTGCTGTGAATTTTGCCAGATACAGCATGCACTTCTCAGTAGCGTCCAGCTCTAGGACAAAGATGACAAGGCCTTGTTTCTGCTGTAAGTATTTCCATTTTATTACCTATCATCTTTGCATTAATAACATTCTGCTCAAGCAGTACTCTCTGGAATCAGTGTTCTGATGTAAATGTCAAGCACTATGATAATTATTACAATATCGTAATTTACTACTGTGTTTACAAAGAGCACAATATAATTCAGCACCTTCACATACGCCAGAGGCTTCAGACGCCCTGGCAAGCTGGACCTCCTGAAGCTGGGCTACAGCAAGAATAAAATATTGATATCATCACGTATGTCTATCTCTCTTTCTCATGTACAGACATTCATTGGGTCTTATTTCACTACATATCTGTAGAGCCCTGCCTTGGGACTGCAACAGTGACAGATGAATGCTTTTCCAGTCAAGACACACTTTGGCACACCTCACCACTCTGCACCATCAGAGGCATCAGGAGAGGCAGCAGAGAGGGGTAAGTTTGTTTTGAAAAAAGGCCCTTCTCCAATGTCCTCTGAGCAGCGGGTGCTACTGACACAGAGCTGCCTCACACACTGTTTAGGCAAAAACATCTCCCCCCTCTGAATCCAGATATTAAACTGCTCAGCACTGCTCAGGTTCTCTTGGAAATTAATGCCCAAGGTTTCTCTATAGCAGTTCCATCTCCTGCTGCATGAACAGAGTAAAAAGATGTAGTAAAAACATGCTGAGCCTGCCAATTTCCTGCATGCAGCTACTGACAGGAGCTCCCCACCTTCCAGAACTGGCCCGTAATATGCCAGGGGGTTCCAGGAGGGCAGAGTGCCCAGTTAGCCCTCCCAAGGCACTGATCTGGGAGTGTCCCTGGTGTCTGACCCTGCAGGGCTGGGCACGTGTGTGCTCACAGCTGAGAGCAGCACTGTGGGAGCAGAGCCCAGGACACGGGCCCTGCAGGCTGGATACATATCTACAGCTGCTTAGCGAGGCAAAATCCCAGGAAAGCACCTGCTGCTTCACCTACAGCTGCCAGGGAGGTAAAAACAAGCTGAAGCCTGGCTCTGACTGACCTCCCATCCCTCACCGCTGCCAGTGTCTGTCCCGTGCTCTAAGGCAGCGTTAAAAGGCAGATGAAATTACTGCTCAAGCAGCCAGTGTCAGGATCTGTGCTGTCCTGGACCCCAGCTTTGTGTTGTGTGTGAGCAGAAATGCTCTAATTTGAGTGCAATACCCCGTGTCTGCTCATTATAGCACTTCTCTTGCCATGTTTGTGGGCAAGGCAACACCCCAAGAACTGGAGAGCAACAGCATAAGGGATAGCTCTGAAACCTGAAAGCATTTCATTAAACCAGACTGTTAAAATAGTGACTTCATGTATTTATTAATGCAACATTAATGCTAATATGTACCATCTCTCTGGCTAGGGGGAATGAATCCTGTCAACTGCCATGTGCCTGCACTCACGGGCCAAAGCTGCAGAGTGGATCCTCTCAAGGTGGAGCAGCAGAGGGCAAGTGCCTTCTGGTCCTGAGTGTAAATCCTGGAGGAGTCCCTACACTCTGCTCCCCCTCATTTCTTAGCCATCAGGCAGTGATTCTTGGAAACATCAGCCTTTCTTAAGTGCCAAAAATCTCCACTCTGTGATGCTCCTGAACACAGAAATTACTTCTTGTAGCATTTTTTCATGGGGTACGGGAGAAGGGCATGAAAACAAGACCCACGTAGATATTCCATCCAAGATTTTCAGGCATTTTTGTGGTCAGGAAGGGAAAGGGAACTCTTGCAGTTTTCCACCAGGCAAGGACAGCTCTCTATGGCCACAGGGCACTGCTTTTAAACCCCATCACAGTGGAGAGGGAGCAGCTGGTTCTACAGCCTGTCTGAACAGAAGGAGATCAGAAAGTTAAGCCCCACCTCGACACAAGCCCAGTGGGGGCAGGTTTTCTTAAGTCCCCCTTGTCCTCAGCTCAACAATGTAAGAGAATAATTTCTTACTACTCTGGCTGAGGGAGAAGGGTGGGATTTGACATCTGTGGATGTGACTCGGGAAGAAGTGATGAGAATGCAGCTGCCTGCCCCCGTGCTTCGTTGTTATTCTTTCTCCAAATACAAACTAAATATAACTTTGCCCCATAACATTCAAATAATTTTAGTTACTAGCAGGGATCATGCCTGGAGTTCCAAGAGCCAGGGTGCAATCAGGCTTAAAATATAATTTAAGCAATCCAGAAAGTACATTTTCCACCAAGTTATTTTCTTGCTTGTAGTTTCCCCATCTGCAAATACATATAAACACAACCAGAAAGAAACCAACAAGCTCAGCCAGATGCCAAGTTTTCTGTTCAAGATCATATAAACTCAGTCAAACATTAACAAGGAAATGCCATGATCACCTCATTTGTTTTAAATATTTCTGCTCATATACATGCAGACAAGTGTGCAGATTTATTTGCCTCATTTACGAATACAAGCAACTGGAATCCCCATTCTGTTCCATTATATAAAAGACAGACCCTACACCTGTCTTACTGAACAGCTGGGCAATTTTCAATTTATATCCACTATTCCTACACCACAGAAAAGCCCCACTTGCTGCTCTGCTGCTGACACTGCTTTACTAGCATTCCTGCTCTCCTCCCCAGTGCCTTGGGAAGGGATAGTAGTTGCCATTTCTTGGCAAAAGAAGTTATGTAAAACCCAAGAAAGCCTCTATGCTTTAGCAAATAGCTATTTCCAGGAAGAGCAAAAACAACTTCTAGAAGTGTATTTAAGACGCAAGAGTGGAATAGCCTGGAGCTTCCTGTCCATATTTCTCACAGACAAAAACACACACACATGCAATTATATTTTCCTGGGCTGCACTGCAAAGTTCATGCACTCATTCAACTCATACATGTAGTAAACATGATTTACAGCTCTGTGTGAAAACCCTCTAAATATATGATGTTTTGATAGTGACTCAAACCCAGCACTATAATTTAGTAACACCTAGCAGTGAAAGCTAAATGATTTCCCACTTCACATTCCTAACTTTCCATGAACCCCTTTTTACTGCTAACCTGGGGAGGAGATACTGCTTCTGCAATTGTTTGGGCTTATCCTTGCTATTCCTACAACTAAACTGCTCACTAATATCAAGCTTCACATATGGTGAACGCACCAGCACTGACCCATGTCCTATGAGACCATTTGCCATCATACAGTTCAAAGTGAACTTTATTAACACATTAAACATAATTACAAAGAGGAAATTCCAGGGAAGGTCAACAAGCCCGGACAGTTTCTTGGAATAGAAAGTAATTTATAATATCCACATACTGTATTGTAAAGTTTATAAAGAAGTTAAATAAGTTTTAAGAGCCCCATGGGTTATGTATATTTTATTATTTAATACCAAACACATTCACTTTCTATGTAGATAAGACTTCTTTTGAAGTTCTGTGTTAGCAAATTAGCAAAGTCATTTACAATGAAGCACCCAAACAACCCATCAACACTTGGAATTAGCATGAGGGGCTGGAATACCACAGACAGTGTATGTCCTATGAGGAAAATAGAGCTAAGCACAGAAATGTTTCACTACAACAGTGAGATGAAGGAATTGGACAGAGATTACCAACCAAACTGCTCATTTGGTGTAAACACAATCTCTTACACCAAAACTTGAGGCAACATTTGGCCTTCACCATGCTCATCACTGTAAAACCTGAGCTTCCAAAGTCTTTACTGACAGAGTGGTTCACAGCAAAGTGGATTTTCTTCACCTTTCCCATGCTTCAAAATGTACACATGCAGCTGGAAAGGGCCACCTAAAAGCCATGTTTGAAACACACATCCAGAGTTGCCTATCTTGGGGTACCTGCTGCTGCAAAGCTGGGCTGGACAATTCCTGCTTACAACCAGAGTTTAACCTCTTCTATAATAGTTTAACCCTCTCTGCAAGACCAGCATGAGGATTATGTAATCACACTCTCTGCATATCATTAATACCATTATTTATATTGGCATTCAGGCTGTAATGATGGATGAATGGACAGAGGCCTGGCTCTGCTAGGACAAACTCTACCAAGGAGCAAATCCCACAGGGAAGGCTTTACAGAGGAGTACTGGGAACAGTTTCAATCAAGAGGAGTAGGTGTTCCTGAAAGAGAGGAACTCTTGGCTCTCTGCACAGTTGGAAGCCATTACATGGAGAGCAGAACTGATAAAAATGCTTTTTGAGAGAGATAAAAGGACGAATGTGTTGCCCATGTATCCCATTAACTAATGGAATAAGCAGTTCAAAGGACTGGTGAATCCAACGTCTTTTCATATTTTCAAAACAAAAGAGTTTGCATTTCCAAAAGGTATGTGTTAGCCAAGCAAAGTAGGGGTCAGCGTGGGGGTAACTGGTCCAAATGCTTTGGTATGTGACATGAGGAGATCAGATTAGATGAGCTAATGGGTCCTTCTTGGCTTGAAAACATAGGCGCCCACAGACAAAAACAATGCTTATCAAAAACAATCACAAGATTAAAGAAAAAACCAACAGCATCTCCGTAGAACAAAGACTCTGAGTGAGGAACACAAAAACACCACAAGTATTTGCTGACCAGCCCTGATGGCTGGTCAGGCTTAGATTTGGAAATCATGGACTGCTTGCAGAAGCAAGCTCCAGGCTTGGGGTGCATGGCTCAGCCCAACAACCTGATGGAGAAAACAGCTCTGCAGATCCATTTCACAGCAAGTGAAGTGCCATATCTTCTCTTTCTTCCCTTCCTCTGTGGTAGGAGTTGCTTTGCTGATGAAATGGATATTTATTGATAGCACAGAAAGTACCTGCCATATTTTTACATGAGTAATAACTAGCCCCTTGTGTGAAGGCTGCCAGTAAATTTCCTACTCTAGATGTTCCAAAACTAAGAAAACTAGAATATCTGGGAACATGTTCCATTTAATTAAGTGTCCTGCATACACATTTCACTGACATTTAATAAAATAGTTATTGTATGTTAAACAATTGGCACTTGATTATTGCTTAGATTTATTAGTTCAACAACAGTAGATGAGATACGTATCTCTTACATAGTTTCTAAATCCTTTGAGCATATGTTTTCAATAATCAGTTGGTATTTATTTAACATGAAATTACCATCTTATTAAATTAAATGTGCATGGGTGACATTCAATTTCAATTGTTGCTGAACATTTTTTCAGCAGCAAAAAATAGTAACTTTATCCCTCAGGTTTCAAGGTAGCACACGCAAAGGAGAGTTAGGATTACTTCAAATTACCTTTGAAGAAACAGACTTCATATGCTGGAAAGTTTCTAGCATGGAAGAAATGATATTATTTATTGTTTCTCAAGTGCTGCCAGTGGGATTACTGTGGGCCAAAGGAGAGGACTAATATTTCTACTCAAATGCTAAAATTATACTGACGGTGCAGTTCAGGTATGCAGCTTAATGGATAATCAGAATACTTTTTTTAGAGAAGAGATAAGTTCAACAGAGGTGTGTTGGCACACACACCCTCACAATCTATCTCTTCCATTCCCATTCAAGAAGGCAAGACCATCTAAAAAATGTCATTCCTAATTTGTTGGGCATTTTTTCAAAAGAAATAGCCTTAAAACATGGCTAAGTTTTTTAAAATTAGAAGGGGGTTTTTTGTGGTTTTTTTTTTTTTTTTTTTTAGCCTGATATTTCCAGGAAGGACAAGCATAATTCTGGAAGAAAGCTAGAAATCCTCTGGCTTGAGGGAGGATCCAGAACCCAACTGAAATTCCATAGCCCCAACCCGCTCTCTCCAAACCTAACCCAAACCTCCACCACAGGTCACAGAGGGACCATTCCTGCCAACACAAGCCATTTGTTTGCTTCCCATAATCTCTGGGAAACAATCCAGTCAGGCAGCCCTGAATTACCTTCTGGGTTGGATCTACCCAAATTTTAACATAAATACCATTGTACTATGCCCTTCCAACTGCTTCCCAGCTATGCAAATCCTGCTTTTCAAGCCTAGTGGATTTTCCAGCCAAATCACCCACATCTTTGTAACTTTCAGTAAAACAAACCAAACACTCCACAAGACTCAGTTTAATTCACTTTTTTTTTTTTGTAACAAAACTCCCCTTCGAGCCACCAATAGCAACTACATTTCAAATCCCCAGGCTCCAAAGGTAGGTGTTTATTTCTGAGACAAAATTTCTGATTGTTTTCCCTTTCTTTGTCCCCCCTCCCTGCAGGCAGCATTTTGTCACCTATCCATTTGATCTGAACAGCTCCTAGAAAATAGGATGCCCAAGTTCATGTCTGGTGACACAGGCTCCCCTTGAACCTTGGTAGTCAATATTTAACCCATCTGAGCACTGTGCAGGGTTTAATAAGTAATTAGACGTTTCCCTTATGGACAGGCTCTTGTGTGAGCATTGTGCAAGCAGGAAATGGTAAGTGTCATTGTTTATGTCTGCAGGAAAACAGAAACCACGATGGCTGACTCTGTGCCATACACAGAACGATGCAAACACAGACCTTTAAATAGCTGGTTTGCCTTCCTGCTACTCCACAGCAGCCATAGTCTGACACAGGAGCCTTTTTCACTTGTATCCAAGGAATTGGTTTTCCTCAAAATATTCTTAAAAACCTTTTTAACCAGAATTCACTCTAAGGTGTAAAAGTGGAGAAGACTTTAAACTCTTCCACCCACTGCTGGTTCCTACTGGCCTTTCCCAATACCCAGGATGGAAAAGGTGTGATTAGTGCACTAGGGACTCAGAAGAAAACCATCTTGAACATTCACTCTTGATCATGAGACTGCCAAAATATCCCTAAGCCTTCTGCTGTTGGGAAATCAGTGGCAGTGCCCTGCATGGCAAGGCTGCTCCCAGCCCTCCCTTTCCTCTGCCCTCATCTCTGGGGGTTTCTATGTTTGGTCACCACAAAAGCGTGGTAACAACTGTTTGATGGTGACCACAAAGAGATAAACATTGTGGTATTTAAGAACTGGAGATATTTTCAGAGGCTTCTCTAGAACAGAAAGCATTTCCAGCTGAATGGCTGCATAGCAGGCTTGGTATGGAGCCTTTGGCAGAACTGTTTTCCTATGAGAAAATCACATTTTTGTCAAGACAGAAGACTTTACCTGGTTTTCTCTTTCAAAGAGTTTTGCCTGGTTTTCTCCCTCTTTCAGCTTGAGAAATATTTTGTTTAATAATTTTGGCCAATCAAAGTAAAACACATGCAAGCAAAAAGTTGTGATTTTAAAAGTGTGTTGATTAAGCAATGGTAATATTTTAATTGGTTGTTGTGTTCCTAAACTCTGAAAACAGAATTGATTTTGGACAGTAATGAACAACAACAACAACAACAAAAATATGTATCTATGTATACACACACATATATATATTTATACACACATACAAAGATATATATACTTATGTCTGTGTGTATATTTATATATATAACTTGTCCTGCTCTGGAAGAAAAATTAAAAGTAAAAAAACAAATCTTGCTCCAAAAGAAAAATGCAACACACTTTTAAGACATCAGCATTTTAAAATCTTGCCTGAAATAATTCACTGTTGCCCTACCAAATCCTCCATGGTAGGTGTGGAGCTGGCTCTTTCTCTCTGAATTAAAGTCTCATCATAAAGGTCTACCTTACATATGCCTACATCAGTGTCTTAATCTCGACCAGAGACATACTTTAAAATTAGTTTTTTGATTTTCACCACCAATTATACTTTGCTTCACATCATGAAGCTGTTTTGGTGCACATGGACTAAGTTGCTTTTGTGTGAAATTGAGCTGCAAGGGGCATTTAGTTCTCAGAATCAAACTAAAGCTATTCTGAAGTGAAACACTCCTCTGAAATGGAGGTGCCACCTCCTCAAAACCAAATGTTTTGCTTTATAGATCCAATCTTCCCAAACCCCACCAGCTGCTAATGCAGACACTCAGCAACTGCTACCTGGAAAACAAAAAAAAACTGTTACCCAGGGAAAACAAAAGCAGAAGCTGTCCTCTCGCATTTCCATTAACGAGCACTCAACCTACATGACCAGGCTGGAGCTGATCCAGAATAAACTCCCAGAGTGCCTTTAGTGTGAACATCACCTCCTCAGCACCAAATATTTCACTTGAAAGATTTGTTCCATTGTAGAATGTTGTGCCATTCTACAATCTAGCTTATGCACACCTGTACATCACTTCCAGGAGGGGAAAATACTTGAATGCACTTTAAAATAAAATTTTCCCAAGACTGATTCATTGAAAACCTACATTTAAACTCAACAGACACCAAGTCTCCTGCATAGGGAAACTATCACTGAATTCTTATAACATTCCCATCTGGTTCCTGCTCTTCAGACACTGAAGCACACAGTACCTGATGTAAAAACACAATACACTCACTGGGATAGAGGCAAGTGCAGCTTTCTGCAGCCTGCCTGCATCTGGGAGAGATTCAAATGGGCCCATTTCCTCTGCCCCTCCTCTGGTTTGCTCCCAACAGGGTTAGTGCACTCTTACCTGGCTTTATTTGTTTTACTACTAGGAGAAAGTGAAGACTTGTTGTTCTGTCTGACTTACTATGTCCAATTGCACCACCTAGGACTGCCAGAGGCTATGCTGTACAGTCCTGGGACTGCTGAGCTTCTAAAATCAGATAAAATCAGATTTTCATTTAATCTGGTATGTCCAAAGGTTTGCTGCACTCCTTGCTGCTCAAAAGCTGCCTCACATCACCTGGAGGAAGGTATTCCTCCTACACCTCTGTTGCACACCAGCATGGCATGCGTCAGGATGAATGGTATTAGCAAACCAGCACCCAGCACTGGGTATAGTCTGCCAAAATTGAACTACTGAAAACAAATATTTAAAATAAAAACCCATTTAGATTCCCCAAACTATGGATTTGGAAATACTTCTCCTTTGCTGAACATCCCACATTGCCTGCCATTTATCCTTGTACATCTGCACCAGCATCAAGACGGTGCTAATTATTATTTGATACACAAGCAGACTACCAACCCGCTGTTCTTGGAACAGCCTGTTGCTTTATTTGAGCTGCCCAAACTTCAGCAGCTACAGAGGCACATGGGAGTTTTGCTGACACCAACTGCTCCGTGATTTCAAGTGAGGCCATTCCATTGGCGGGCTGCGCAGTGGAATGTAACGTCGTATCCAGCAGGTAGATAGAGCCACTGGAATATCAATTAATGCGCAATCCTATTACCTCAGTGTCTGGTAATGTGCAGTCCCAGCTACCCTCCTGCAAGTGGAAGGGGGAGAAACCTTGAGAGCACAGGCGCTATCTAGGAAAAGCTGTGCACGGGGAAATATTGTCTTGCGTGCATCCCATCGCGCGCGTGCGGGTACCGGCACACGCACGGCGCATCAGCTGTCAGCAGGAATTCCTGCCCGCACACTCAAGTGCTGCCACAGCTGATGCACATCCGAGCAGCTTGGCCACTTGCAGAAGCGTTTCTGGGCTTCCCCGCTCACAGAAATAGGTTTTACTGTTGAAGTGACTTGAACTTGTTCTTGAGGGAAGCCACGTCAGGAATCACTCTGTGCTGCTCGCTGGCATTTCTGAGCAAGGAGTCAAGAGGTCAAAGCCCAAGGTCAGAGAACAGCAGACATGCAGGATCCCTTGCTGTACCTGAGGCTGGGGAAATCAGCACATTCCTAATCAACTGCTAATCCCCTAATCTTTATTGCATGTGAATTCCAACCCCTTCCCAATGTCTGTGCCATGGTATTCTCCAATCTGATTATGGTGAAACCCCATTGGAAGACTCATCGATAAAAGACGGAAATGTGTAAAATCGATTTGCTGTATATCACAAACAGCGCCGCAAACCCCTCCGGGGATCAAAGAACTGCCATCAAATAGCAACAAACAGAGGGCTGTTAAAAACACTTCTTATCTAATAGTGGATGTGACTATTTAACAAAAGACAAAATTGACTTCCGAAGGGAGAACAGTGCTGCATTGTTTACTGACAGTAAAGGATCAGTTCATGACTAAGGCGGAACAGGCAGTGTAAGAAAGGTCATCATTTAAGGCCAAACTGTAAAAGTGTGAGGGCAGAAGACAAGAGGGTCTAGATGCACTCTGACTCACAATTTACTCCACCAACAATCTCTGCTTTACTTCTAGAAGGTACAGCAGGAGCGCTATGGGCGTGGAACAACTGGTCCATTATTTTTGGCCAATTATTTTATCATTTAGCATTTCTCCTCATATGAAGCAGTAATCATTGGTAGGCCTGAGCAAAACACTTCGTTTTGATCCTGAGCCCAGTCAAGCTTTGCCTGAAATGGCTCCACCATGAGAGTTCAGAGCTTTGGCCCACTGGGAACAGCCTGGACTCCATTATTATACAGTGGTTTTTAGTGTTGAAAACAATGAAAATTTGGTAATGCTTCTGAAAAATAAAATACCTTGGCAAGATCTCACTCTCCTACATCACTTTCCTATGGTGGATATAAGGGAAACAAAGCTTCCTTCATGTAATTCACCAGAAGACAAATACTAAATTAGAAGAAAGCAGAGGCCAATCCAACTCCTGTGTTTCATCCATTGAGGGGAGTTTGCCAGAATTCACAATTTTAATTTTTAAATCTTGTGATATTAGGTGCTTGTTTTTTACTGTCTGTTTTTGGAGGGCATGATCCTGAAGGAGAACCTCCTGTTTATTTAAACATGAAAGAAAATTTATGACCTTTGTGATTGTGGGGAATCACTAAATGCTCTGAAAACAGGAAACAAATAAATAAAATCCAATTTGTTGTAACATTCAAGCCAGAGTACTGGCTTTTGTGGGGTTTGACCAAGGAGTATTGAACACACAGGATTAGTAACGTGAGCGTTTCCCACGGATGTGTCCCATGTGATTTTTTTTTTTAAGCATCTTTATGACATGCATTAACAAAAGGCTGCACTGGCTGTGGGATCCAATAGCTGTAGGATCTGAAATAGCTTATGCTCCATTCACCATACAGGAGATTATAAGCAGGTGTCTCTCCTAGAGAAACTGGCACATTACAATCAACAGGAAGCTGGCTCATATTCCCAGATGTTTGTCATTATGGGAAGCAGGGAGATGTTAGGGTCAATAAAACCACACTGCTACTCTTGCAGCACCTACAGTCCAAGAGGGACCTTCAGTAGCTCAGCTCTGCCATTGATAAAAGTTTTACAAGACCTCTGCTCCAAACAGCCCTGAAATCAAAGGTCTGTTTACTTAGCCTTTGCTTGCTGGGCTTTAGGATAGTGCAAGGAAGATCAAAGCAGGGACCTCGTTTAACATGTCCAAGAACACAACCAGCAAGTCTGTTTATGTTGGATTCCTACACACTGAGAGTGCTGCTGTCTGTCAGCACTTCAGGCTCATTTTCAGCAATATTGGGTGAGGAGGGAAATATTCAGAAGGACCCCACAGGTTTTGGTCCTGCAGAAACAGAAGTGAAAGTCAGAGCAGGGAGCTCTGCTAGTAACTGTGACTGCCAAGGTCAAACACAAACTCCTTGCAGGAAAAAGGAAATCTTCATGGGTCAGAGACCTCTGGTCTCTACTGAAGGGCTCCACCATTAAAATGCAGCTGAAGTCTGCATGAAGAGCTGGAAATGAATTTTGGTTCTGTATAATTTGGTTCTGTACTATTTGGTTCTATATTATTTTTTGATAATTGATAATTGATAATAGATAATGAAATTCAGTTTGGCACTGGTAAGGATGACACCCTGAGCACCTCATGCACAGAAAGAGGTGCAACAGCCACCAGCAATTTGCATCTCCCACTGATACCTGTCCACCCCACACTGGCGATGGGACAGTTTGCAAGACAGGCAATTTATTAACAAAGCTTCATTTCCAATGGCCCCACATTCTGTGGAGCCATTTCCCAGGGCCTATTAAGGGGCAAGAATCTGATGACATCTTCATTTATCTATTTGCTTGTCACTGTTGCATTACCGTCTCTTTATTTAGAAAATTCATTTATATATTTAGAAAAGGCTGAATACTTGCAATGGCCTTTGTTCCAAGTGTGGTGGCAGTGGGATGCAGCACAATTAGAATCCCTTCTACATGACTTCCCATTTTCACAAAGTTTGAACTTAGTATCTTTCACATCACTCCTTCTCAAACAAAGTGTGTGAAATTGGCTTATAGGCTTAAAAGCTGCTGGAAGGGATGGAGATGGATTGACCCTCAAAAAATGTCACCACATGAACTTCACCTCTTTAGGACAACAATGTAAAGACCAGCCAGACAAGGATAGGTATGAAGGGGGTGCTCAGAGAGAAGGAGACAGCTGGTATTCAACTTTGGAAATAGGGCTCTTTCTTTGAAAGATTTATCAGAGGATTTAAACCCCATCTGGTATCACAGCAGAACCTCCACCAGAAAATCAAATAACAAACCTTGGGATGGATCCACTTTATGCTCATTCCTTTGACTTTTCTCAGTGCTCTGTTAAAGTTTCCTAGGAAAACCCTTTCATGTTCTGAGCAATGTTGCTCAAAATTAATAGAAATCTGGGACTTGCAAAAGGCTGTAACCAGTGCAAGGAAACCAAATCTCCCAATAGATAGCTCGCTCTGGAGCTGCCTCCTGCAGATGCCCTGCATCTCCCTCTGAAATACCCAAAAAGGCAGAGACAAGGCACTAGGGACTGGCACTGGCCCACAGATGAGCCCAGCAGAAACAAATTAATACCTGCTGCTCCTTCCTTTGGCTTCACAGAGGAGTAAAACTTTCTAAGTTAAAAAGTTGTAAGGATCAGGTGGAGAAAATGCCACAAACTGTGGGCTGGAGGAGCCCCATTAGGTCTTGTTCCCATCCATCTCTCTGGACTTTCTGCAGAAATGGCCCTTTAAAACAGAGACAGATAAAAGGGAAGAGAACCTAATGGACAAGGTACTTTCTTAGGTCCTTGATAGTCAGAGAGCAAGGGTCACACAAGGTACCAAAGTGCCACAAATTGCACAACTGCACAAAGCTGGTGACACCTTCCTCTCTTGAGGTGCTGTGAGGACACACACCAGATTGCCAGGCACCCTGTGATCACAGGCAGATGGGAACCTAGATGGATATGCAGCTCTTAAGACTCACCAAAGAATCTTCTCTGTTTTCCAGGGGAGATATTTTCCCTAACAAGGTGATACAGCCAGCTTTGCTCTGCCTCATTCCACTGCCTTAGTCAAAATCCTCATCTACGCTCCTAAACTGCTCCCTCCCCCTCCTCCTGGCTCCAGTATCCAATCCCTTCATACACTTGCAGACAGTTATTGTCCCCTCAGGTGTCACTTAGCCAAGCTATACATATATTTACAAGCAGCTCTTTTAATCTTCTCACATAAATCAGTCCCCCCAGTTGTCTGATCCGATCATCCGGGCCTGTCTCTCTCTGTCCGGACGAAAACCTTGCCTGTCTCCCTGACATCTCCTGGATGTCGAGCTGTCAGCTCAAGCTCAGAGCTCTTAATCTTCCTCCCCCTCCCCACCTCCTTCCTTAATTGCTGTGGACACTGCTACTGTCCTGCCTGTCGCTCAGGCCCACAGCCCTGGTTTTATTTTTTGCTCTGCTCTCCCTCTAGCTCTCCCCATCCTGGCTCAGACCCTGAGCCAAAGCCTTTCTGCAGCTCCTTGATAAGCCCAGCCCTGGCTGCCCGTCCACTCACTTGGAGTTTGCATCCAGACTCCCATCATATTTCATCAAGACTCCTCTGCTCCAGCCTTGGCAAAGCACACTCTTGCCTCATCCATATTAATTTTTTTCTAGGCACTGCTCTGGCCACTTCTCCCTCTCCTCACATCCACCTTTCCCTTTTGCTGCCACATCAAACAGCTGCTACTTTTCTTCACTTGTCAAGGCTCCTCCTGGCCTCTTCCCAATCACTGTTCTACCACCTCTTCCTTACCAGAGGTCCACCCTCTTCCAGCTGTGCCAGATGTCAAGGCTCTCTCCTGCCTTTTTACATTTTTCAAAGAAAATCATAGGTGTTTCCTGCCTTGCGTGGGAGCACTGGCTGAGGCATTGGCTCTCTCCCTGCACATGCCCCCTAAAGCTCTCCTGCACCAGGAACCCACCATCCCTGGTCAGCAGCCAAGCCTGGCATCCTGCTGACCCTCATGGCCAACACCACTGAACATTTTAAAAGAAGAAGAGATTTAGATCAGATGAGTGGAAGAAATTGTTTACTCAGCATATACTGGAACAGGTTGCCCTGTTAAGCTGTGGCTGTTGCATCCCTGAAAATGTTCAAGGCCAGGCTGGATGGGGCTTGGAGCAACCTGGGATAGTAGAAGGTGTCTTTACCCATGGCAGGGAGGTTGGAACTAATTGATCTTTGAGGCTCCTTCTAACCCAAACCACTCTATGTTATAAGATTTTGTGATCTCACTGCTGCTTTGCTCCAGCCATTTTCCTGCCATCCTCCTCATCTCATACCCCCAGGGAGCTCCTGAGACACAGCCTTCTTGTGTTCACCCACCTTGCACAGTGAGGTGAAGGCCGTGAGCACAGCAGTGTCACACACCAATCATGCTAATCACAACAGCTTCACTAGCACCTCTCTGCTGATTATCCTCATTTCTGCATCCACAGCATTAACGTATAATTGCATTTTAACAAGCTTCATTAACACATTGCCTTAGTAAAGCTTAACACAGCCCAAGCACCCAAGGAAACCTCATGGTGCTTTTCTGCTCAATATAATTTTCAAGTCTTCTGTAACCTGATTTGTTAGGAATAACCTCAGGGCTGTAAAGCTTTTCTTCTGCCATCCAGTAATTAAGGAATAATTTGTCACGGAGCAAGTCAAGCTGCAGGGCAGGAAGGCCCTGTGCAACACAATGAAGCTGTGTAAACCAAAGCCCTGGGTACAGGAACAAAGCAAGCATCCCTCCCCTCCTTCTTTGTTAGCCAGGAACTGGTGCTCAGCTCCTGTAAATGCTGCCCAGACCCCTCAGTAATGCAGCTCTTGCTGCAGGCAGAGAAGTGCCTGTGTGCACCCTGCCAGCACACGCTGGCTGTGCCTCTGCCCCTCCTGTACTTTTTCTGGACCTGGTGCAGAAAGGTAAACAGCCCCTTGCCAAATCGTACTGTTGGCATGAGCTGTGTGATGGAATAGGATTAAGAAATGGGCTGCAAAGCTTTTTTAAGAAAGTTTTATGAAGCTCCAAAGGATAACTGAAAGTCCATATTTAAAAAAAAAATAACCAGCCTGGGAAGAAAAATGTCAGTAACTTAGGAATAGGACAGATTGAGCACAGGTAATACATCTATCGAGTATGATGGGTATTTCTGTCTGGTTAAACCTTTTCCAGCCTTAATACTTTTTCCAGTTATCTCAGTCACATAAAAGTCAAACACTTTCCCAAGCATTCCTGGAAAGATGCTTCCTGTTCTGGTGAGGGAGAGAGGGTATTTTTAAGTAAAAAATTATCTGACTATGCTGACTGTGTATGAATCCCAGTCACAAAACCAGAAGTAGTTTTGCAGATGGAGGTTGTTACCTGATTTTTTTTCCCTTAACTTCCATAGTAACCAGATTAAGGAACTGCTGGCAAATCTCAGTTGCATGTCCAAAACCATACGTAGGAAGAGTGTGGCAGGAATAGAAAGCTATAGAATATCAACAGCTACACAGCCCCAGACAGCTGTCTGAAAGCAGTAAACATGGGGTTAATGGTTCTTTTATACTTTCCTTTTAGTACTTGCAGACAACTGAGGACTGGTATGGAGATCATTGATCATTGCTGGAAATTCTCCATGCAAAGAGACACGCTGATCTTGTGAAGTGTCAGCAACACTCAATTCCCATTAATTTCAAGGGAGATAAAAGTTGTCAAGCATTTTGTAGTGTATTCTAAATCTGTGGACAGATAGGCTCCCATCTCACTATAAAACAGGTTCTTCTCCTCCAGCAGACCCCTCTCACACCTCTATTTATCCATGCTTTGCAATTTTCCAGCTTAAGCACATAAAGAAGAAAAACAAACAGTTGTCAACTATCTGATATTACAATAGTTGATTCTTAAGGAATATATACTTCTCACATCCTACTACCATTATTTTAACATTCAGAGGTAAAGGAAAAACTTCACCCATCCCCACCTTCTTCCCCCTCAACCAGACAAATAAGGCATTCAGCTTGTCTGAATTTAAATTTTTATTGGAGTTGATCCAGCAACCAGAGCGCATTGCTAGAAGCCAAGGTCCCGCTTCCTTCAATACACCTCCTTCATTCTGACTCCCTGCTTTTGTACAGCTTTGGTAATCTCAATCTGTGGTCAGGGATAGGATAAAATTTCAGCTATTTCCCCCCTCAACTGCACAGAACAGGGCTTGCTCTTAAATCAAAAGCCCTGCACCCTAAACCTCTGGTTAAGTACTTAACCATAGGCAAGTCTTTGAAATCATCACAGGCTTCTTTTTTCTTTTTCTTAGAGATAGTGCTGAAAACCACAGAAGTGAATCCAGATCTCAGGAATATCAAAAGTATTCAGAGGGAGCTGGGGGAATGGGGCTCATAGGGTGGCTCCCCCAGTGCTTTCTTGGCCTGATCTTCTGAAATAGATGGTATTACCAGTCCTCATCAAAAATTTAAAATTTCCTCCATTTTTCTCTAGGGCATCAGAAAAATATTAACTTTTCTGGAAGCATTAGGAGGAGACAGCACCTGCAATCCAAGCAGAAGTCACTTTTCTGTCATTGCCTTGGTAAATCACCTCCACCTTCCTGCAGAGGATGGTGTGGGCTCCCACATACTTTCTATTGATGTTTAGATTTTGCTCTCTCAGTACTTTTCCTTTTTTCCTCTCATTCCCTCTTCTCTTTACAAATAGTAATTCAAGAGCCACGATCACCCCTTCACTTGGCTTCAGGTCTCTTGCATGGGCTAAAGTTACCTCCAATTCTCCAGCATGGTTTGGGGAATTTATTTATATTCCGTGTTCTGGAGATAGACCCCATGTCTTGCCAAGGGCTCTCAGGGGTATTACAAAAGGAACACTGACAAATATTTATGGAACCTAAAGTGAAATTCAAGACACTGTTAAAATAAAGTTTGCTTTAGGTTTTTTTGGGGTTTTTTTTAATTCTCCTGAAGAATTGACCTGGCTTTCTTGGCAAAAAGACTAATCCAAATGCTATTGGTAACTTAACAGCTCATAAGAACCACATGCTTCAAATAAAGCCATTACTATCAGACATGCTGAGTGGTTCAATTAAACAAATATGAAAATAGACACTTCATCCTGCTTTAACTAAGTTGGATCACTTCACTCCTGAATCCAGAATGACAATGAAAATGACACAGTATTTATAGAGCAGCTTTTTATCCTGAAAGATCCCAAAGGATTACACAGACCCTGCTTCACACACTACTGAGATGCTGCCCCTTCCAGGGAGGATCACTTGAGCTGTCCCACTGCCCTGAGGAATGGCACATGGCAATTCAGAGAGAGGAGCAGAAAAGAATTCCACATTCAGCTGAAACTATAGAAAGGAATTTAAGCACACAGAATAGAGATTGTTTAGGCTGGAGCACATCCAGCACAGAGGAGGTATAGTGAATGATCTGGTGTTTCAAATACAGAAGTTAAGGCAAAACAATAAAAAAGTGCTGGTTCAAACTATCCAAAACCCAAAATTTAGGGAAGAAGGGGAAACGCCATCTTGAAGGTCAATAATTTAATTCCTTCCACTTCAGTTGTGCATGGAAAATTCTCTGGAAGATGTTCTTGCTCACCATTCCCTTCAGGAATACAAGAACCAGAAGTAATAATACTTTGCATAGCTGCCTAGTCACATAAGGATGACACAGGATATATTATGAATTAAAGGCTTCAAAAAGCTTTGTCTGGTGGTCTCACACACATCAGAGACAGGAAAATACCGGGTCCATCTACATCACACATAACTGCTGCCAGGATCTCTGCTGGCATCATTTCACATTATTTTCACTGCAAATATAATGCAGCCTGTGGGGAGAGAGAGACTTGCCCAAGGCTGCCCTGTGAGTCTGTAGCAGCAGCATCAGGAATCCAGTTTTGACTCCCAGTGCTCTGCTGTGACAAGCAGGTGATGCCTCCCCACTCCAGGACAAATCCCCACGGCCTTGCATGAGGAGCTCAGCAGACCTCAGTGTACTATGTCAATAGGTGCCCAAAAATTATCCAGTAAAATTTTCTTTTGTGAAAGACAGAAAAGGAAACCACTGATTTATGGAGCAGCAGCATGGCAGGTCATGGTAAAACAGGGAAAATCCATCACTTTAAGAATTTAGGGACACAGTGACATGACATGAAGTCATGTGGGCACATACCAAATGTCAGCTGCAACTCTAAGGGTTACAGCAAGGACTGGAACCAGCTCAGCATGAGGAGTTCAGCCTGTGGATGTGCTCATGATGACACATCTGCAAAGAATCAGAGTCACAGAACACTTTGGGTTGGAAAAGACCTTTAAGATCAAGTTCAACCATTAAACCAGCACTGTCAAGTCCACCACTAAAATCACATCCCTCCATGCCACATCTGCACATCTTTTAAATCCACTCAGGTATAGTAAAGAGAAGCACCCCTGACAAAATTACTGCAAACATCCCCCCAGCACAGAAGTATGAAAGAAATACAACTGTGCCATGAGAAGTTTTGACCTGGCACACAGACTAGCACGAGCCTCTCTGCAGAACAATTAGCAGAAAGCACCAATTTTATAAAGCTTCTTTCTTTTTTCCAGTTCATTTAGCCTGAAGTAGAGCAGTCAAGACTCTTCTGGCAGGATATCACATTCTCAATCTGTAACCACTTAAAGGAAGAGGACAACAATTGCAGAGAGATGTCCCAGGAGAAGAAATTATTGTACAAGTGAAAGGGATTTCTTTGGAGTGACTTTCAAAATAATGTGAAGCTGTTCTTTCTTTTCTTTTCTTTTCTTTTCTTTTCTTTTCTTTTCTTTTCTTTTCTTTTCTTTTCTTTTCTTTTCTTTTCTTTTCTTTTCTTTTCTTTTCTTTTCTTTTCCTTTTCTTTTTTCTTTTCTTTCTTTCTCTTATCTTTTCTCTTTTCCTTTTTCTTCTCTTTTCTTTTTTGTTTCTTCTCCTGTCTTTTTGTCACTTTCTCCCCACAGTACTGTACTACAAACCTTTCTTTTTCTAGTCAGCAGTTGTTCACAAACCTAATCTTTGGTTTCAATAAAATAAGTAAGGCAGATAATCATGTACTGTGAGAAGGAAGGGGGTTGACTCCACAGCCATACAATCTCCAGGCACTTTTTTTCCCAGAGGGAAGTGGAAAGAGCAAAATGAAAATACTCAGACTCAAGAGATGAGAAAAGAAGGAAGATGTGGCATGCTGTGTAAAGAAGACTTCCAGGGGCTCCAGAGACTGCCAAGAGCTACTCTATTCTCTTATTTATATGTATTTTAGGGTGTTTTCAGTACTGACAGAACTCACATCACTGACAGCAGAGTGATTGTGCATTTCCCTGCCATGACAGGGATTGTGTCCTCAGGTGTGACAGAGAAGGAGGGTACAGAGTTCAGCCCTGTCTGGCTTGAGGTTGCACAACACACAGGATAGCAGAACTCCAGACCCACATGGCATTGCAGAAAAAGGCTGTGGGATAAATCATGGCTAAACAGGTAAGGAAAATAGGTGCCAGCTCTGGTTTGGGAGGTGCATTGGACTGAGGCCACCAGCTCTGCTGCTGTTTTGGAACAAGAAACCCTCTATTTTCACCCTTGAGCAAGAGCCAGGTTGGACTAAAGGGCAGCAGTCTGACCTGGAAGGAACTTTGCGCAGCAGCCTTAAGGCAAAGCAGCCCACACAAGCCACGGGAGCCAGGATTTCATACAGAAGTGACTGTGTCCCTCTGCTCCTGTGTGAACACGCTGCTCATGGTGAGTAAGCCTGTGTCATCCTGCAAGCCCAGGGTGTTAGGAACACACCCAGCTCCAAAACCCAGTGGATGGTGAACATTTGCAATGCCACTCTTCAGACTGCAGCACAGGGCTGTGCACAACACCAGCACCTGCAGGACACAGAGATGAGGTGGTAAGGGCTTTGCACAGGTGAGCAGCCAGAATGTGTGCCTTGGAGAACCTCTGGCTGGTGTTCAAGGAAAGAAAGCAAGCCTGGCAGAGAGTGTACCTTCTCTCTCCCACCCTGCCAGTGCCTTTAGGAAGGTACACTGTGCCCTGGCTGGTGCTGATGCACCTCTGATGATACAGCCCTGCTGCTGCCTGCACAGGCTGAGTGCTCCTGCTGATCTCCCCACTCAACTCCTCTGACCCTGGAAATGCCAACAGGCCATGCTAAAATACAGTGACTGTTGCTGGAAGGCAAAGTGGAAAGGGAAGAGGCAAAACAGGATGTTTAAACAATGCAACTAAGGACTGAAGATACTAAAAATTATTTAAAATCTATTTTTATAAATAAAAAAAGATTATTGCAAAGCTTAGCATCTTACAATCAGTTCCTCTGCATTTGTATATACACACACATGAACAGCATGTAAAAATGCTGCATTTTATCACATCTCTGCAGATCAGGACATGACATCAAGCTACCTGAAAAAAAAATCTGTGTGTGTGTATGGCCACGTATTTTGTGGAAGTAGAACTTTAGCACTGCATTACTGAAATGTGTGATGTTACTCCACAACCACGAGGGCTCTCTCTCTGTGTCATGAAATACATGGCTATTTTAGCACATGCAGAGCCTACCTTCTGCAACAGCATGACATCACCAGTCCCACATTCAGAGAATAATCATGGCCTTGTCTGCCCTGCAAAAACTGACCCCATAATTCAAAAAGAAACAGTGCAGTTCAGCCAGTAGCAGCAAGAGCAGTGCTCTAATGCAATACTGGACTCGGCTGTTTTTAGTGCTGGATCATGTAATTCTGCTCAGAGTGGGATAAGAAAAACCATGGGCAAAAGATCCCACAACCCAAAACCCCCTTGCCACAGTCTAATTGCAGCAGCCATGAAGAAAGTGAGGGGAAAATGATTTCACAGTCCCCGGATATTTTTGTGAAATGTCAAAAGAAAAATTCTATTACAAAGAGGGGTAACAAAAAATAATGAAAGAACCTCAGCATTTTCTTAAAACTTTAATCTGTGAACATTTTTCTATCTGGTCAGTTTTTCTAGCAGCAGTTTGGGAGTGTTTCATTTCAATCCTGGCAGCTGCTATTCATTTTTTATCTTTTCAAGCTTTTTCATAAAAAGTAACCTAAATTGTAGATCAAACCCAAACTATGCCAAATCAGACAATCTTACATTTCATTTGAAGAAAGTAAATGGCAATCACAACCTCCCTGGGAGACAATTTTACTCCTACCATTCTTTATTTGTACAACAATTAGCCTTTTTCTGATCCAAGATAAAGTCCCCCAGGCACAGTTGTGAAACATGATAATAGCCGAGTGCTGGGGTTTTTTTAAATGAACCTGATGAATGACTAAAATCAATCATTCCCTCAAAATTTTAGCTATTATGAGCTGGAATCTTGCACCCTGGAAGTGTTACCTCCAAAAATTCTCAGCTAGACTCAACAGTGATATAGGAGCATCCTCAACTTCCATGTCTCACAGCAGTTCATGTCATTCCATGGTGCTTCAGCAGCTGTGCACTGGAACAGCCACTAGCTGCTCTTCTCAAACACAGAATACGTAAGATTTCATGCACATCAGACTTTAAAAAGCAAAAGTAACCCCTTCCCCTACGTGGCAATGTCAATGAGAAATGAAATTAACTGAATTCTTTCATGCCCAGAGCCAGTGAGCTGTAACACAGGGCAGCACAGCAGCTCCCCACATCAGCTAGGGAGGAAGAAATGCACTGAGACCTCGTGCCAGATGCATCTTCTCATTTCACTGGCATGCAGGGATGGGTGAACACGTCAGCAATGCACCCCTTCCCTCTGGTAAGTCCCTATCCCTCATTTCCCTTCCAGGGAAAGTGAAACCACAGCAAAGTGACCTCCCTTGTGAGGCACCTGGGAGGCTGCTCCGTGCAGAGTTATCTGTGTGGCCTCTTCCATTCCTCAGCACAGATTGCTTCTGACATCCAGATTAAAGTAGAGGGAGAAGCACTTGTGCCTGGAATTCCCTGAATTTCATTACCAACCACCAAGGGCTTAGCCATGGCCAAGCTCTATGGTTACTGCACAGCCACACTTTTACTTTGGGGTGATAAAGGACCATTCACCACTGCTGGGGAGCCTTGAGGGGTGGGATGTGGGTGGGTGGGTGCCTCCATGAACCAGACACTGAACCAGACTCATGCAAACAGCTGAGACACAGTGCCACATCACTTGTCCTGCTCTTGCAGTGCTGAACCTGTGTCAGCTGCTGCCTGAGCCATCTCCTCCAAGACCTGGCAGTGACAGATGCATAATTCAGTTTGGGGAGGCGTGGGACCTGCTCTCCCTTCCCACCTCCCTCCCACATCCATCCACCTTCCCTGCTGCTGGGTTATGTCAGCCCAGAACCTTCTCTGGGGAGGAGGAACAACAGCTGGTTCTCTCCAAACCATCTCACCCAATTAAGGAAAACTCTGCAATCAATGCTTACATGCTTTTATTGTTGATGGGAGCACAAGGCAGAGGAGGAGTGGCCTCATCCACCCTCAGCTGTGCTGACTCTGAAAAATTCCTGAGAAAAAGGCAACTGAACAAGAAGGTGCCACTTGTAGCCCTCAGTTTACAAGAGCAGAGCCAAGCTGGTTATATTGGGGCTTACAAAAAAACATCCATGATGCCAACTGTGCTCTTTTCACCCTTAGTTAATGATATTTAATATGTTTTCATGTAGTTACAGCTTCTGGAGTCACGGGATAACACAAAAGGATGAATCTTAATGGAATTTTTTTTTAGCTGTTGTGGTGACAAGCTTGTGGAAAGCTTGAGAATTTGAACGCTTAGCCAGAAAACAAGTAAGCAGTGCCTAAATGCGAATTTTTAAATACCTTAATATCCTCTTGAGTATTGGAGACTGAGTCATGGTTCTGGGAAGGGTAACATTACAGCTTTATGGTCTGCTGCAAGACTTGGCTAGGATGAAATCAGGTTTTCTGTAATATTTTGGAGCCTCTGTTCCCTCTGTGGAGGGCATGGTCCTCAGCAAGTAGCAGAGGATGCCTGCCTATTAAATTCACATTAAATTAATAGAATTAACTGCTTAACAGTCTTCACAGGACAAGGCAATACATTTAAATGCCTGTGCAGATTTAGGCATCTATTATTAAACACTTGAGTTTGAAGGCTTGGCCCCAACTCCTTAATGTTATTTTTTCCATATCATTTAGGTCTAAATTTAAATCTCTATCTCAACCACAGCATCACGAAATTTTCCTAGTGCCTGGAAAAGTAACCTGAAATCAAATAAGATGAGCAGTGGAAGAAGTATTTTGCACCAGGGACATAATAAGGTAATATCAGAAGAGCAATTCTGAACAATTTTTAGACAATCCCAAGTAGGGCCCCTCTAGCAAGACACAGCAACTGCAGTGTGAATCTGAGATCAACAAATCAGCACCTGGGCAGGTCAGGGCCTTAGTGGCTAAAGCTGCACAGATCACTTGAAGCTGCACAGACCACTGTGTCAACTGTACTTTCTACTGTCCCCTGACCCTCCATCCTCTCCTCTCCTCCCAAAACACAAGCAAGCAGCACTTCTGGAGGAACTCATAAAATAATTTTCTCATGTTCACAAAGCAAAGTATGACATGCTGAGGGAAATGGCAGGGATCCCCATTCCTCCCAGAGCCCTTTCACTCATGGATCTGCAGATCCCAGGCTCCAGTGGCTCCAAGTGATGTGTTCTCTGTATTATTGTTCACTCTAAGAGTCAGCTCAGCAACCCTCATCAGCTTTTAACCAGGGCCCTACACATTTGGATAGACCCCCATATCACCATCCCACACAAAAACCCCCTTCTCTTGGAACAGAACCCTCAATTCTGCATCCCCACAGCCTGCTCCTGCTGTAGCCCCTACACAGCATTCACATAATCCTCGTTATTTATTAACAGAGCCATATATCTCCTGCCAAGTACGCTTCCCCTTCACACAGCTCATGGGGCCATTCAGCCCTTTGCCAAGCAGGCCTTTCAAATCCAGAGTGTTAAAACTAACAGGGCCCTTGTAGTTGTGCAGTGTTGTGAGGAGAAATGTTTCTTTCCCTGACACAGGCTGTACCCCAGGTACAGCTCCAGCCTTACTCATGGGGAGTTGAGGGCTATGTAGGGATATTGCTGCTATTATCCCAGGGCACAGGGAGCAGCGTGGGGACACAGGTCCATTCCCAAGAGGACAACTTGATGGCCTGGATGTGGCAGGGCACAGTCCACCCTTATCAGCCAACAGCTGGGAGACAACAGGGATTTAGACCTGGGTTCATCACACACTGGATGATTCCTGATTTTACAGGAGACATTGCACTCAGCTCTGAGGAGTCCCTGCTCTTGGATCTGAAACTGCTCTGGAGGAAGGGCCACAATCTGGCCAAGCTGGCATGAAGTGCTCCACAAAACTCAAAACTCCAGGTACTGCTCACCTGCAAGCCCTCACACAACAGCAGCTCAGCCCTTGCAGGAAGGGATTCCTTCCCTGTAAAACTCTTCAGTAAGAATCATCAACCTAAAAAGCCCTCACAGACAGAGGAATCTCAGCAGAACCCACCAGGCTGCTTCCATTGTGCATGGAGAGCAGGAGGCAAATGGCACTTTGATTATCAGTCATCTTCATTACCTCGCAATCAGGAGCAGGGAGGGGCTTTTCAGTAGCACTGGATGGCCTGGCAAGCACCACTGGTGCTGAAAGATGAAGGGACTTTTGCTCCCCAGCCAGCCAGCAACTTCAAAGCCTTTTTCATTCAGTTGCTGTTACGCAGTACACACACACACACACACTACTGCTGTTAAGGTATCACCAGCCCTGGCAGAGGTCAGAGCTGCCTGACTCAGGCTACAACTGCCTGCTGCAAACACAGGGCAGACAGCTTTCTAAAAGGGTTTTTATCTACACACAGCTAATGCTCTGTGCCCAACAGAAATGCTGCAGAAAGGACCATGAGAGATTTTGTGCAGCACATTACGCAAGAGGTCGGGTGAGATTACAGTCAACCATTTCCAGCTGCCTGCAGTTCAGTCAGAAGATGCCAATTTGAGGGGAAGTACAAATTTGGGATGAAAGTATATCAAAATTGATCTACTGTAAAAAATGTTTTATGTCTAGGATAGAAATTTATGTTTCTCAGAACAGCCAGAGCCCAGATCAGAAAAGTCTCATTGCAAGCCCTGTAATAAATCAGTGACAGTAAGAGTCACATATGTTCTCACAGCTCTAATGCACACACAGATGCACCTGTACAGCTTTTCTCTCTTCATGCCCTGAGGAATATTGACTTTATAAGAATTATAAAGAGCTCCAAGAAGTGAGACTGGGAGAGCATCACCTCAAAATAGCTTGGCTGGTGAGAACCAGCTTCCCACCCACCCCACTGATTTCCCTCCCACAGAATAAGCTGCTGCACCTTTCTGTCTCTTTCAGATTTTTTCCTTGCCAAAACATCACCTAACTCCAAAATACAATTATGAAACTGGAAAGCTTTCTTGTGATAAGAGAATCCAAATGATCCCTTTTTCCTTTAGAATCTAAGAAGGATGTTTCTCACTTCCAAAAGTCAGGATCAAACTTAAGTCTCATGATCAAACTCAAGTCTTATGATCAAACTCTATAGTGGCTTTTATAGGGAAGTTCCCTGCACTATCAAGCCCCAGTTAAGGTATGATGCAACAGGTAAGTGCAAGTTTCTAAAGGAGAAAGGTGAACTGTGAGGAAGAGCACTATTATAATTTTGTACCATGAGGCAGAATAAAAAAGCAAAACACGCTAAAAATCTTCCTAGGTCAATTGTTGTTTGTTAGTTTTTCCCTGAAGTATTAACAAGAAGAGAAATGAAGATACTTAGTCATGAGGTTTAAGCCCATGGTTCCCTTTAAAAAGAATATGCGCTGTCCTCTGCTCTCAGCAGATTTTTGTTGAGCAATTGAAAGATGCTGTTTTCAAAGCCAGGACTCAGCCCGGTTAATTGTTACACCTCTTTGTGTTGCTTTTTCTTTCAACGAGAACCGGCTAAAGGTTTGCAGGAAGGAGCCTCGGGGCTGCAACAGATGTCATGAGCCACTTCCTACAAATTAGAAAAGGAAAGTAACCCCCTCAGGTTAATTACGGGGAGAGGCCACACACAGAGCTGTGTAATGAGCCTGTGGGATGGAGAGAAGGCAACTGCTTCATATTGGATTTCAAGAGACAGAGCATGAAATCTCTGGTGCTGACTGCATGCTTTCACAGTGCCAGAGCAATGCCTCCTGCCCGGGCAGGACACAGTCCTGCTGGCTGGGGCAGGCAGCAGAGCTAAGGGAGGACAATGGCATTGCTCAGCCACCCTCTGAGAACGTCTCTCTGGGTTCCTGCCCTCCCAAGGCTGCCACAGCACAGGGGACTTTGCACCTGCCTCCCTATTTACACAGGTGCAAGGAGTTAGAAAGCCATAGCCTAAGGACCAAAGTGTAAAGACAGGGACTTGGCTGACCTGGATGTTGTTGTTTTCCTGGTGGGATGAATGGGCCACAGTCCTTTCATCTCTCTCTGCCTCATTTCCCCATCTATATAATGGAGATGGTGGTACTTATCTTTTTCTTTTTCTTTTTTTTTTTTTTTTTTAATGAAGTGGCTATATTTTCTCAAAGGGAAAGCCCCAGAACAATCCTAGCTAACATCACTACCAAACAGCCCTGTAGCAGCACAGGTTATGCCTTTTTTCTCTCTTCTTTTCCACTCCCTCCACCCCAACAGGTTGGTGGGAGCCCGTCTTGTTTTTTAAAACTGTTTCCTTAGGTATTGGATCACTTTTAAAAGTCACAGATGCTTGTTTAAAGTAAATTTAATTTTAAATTTACTTTAAATTATGCAGCCAATCAGTCGTAACTCAGCCTTGAATGCCAGCTGAAGAATCAGCCCCATGTTTCCATCCACTAAAATATACATTTATGGTCAGGTTAGCATGACCTGACAACAAAACCAGCAAGGACAAAAACAACCCTGAATGCGCCAGCTACAGTGCTACAAGATTTATTTTAGTGGGTGGGAAATAGCTTGATGTTTATTTAAACTGTGATTTGCAGATGGGGCCGGGGGGCGTTTAAGTGACAGTTAATGGGTTTGACTACAAAAAAAGGAGAATCCTGGCAAAAAACTGAGCTGCAGCTTCATATGAAAAGGCATTGCTGTTACCAGAGGAGAGGTCACTGGGACCCAGGACACCCTGCACAGGCATAGCTGAACCTCCTACTGCCAGGATGGCCCCAGGTCCTGAAGAAGTAAGGATAAGTAACTGTGTGCTTCAAGGAACTTGTGCAGGGACCAGGAGGAATGGAAAAGGTCAACATTTTCAGGCCAAGAGGGACACTTTGTTGACATTCCATTTTCTGGGGGAAGATAAAGTGAAACATTTTGGGTTTGTTCCAGCGCAGAACAGTAGGAGTTTTTTGGTCTCAGAAAAGCAATGGAAGATAGATCTGCCATCCTTTGGGCAGCCATAATAACAGCTCCTCCTGCAGCATCTTCCCAGTTGGGTACACCTCTGGCACTTTTGTTGACTGTGCTCAAAAAAAGAGCATTTCAAATCTCTCATAAAGCATGACCAGTGCAGAATTATACACAGTGCCCTCACTGACAAAACCACTGAGCACTGCTTTGTGGCAGTGGATTTTCATCAACAGCTCTATCTTCCAAGTGCACAGGAGGATATTCACACTAAAAATGACTGCTGGTCAATGAATGTTAGATATCTTCCAATTTTTCCACACCCAGAAATCCAATCTCCAGACTTGAACTGACAGTTTTCATGTCATCTTACTTGCCGCTTCTTCGAAAAGAAGGCATGCCAAATCCACCCTGGTTTCAGCAGGTAGATTAGAGGCTAAGAAAAACTGGTTTTCTTGAGCAGGATTAGCTTGAGGTGCTTCTGAGATAATCTGTCTGCCTTCCAGGCACTCTCTAAGTACTCAGAGGCACCCATTTGTCATCACTGCTGCATTATGCCTGCAAAATGCATCATCCTTGCATGATGGATCTACCTGACCTGCAGGGTGGGAGTGTGCATGCCTCTTACCTTGTGTGTGTATCTACTGGGGAGGAAAAAAACAATTTGTGGTCTGCCTATAACAAGCTGAACACCACGATTCCTTAGATATTGCAGAGAGACACATTGTGTGATGATCACTCTGTCCCAACAGCCCAGGATGGCACAAGGTAAGTTTCAGGAATGTGGATGGTAGATTCAAGAAATGACTGTTCAGCAGGGCTGAAGGAGCAGCACAAACACCACCTGGACAGTTATCGATGTCCTGTTAAGAGCAACAGGATGGCAAGCCAGCCTGGAAAACTAATAAAAAAAGAAGTCCTGCTCATACTTGTACCAAATTTTCTTAGGTTCAGAGTTTCTCTAAGATTTGAACAAATAATAGGATCAGAGGGTTTTAAGACGCTCCCATCGACTCACATAAGGGGCTCGATCCAGCCCCCAGTGCAGCCAGTAAGTTTTTGAAAAAGAAATCTCCAGCTTAAATCCAGCTATTGTGATTTACACCAGCTGAGGATCTCTCACCCTGCCTGCAATGGGAACATGACCAGGCTGCTTGCCAGCACTTCTGGCTTTGCTGCAGTAGGAGTGACGTTCAGGTATGCGTGACCACTCACCATCAGATTTCTTTACAATGACAAGCTTTGAAGTCAGAGCACTTTGCTCTCCTTCCACAAACCACTTTCACTCAAAACAATAACTATTTAAATGGGAGCCTCACCAAAGCCATTTCAGATTTTTTTTAATTCTTTTTTTTTTACTTCTTTGTCAGTGGTAAAATATAGTTAAATCACATGCATCATAGGCTGGATATCCCAGCACTAAACTACTGCTATTTACTTTCAGTGCTGGGAGAGAAGACAACAGTGATTTCACCTAATATTACACTGAAACCTAGAAAGAATAAAATTGAGCAAATGACTCTTTTTGCTGAAAATCTTGTAAAGCTCCTCCATACACAACCCACTAAAAGTTGTCTTTTCATAGCCAGCGGGGCTGCTAGAGGCTTGAATGTGATTTGTGGACCTCATCCTGCCTATTCAGAGCAAAAGATAACACCTGCGGGAAGCAGGCAAAAGGTTAAAACCTGGTACCTCTGTGTTTTCCTAAGTGCAGAGCTTGGCACTAGAACAGAGCCTGGGAACAATGGCAGGAGCATTGTGCCTGTTTTCTTTTCCCTTAAAGTAACATTTTTGCTGCAGTGTCATCTTTCTGCTCAGCCAAGCAGGCGCTCTGGGTCAAATCAGCTGCGTGAGCTGTCAGCAGATTTTTCTGGCCCTCTCAAAAGATCTTCAGGCATTGTATTAAGAAGCCAAATCAGTGAGAAAACAGGAAAAAAAAAAAAAAGAAAAGAAAAGAAGTGGACAGACTGCCCACACATTTTACCGGTCAGGCGCTCGCATGACTGTGAAATAATCAGCATTCTTTTGGTGAAATGTAGCAGCTTTAAACCAGCAATCTGGCTTCCCTCTCTGGAAAACAGCGTGCTTTCTCGAAAAAGCTAAACCCAGAGTATTACAGCCTGACAGCTTCAGAATTCCTCAGACCTCCCACAGGAACCGCACACAAAAGAGCAGGCTGGATGTCATCCACCCATCCCAGGGCTGGATGTCAGGGAAACAGACCCTCTGATGGAAAACCCTAAGGGAAGGCATAATTTCCATTTACACCATCTTTTATGTTTTGGCTAAGTGGCTTGTTTATAATTGTTGGATTTAGGTGAGAAGGGATTCACCTCTCCTTACAGTTCCTGCAATGCAGCTTTGGGGCCTGTTGGGTCACTTCCCAAGCAGAGAAAATTGGAGAAATTTTCCTAGAGTTCTTTCACGTGTCTTGGCAGGGATCCTGCAGCAGACACGGACACAAACAGCACAGAGGACAGTCCCACTTTCACAGCCCTTTGCACAAATCATACCCATTTGTGGGAGCCACTATACACCAACTTTGCAGACAGACAAGAGGCACTGAACAAAATTCATCACTATTTGCCAGGATTTCCATAAATCCATAAAAAAAAGAACCAGTATTTTTAAACTGAAGCGGCATTTTTAAAAAGAAATGGCATTTTTAAAAAAACCCCACCTTTTCTATACAAAATTTCTTCAATTTTTGCCAAACAAAAGAAATTGAGGAGTTACATATGGCACTTCCACACATAATAGCTACCACAAATCCCTGTGGTTGTGGCAAGAATCAACAGAGTGCTTAAATTGATGAAGACAAAAGTTTAATTGCTCATAATTTTGCCACACAGAACCATTTGGTCTAAGACTTTCCAATGCCTGGGATATATGACTCAATTCTTATGAGAGAAAAATAGTAGGAGAACATCTAATTAGAAATTCTATGATTTGGCATATTCACACATGAGCTGAATTAGGGCAGAAAAGGACATCTTCAATTCTCTGTTTTGCAACCTTACTAAACCATTCAATTTGATTTTATGTATTTGTAAATTTATTTAATTTATTTAATGTGATGGTAAGTGAATGCTAATTCCTAGTACTTGGCGAGCAGAGGAGTTGACTCAATCATTGCTGCAAATTAAGTAAAATATTATGGCCTTAATTTCTATTTGAATAGTACTAGAGGAGTAGCCTCCAAGCTTCCCTGATGCCTCTTCTCATGTGAACTTCCTGCAGTCTGGACTATAGTGAAAGCCAGATAAAATCATTTCTAAAACGAGACGGAGGCCTGAAATGCAAATCAGGGGAAGAAGTCATCAGAAAGGGGTCTTCATGCAGATTTGGTAGGTTATCAGGTCTTTACCTGCCTGGTAATCAATCCTGGTGCCTGACCAGCTCCAGGGGATGGACCCAGGAGGAGCACAAAGGCTCTTTATTCCCTCTGCTCACGTTGTGACTCTGCTGTAAAGCCTGGTTTGCTGGGAAGGGCAAGGTGGAGCTGGACATGGGGCCTATCAGGTGACGTTAATGTTCAGTCAAGATATGGACCTTGTGTTTGAACGAGACAGACAGTCTTTGAAGAACATAATCTGTGTTGCCAACAATGGCTGGAGTGAAAGGAGCTCGCTCTGGTTACCTCAGAGGATGGACTGGTAAAGCAAAGTTGGATTCTTATCAAGATGTTGGGTTTGGGGTTTTTTTTAAATCATTGATTCATATGGTAATGGCTGTGAATACACAATGCAAGGTCTTCAAAGGGAGGAAACATAAGAAGGGTATAGTTTCACCCAGTTCACCTTAAGGTTCCACACTTTTGTCCTGTGTGATTTTTTTTTCAAATACATAAACCCTGCTATCCTTGCAGGGACAAATTCTACCCATGTCTTTTCAGATTCCCTCCAATTCCAGTTGGATACAGGCTTTGCCAGCAGCAGTGAGAAGCAGCAGCTCTCCTGGGGTGCTGTGTTTCTCAGATTGACCTTAGCTCTGTTTACCCTTGCTTCAAAAGTTTGGGCCAACATCTGCTAAATAAACAGCTGAGTGCTGAGGCGATGGGGACGGGGAGGAGGAGTTAAAAACAAATGGGATTGTGCTGAAATGAGAGAGTAGTGAGGGGAACTCAAGAGAGATCGTTGTGGGTCAGCACACAGAGGCAAATCTCTTTGAATCAATAAAAAGCCTTCTTCTGACATCTCTGACCCAGTTTTCAAGCATGCAGAACATAGCTATCCAAAGTTCACATTTCCAGCTCAGACTGAAGCACTCTCCTAAATACCCAGACAAGCCACACTGCTCTTTATTCTGTTTCATCTCCATTTCCAGCACACTGGAAATACCCAGGTACTTCAGCCATGCAAGTAGGGAAGTAGCTTACATTTAAGACAGCAGAATCTCTTTTCTCTTCCACCAAAATTCAAATTAGTCATCCCAACAGCACCCAGTTGGCAAGCATGGGGGATAGAGAGGTGTTTTCAAAGCTGATGGTATGTTCATTCCAACACATCACAGTTTAGACTCTCACTACCACCAACCACAGCATTTCAAAAGAAATCACAGTTCCTCCCTGATACAAGAGGTGTCTGATTATGTCACACTTAAGACTTCAGGGCTGTGCACTGGCCTGCACAACATCACTGGAGCAAGCTTCCCAAGGAATTGCTGGAATCATCATCCCTGGAAGTGTGCAAAAGGCGTGTGGATGTGGGGACATGGTTTAGTGGTGAGCAGTGCTGGGTGAACAGCTGGGCTCAGTGATCCTGGAGGTCATTTACATCCATAACAATTCTGTGGTTCTATCCTGGGCTTGTGCTTACTCAGGTTGTTGGCAAGGGCACACAAACAAAGCTCAGCACTCCTGGCAAGTGTGAGGATGCTCAGCACAGATCAGATGTGTAGGTACTGTCTCACATCTACAGCCCCCCCAGTCTGAAGGTCCCTCCAGCTAGGCCACCATCCAGGAACTAATCCTCCCCTTATTTACCAGCAAAGTGCTCCTTAAATAACTGGATCCTCAGTATTCAGCATACGCCTTTAAAGCATCAGAATTAACATCCCTTAAAAAAAAAGAAAAACTGGGTAATATGAGAGCAGATATTCCCATTATCCACATATCTACATATTTTTTAATCCCAACCAGCATGTGGTCCTGGTATTATCTCATGGCAGTATGTTCCAGAGCTTATCTGGAATAACTTTGCTTTTCATCACCTTTAAAGTTCCCTGAATATTTCCTTGTTTGTCTGTCAGGCTGCTTTTGGCTTTCTGGACAGCTCTGTTTATACTCAAGTCATCTGAGAAACAGACTCCAGCTACTCTAAGACACTGAAAAGAAAAAGAAGGCAAATGAGGCTCTCCTGGACAGCAAGTTATCCAATACACAGCATTAGTGAAACCAGCACAGTGTCATCTGAGGTGAGCACAAGACCAAGTAAACAATCTCACTGCTATGCAAGGCTTTATAGCAGATCTTGAAGCCCTGAGCAATCCAAGGTGGCTAATAAGCCAAGAAAATTGGGTAAAATGCACTTCTTAATCAAAGATGCCAGCTAACCATGAATCTGCTTTTGATATGAAAACTTATTGTCTACACAAGCAAAGGTGGTGCTGAGTTTGAGCAAAGCATCATTGGCTCAAGCCAACCACACAGAGAAATTGGGTAGAACTCATTGTGTCTGAAAGTGCCTCACTGAGCCATACTGGAAATCATCAGTGAGCATGAAGAGATGGGGAGCAGTAAGGTGAACTGCTCAGTGCCTGGGCAGGAAACCACCCAGCATCAGGGAAAAAACCTCTAGGACCTTCCCTAGCAGAGTTCTTCCAAAAAGACCCACAGGGTGAACCTTGCTAAAGGAGATCACTAACACTTTTGGCAGAAGTTTTTAGAGGCTGGAAAATTCTGTCTCAGGGTCATTCATCACTCCAGGGGCTGCATGCCATATCCCTCCAGAGAAAGCTGATTACAGGCAACCTGCCATTTTCCACTGGAAGTATTTCTATGAAATCATTATCATTGTTTCACACCTGAGAAACTCATCCCCATGCTGGTGATGGCAAAGACAAAAGGGATTTCTCTCAGTTCAGTCAAGAAAGAGACTGATTCACAAAGATTTAAATGATGGTTTGTTAAGTGTCAGATGAGAACAGTAACCATCAGTCTTTCTCTCCCTATGGTTAAATCCTTGAACTACTCTACTGGAATGGATCTCAGGTACGTCAGTCATACATTGGGACATTTAAGGGTTAAATAGGGATTACAAAGCATTTTCTCTGCTGGTGGTATTGCATTCAAAATTTATTACAAACAAAATCTTTAAAATTACAAAGGAAGCTCTACTGATAACTGTCACTGTGAAAACTCCCTGAACTACATTTGTAATCAAAAGCAGCAAAATAGAAATCTAAGCCTGTTCAGTTCACCTTTAAAAGAAGAAAACTAGAAGGAGGGAGCTGAAATCTGTGTCACTCGATAGCTCCTGGCAAACTCTTCCTGGCTTTATGGTTATGCTTCTAAATCCTCTCAATTTAATGGTGTAGGTTTCCCTATTTTTAGATCACAAATTAAGGCAGCTCTGCTTTTTCCCCTGCATTATTTTCTAACCAGACCATGGTTATTAAACTTAGCAGGCAAAGAAACGAGAGCGCCCTTTAAAAAAAAATAAATAAATAAAAATAAACCACTGTACAAGCAGCATAACCACACGGCTAGAGAAAGAAAATCACTCCCAGGGGCTGACAGACCTCTTGAGTTTCCACTTCAGTGGCCCACGAGGCAGCTCTGCTGCTGGGACTCCCGAGGCCCCAGAGGTGCCAGGACGTTTGGCGACCGACGGAGGAGCTGCCTTGGCACAGGGCTCCCCTCCAGCACAGGTCACCCGCAGGTCTGCAGCCAGTGTCAGCCCACAGCACTCGGGCTGGACTGAGACCAAACCAGCCCCAGTTTAATGCAATAATCAGGGTGAATTTGGCACCTTGCTGCCTCCTCTCTGCCCGGCTGCAGCGGGGCTGGGGGGTGTCTGCACCGGGAGGGCACGCTGTCCTCCAGATTGTTTTGAAACAACAAGAAAAAAGCTTATCATAATCCTCCTGGCAATTAGAGGCTGGCTGGCTGCAAAGTGCAATGCATTTATCAAAACCTCCTTTGAAGGCGCTGAGGGAAGTGAATTTGAAGCTGTTGGGGACTGCAGGAGTAAAGAGAGCCCAGCTGCTCCCGGGGAGCCTGAACTGAGCGAGGGGGCAGAGGGAGGAGAATTTCCTTGTCTGGGACACGCACGTTTTCCATCAGCCTGTGTGTGTGAGGATAAATAACATTTTATCTCTCTCCCCGTGTCTCTTGAAAGCTTGGCCGATTACAGCTGGCACGCTTAGGGGGCTCTTCCTGCAAACTCTGCCAAAAAATTAACCACTCCTGGAGCCACAAATCATCCCAAACTGGGCTTCTTCTGCCCTCATCCCCACCAATGTGAGAAAAACCCAAACTTAAAAAAAAAAAAAAGTTGCCAGTTTCATGAATGTCAGGAGGCCAAAACTGACACCTTTTGCCTTTTTTAAAACATGCATCAGCACGAGCTTCCCAGAGGCAATTCATACACAGCAACATGTTGAAAGGGATCACCTGCCCTTGCCATGCAGTGAGGCTCTGGTTCAGCAGCGTGAGGTGGGATTTAAACAGTGTAGTTTTGTAAAAATCATCAAAAGTAACAAGCTGGTGCACAGCTCCCAGAACCTCTTCCAGCACAGACTGGCATCTGATTAAATTCTCTAGACCCCTTTAATTTCCAACCTATTGCCCACTGCTCTCTCTGCAGCCCTACAGACCTCTGGGCATGTTTTTCCCCCTCCCTGCTATTCACAGTTACAGGTCTCCTTAGAGAGCAGGGGGAGCAAAATTGCTCATGATGCTCTCTCTTCTCATCTGCTTCTGTCCAGTGTGCGCATGCAACCCCTGGCCACAGCACAGCCTCCTTCTCTTGGAGCAAGACCATCTTCCCCCTGAGCACAGAATATATCCCTGGATTTTTATGCTGTAATATAAGTTTTGTCCCACCAGCAGGCAGGGAGGTGGATCAGGACACCAAACCTCCCCTGCCTTAGGGGGAAGGAGCTGAGTCCAGCCCATGGTGCAGCCTCCCAAAACTGCTCCGGCTCTTTGCAGAAGCTTGTTGGCATACACAAGCCCTCAGCACAAAAAAAGGTCTCAGAATAGGGAGTGAAAGCCATGGGAGAATGGGAATAAGCAGATGGTTAGGTAAAGATGCATTAAAGATTAATTAAATTGTCCTGAGCAAAATGTCCGCACAGAGCAGGACCCCTGTGTCATCTCCCTGCATCTCCACACCCCCTTCCAAAACAGCCTTTTTCCTCTGCAAGGTTTTGTTCATCCAAAACCACTGAACAATCGTTGCCTTGAGTATTATTTTAATCATTCCCAAATGCCTTTCCTTTGGAGGATTCCTGCTGAGATCCCAAGCTGAGTTCTCCACCAGAGTAAATCAGCCCAGCTACTGTAACTGGGCTGCTGATTTACATCTCCTGGAGACCCACCCTCCTCCCAGCCAACTCCACTCCCTGCGCTCACCCCTGCACAAACCTCCTCTAAAAACCTCCTGGCGAAACCTTGCTGTGCATCCTCCCCTACACAGGGCTATTCCTGGGATTTAAGGAATGTGGACATAATGCTGCTATGAAAAGGGGCACTGTACTGAATTTACACACGGGAAGGTTGCAGGGATGAGAGCTGGGTGTAGTGGCCTTACATCTGCGACAATGTTACAGGGATGACAACGGCAAAAAAACTTTGATCAGTCCCGGAGCACAAACGCAGGTTTATGTCCTTGCCATCTGGCAGAGTATCATGTTAAGAGCTGAGCAGACAACAGTGGCTGCTGCTACACAGTGTACTAAATACCAATAAAAGCTGAACGGATCTGCAGTAGAGCACACTTTAGAAATAGCTGTGAAAGGAAAATCTAGGCCACTAAGTGCTGTTAAAAACAATGCCCTTATATTTTTTTCCCTTCCCCTTACTATTCTCCTCTGTCTTGCTTCTGCTCTTGGGATTCCTCTTCCCTCCCTTTTCCCAGCGCTGGTGGCTGCACAAGAGAGAGCTATCAAGTGAAATGCTGAACCTAAACTAAAGGTTGTGTTCATTTAACAAGCACTTAATATCGGTCAGGAGGGGCAGACTGGCAGCTGCCCCAAGCTGAGGCCAACCCCCCTCCATAAACGGTGAAGCACAGCATCCCCACGAATGGAGGAGGTGGCTGCAATCTTTTCTTTCCTGCTTCTTGCTTCCCTACTCAGCACAACGGCATACAAGACCCACATTGACCCAGAGACCCATAGATAAACCCCTGGACTAGTGTAATCTGTGTCTTCTGCAGAGCTTCTTCAGCACATTGTCTTCTTCACTTCTGCAGAGCTTCTTCAGCACAAGCTGCTCCAGTCATTCCCTGGGCCTTGCCCAGAGCAGCTACAAACTCCCAGCTCTGATCAATCCACCACTGCTCAGTGGTGAACACTGCTCTGCAAACATCTCAAATGCAGATGTCTCAGCTCAAATGCCTTTTATTAGAAACTAAGTGGCCACACTCTGCCCTGCACTTTCCACACGCCAAAAGCTCAGACACCTACAGGAGTGCCTTACACATTTGTATTTAGTCTGCCAAGAGACTGGCTGTCCCTCTGATGGGCATCAGGAGGAGCAAAACCTTATTTCACTCATGAGTTCACCATAGCTTAAGGATATTTGCCCATGTCAGTAGCAAAGTCAGCAAGAGACTGGTTCCCAGAAATCAGTTTCAACACCAAGACCACCACTCCTGGTATTTAACCTCACAGACCACAAACCTCAACCCAAAACATCATTCTTCACACCAAGCTGTATAAAATATCTCAGCCACCAAATTGTCACACAGGCAGACACAACACAGAAATGCCAAGAGGGACCCTCCAGTGATGCCCTGGAGCAAACACTATGGACAATAGTACATTTTCTAAGGAACCCCATGGGAACTCTTCTCTCTGTTTTGGTATGCATTTCCCATTGAATTAGTAAGAATATTAACCAGCAATTAGACAGAAGAAAAATTTAGCCTGGCAGTTAGGTCTCATTGTTACTAAGCTTTCCTATCAGGAAATACAAGGGTCTCAGAAGGGAAGCAATGGAAATGATCACTCAAAACAACTGAACAGGCTGCTAGACCAGACACTACAGGCAGCAGTCCTGACCTGGCAGGAAAAGCCAATAGCCCTATTCTTCCTCTTTGGCACCTGTGATCCTACAATTGCTCAGTCATTTCAATAAATCCTTCAGCTCCTCTATCTGGTTTCATTATTTTATGGGCTTAATTCTCAAAAGAACATACTGCCCATCATTCAGGCCAGCTTTTCATCTTCAGCTGCAACTGGGTTCTTCCCAAATGTGCTCAGCACCCAAGAGCCATCCTTGGAAAGTCCCAGAGGAGGTGGGAAGGACCTTGCCAAGACTCTGAAGCACTGAGTGCTTATTTCATGGCTGCCTAACTCTTCAACAGGAAGAAATGTTTGCATGATGCTCTTATGGATGTTCACACTGTCAAAAGGGCTAGATACTATTTTCCCAAAGCAACTTGACCCATTTAAAGAACTTCTCCAGGAAAGCCAGTTGAGTATCTCTGCCATCTGCACTGCCACAGACACTCTAGTATCAACCATCCCCTTTATCTCACTATATTTTTGCTGATAGCTGAACTATGCAGCGCAGTGGTTCTGGCATCCCAGCAATGGCTAGTTATCAGGAGCAAGAAAGCACGAGGTCTGGGAACTCATTGAAAACATTCAGAGGCGATACGTGAGGGACTGGGAGAGATTAGGCAGGGTTTGCTGGGGCTCCAGGAATTCCTGCAATTCAGGGGTTACACAGCAGGATTTCTTTTTTCCATGGGACAGCAGCAAACAGCAAGAGAGAATTTCCACTTCTCTTTAAAGCTGTTTTCCCAAAACTGTCACACATATACAGCTTCTCCTGGTTTTTCTCCACTGTTTCAACCAGATGGGGTACCCAGGGCAAATCCTTGCAGTAACAACCCTCATGTACACTGAAGAGACTCAACTAGGCTCTCATTTCACCAGGAGCTAGACTTTGGAGCCTGACTGACAGCAGCCACAGCTGCCTGCCCTTCAATTCACCACTTAGAAAGGGCTAATTAGTATGAGGTAATTAGTTTCAGGCAAAGAATGTTTGAAAAATAATCTGTGTATGTAAGGTCAGCCATCTTACATTCTGTTCAACATACTTTATTCTTCTCTGCTGCTGAAAGAGATCCCAGAAAGATTATGTAAGACACCTAAACCAGGCAGATGCTGGAAAGCCAGAGAATCAAGTGTTAAACATACTAAAATGCCTAAAGATGCAACTTCAACCCTAAAGGCTTCTGATGTAACAAGCATATAAAATGTGGAAGTTTCATGGATGATGCTAATTATCCCAAAAGCTCATCTCCCTTCCCCAAACGCCTCCACACCTAGGTTCTTGCTTTTCCAGGGGAAAAAAAAACCAAGGCAACACAGAAGTGATCCAGCAGAAGACAGAAGTGCTGACAACGAGGTCTGGCCAGAGCTGTGGCTGAATTCATTTGCCACTGGGCTCCTGCCCGGTCATGGGGCAGCTGTGCAAACAAGGCCACTGGGAAAGCACCACGTGAAGCCAGAGTGGAAATGCCAACACAACCCCAAAGCAATAGCAGCCAACCTCAACCACAGACACTACAGTGGCAGCTTTCTTGCATTGTTGTTGTTTTTCCCTAAAATAGCCTGTAAGATAAACAGAGCCAGTGATTAGCTAAGTGCCATCCTCTCTGATACGTGCTTGGCCATTATCTGCTCCTGACACCTAACATCTAATTGCAGTGCAACACCCCAGCAGGACAGCCTGTCCCAGGAGGGACTGAATGGACTGACTGGGAGAGTTAAATAAGCCAAGAAATGAAAAGGTTGCACTCCAGCAGGGTTAGGATGTCAGAATGGGGATTTCAGCAGCAACAGCGCTGGAGAGGTTGGCTACCTCTCAGCAGCACACCCGGATTCCTGACTTGGGTCTGGTAAGGTTTCCCACCCACAAAAATAGCCACATGCTCCCTGTCAACAAGACCTGGGCTCTTCCCTCTCTCCTTCCTGTTTATAACACATCTTCTCAAGGATGTCAGCAGAATCAGCAGCTCTCTGTGCTCCAGAGACAGCCCCTGCCCTGCCAAGTGAAAAATCTCCACAGAAAAAAACAAGAGGGGTGAGGAAGAATTCTCACTCTCTTGCCATCTTTTTCTTTTTTTAACTGCTTTAAAAAATAATTAATTAATTAATTTTTCAAAAGCCATTCATTTCAAGGATTCTGTTTGCCAAGCAAACATATTAACAACATAATCAGCACTGTGGAAGAGCAACACACCAAGTCCTGGGGGCTCTGGGACTGACACAAGCCATCCTTGCCCCTGAATGCAATCACACTGTTTAAGTGTTTGTTACAAACAAGAAGGTATCATATTTGGGAACTTCATGTTTTCCATGCTGGAGAGAGAAAAATATTTGGACAGGGACAGCAAAGGGAAGGCTGCGTGTCACCACAAGCAATGCACAAACACACACTGCACCAGCCAGGGACAAATATGTATCCCCCCTTTGTCTCTTGTTTCTCTCATTTCACTCTTATTTCAGCTTTTTCTTGAGAAGAAGGTTACAGTTTACCACCCAACCAAGATGCAAGGTCAAGTATCTCTCACTCTCCCTCTTTTCAAAGGGAAAATATATTTCATTCCACATCAGAGATTTGATCATGGAGATCCATATCCTGAGCCAGCAACATGAACTCAAGATGAAGAGCACCTTGCTGTCCTGCTATTCCTGTGTCTTGGCCTTTTTGGAGATATTCCTATTTACATTTTCTTCTTATACAAGTATGTTGGTCTCAAGAAAAGTACCAAAAGAATTTCAGGAAAGCTTCGTTTCCCAAAAAATATTTCCATCATCTCTCTAAGTATGCACGATGTGAGCCCAGCTGCCATGTGTGTGTTGTGCAAACCTGGTGAGACTGCTGAAGTCAGCAGATGTGGTGTGGATTTGCAGTGCTTTCTTGGAATGAAGAACTTTGCCTTCTATTTATCACACACTTCCTTGCTAAAGAAACACCCTTAAAATGGCATTCACATTTTCAGTAAACACTTTAGGAAAAGAAACAGAAAAGACCATCAATTACCAGGAAAAAAAAAAAAAAGAAAACACCATCCTAGGCAATGGCAAAAAATAGCCTGTAATCCAAGTTTTGCTGTTACACTGACACAAAGTTGGACTCATCCTGATCTTGTCCATAACGTGACTGCTCAGTCACTTTAATTTAAACAGGCAACACAAAGCTGTTCTCATGCAAATAATATACAAATCTGCCATGATTTGGTAATACTTAGCTTAATTTGACAACTATTCATACCATCAGACAAGTATTGATTATAAATAAAGATAAAAAATGAGAAACTCATGTTTAAATCCTAGGCAATTAATAACTAAAGATAGACAGAGGCAGATGAAATCTGCCAGCACATGGAAAGGATCCATTAATTGCATTGCACATAAGTTGCAAAAGTAGACAGCTTTTACTGCTCTGTTTTTCAGAAAGACAAACTTACAGGAGAGTTTAAAATTATGATGCCTCTATCTGTGGCTGCAGCTCCCTTGTGAACAGGACGATGCCACATCTGTCAGGCACCTTTCAGGTGCCCTACCCCAGCAGCTCCTCTACTCCACGAGGGAAGTGGGACACCATCAGCACCCTGCTCATAATTAGATTTTCCTCCTATTAGTCAGGTGACTTTCCTGTTGACTTTACTTCCTTTTCTTTAATGTCTCTAAGGCTGAGCTTTCCAACATAAGTCCTATTCATATTTAATCTCTACCTCTATTTAACTTGTCACGGCTCTAATAAATGAGGAGAGCACTCTTGGCCGAAGGTTTTCCTCTGATCTGCTTGGCCCACAGAAGTGGATATAAACTCCAAATGACACAGCTCACACCTGGGAGGATGCAGCCAGCAGCAGGACATGGAGGCACCCCAGCCACACAGCACACCCACCACAGAGCCACAGAATCAGCGAGGTTGGAAAAGACCGCTGAGATCACCCAGTCCAGCCCGAGACACAACACCAGCATGGCACCAAGCGCCACATCCAGCCTCTCCAAACACCTCCAGGGATGGGGACTCCACCACTGCACCCCTTCAGACTGAGACAGGAACCAGGCTCCAGCTCCCACCCAGCCTTGCGTGAAGGTCGCAGTCAAACCCTGGGAGAAGGAAGAGAACAGTCACACCCTGAAAATGGCCACTACACAGGTTAAGTAAAAGCAGTTTTGAGGACTGCAGGAGGCTGAGATGCTGGTCTCACCTTGCAAGAGACTACTTTAGAGAGCCACTCCCTTTTTTTTTCTTTTTCAGGAGCAGGAGCTGATCCCACTCTTTTGGCCCTCTTGGAGCTGCTTTGCCTCTGAGGCCTATTTCACTAGCACAACTTAGGCCAGCTCTGTAAGACACGATGGGACAAGAGCTGACCCTGGCCAGAAGCACCTTAAAGAAAGGCTCCAACTGCAGTGGTTCAGAAATCCTGCTTCTATTTGACCACACTTTCATCCATTTTTTCCCCTAAAACCCTTGGTGTCCTCATTGCTCACAGCTCCAGAGCTGGCTCCCAGCCACCAGGACCTTTCCCTCTCTCTTTCCCTGCCACAAGCCCCGACCCTTGCCCACCAGCACTGGCCATCCCCACACACCCAGGGCACACCAGCTCTTCCCACGTTGTGTGTTCCACCTGCCATGTCACACCCTGCCCACCCCACCACCAACCCAGCCCCTCACGGCACGCACTGCAGCAGTCCAGATCACTCCCACAGCAGACAGAACAAAGGACAAGCCCTTCTCTGCCTCAGCTGCCAGTTCTTCCTCCCCCAACCTCCACACCAGTAGACACTTATCTTAAAAAAAGTCACCTTCGACGCCAAAATCTGGGGGTTTGTTGCTAGGAAGAGGGGGCCTTTTCTGCCCATGCTGTCCAGACACTCCAGCAAGCAGCACTATCTCAGCTTGGCTCCCTCCTCAGCCCCAGACAAACGTGGCTTCCCTCTTGACTTGCTATTTAAAACCAAGACTGGCACACGGCAGTTTCAGATTAATGAACTGGAGCCATCGGGGTGGGCGGTGTCCCTGTCCCCTGCCCAGAGCCAGGTGTCCCCACAGCAGAGCTCCGGCCTCCTCCTTGTCAGACCAGCCCATTCAGTTACTGGTGGCTTTGTCTTACTGTTTAATTTAAGGAGGATCATCCCCTAAAACCCATCAGAATCTCCAGCTGCAGGGGAGTGGAGGCTCAGTCGGATATATTGCATAAATTTAAGGGTTTATTGCATTTACACATCCCCTCTCAGCACACTTTATCAGAATAGCTCTTTATCTGCAGACATGGCTCGTTGACCCGGGCTGAACGTGGAGCCTGTACCAGGGTGAACAGCAGAACTGAAGCCACTTGGCTCCCTGAGCTGTGTCCCTCCTCCCAGCCTGCTCCCTCCCTGTGCCCACAGCACAGGGCACTGAAAGCCTCCTCCACCCAGGGCTTGGCACAAGATGGGTGTTTTGTTTCATGTATGATTTCAGAGATTTTGAAATCTGGACCAAAGTGGAACAGCAGCAACACCTGAAGTGTGGAAATTGTCTTACAAAGAAAATCTTATTTTCCTTTGGAAAACAATGGACCTGTTGGAGTAAGTCCAGAGGAGGCCACAAATATGATCAGAGGGCTGGAGCCCCTCTGCTCTGGAGACAGGCTGGGATAGCTGAGGGTGTTCAGCCTGGAAAAGAGAAGGTTCCATGGAGACCTTCTAGCAGCCTTCCAGTTTCTAAAGGGGATTTATTAAAAAAAAACTTTAAAAAAAAGAATCTTGGACAGGTAGACCGGACAAGGGGGAATGGCAATTTAGATTAAATGTTAGTAAGAAATTCTTTACTGTGACGGTGGTGAGGGACTGGGACAGGTTGCCCAGGCAAGCTGTGGATGCTCCATCTCTGGAAGTGTTCAAAGCCAGGTTGGACAGGGCTTTGAGCAACCTCATCTGATGGCTGGCACCCTTGCCCAGGCAGGGGGGTTGGAATTAAATGATTTCTAAGATCTCTTCCAATCTAAGGCATTCTATAATTCTATGATTATTTTCAATAGGATTGTCTATGTCTCAGATTCAGCAAAGCCCACACAACTCTGGGAGATACTTTCATTTCAGTGGGATAGGCTTGCAATTTCTGAAGGAAAATAGTTATTTTCCTTTATATATAATAGTTCCTTTATATATATATATTTTACTCTCTATATCAGACGTAATGTAATAACATACACAGAAAAGAGAAGAGTGTATATTTGTCATTCTTTGATGCCCAGGGCAGTCATTTGCAGGGATGTAAAACAGGTTAAAGCCCTGTCACAGAAACACAGTAAGATTTTACATGACTACTGTGGCATTTCCCCCAAGGTCCCAGTCAGGACCAGAGCCCCAGACTGAATGAGGTACAGTGCAAACACACAAAAAGAATGTCCAAATGGACAGGCCAGAAACAAAACAGGAGGATGAACTGACCTATGAAATTAATTGGCCATAGTTCTACAGGAGATCAATTCTAGGGCCAGGAATCACCCCAAGGGCAGGTCACACCAAGCTTTGCACAGGTTTGCACAATTGTAAGTGAGCAGACACTTTAAAATCAGACTCACTGCAGAGAGAAACATGGGTTTGGGTCACCAAGAGCCCAGACATATGTGCCAGGAGCCTTCTATACAGCTCAGAGCTGCACTCCTGCTTTCTGTGACAAATTAGGTCCAAAAGAGAATCTTCAGTAGATAGTGACATCATTTAATACCTTTGGCACTCTTAGTACACCTGGCCAAAAAAACAACAGGCATTTTATGTTGATTTGGGATGCAGGTCCAGTGCTCTCAGGATTTAGCTGTACTGCAAGATGAGAAGCTTGGGGAGACCAGTGGTGGGTAGAGGAAAAGAAATAGCCAGCAAGAGGATTAAACTAAACAATTGCAACAGGATTGACAGTGATGGACCCTGGGTGACAAAAACCAGGTGCAAAACACAAAATTACTTTAACACTCAGAAGCAACTCAAAAACCCCCACAGGAACATGGACAGGCATTTATGTCATCCTCCTGTGAGCACAAGGCAGCAACGTGAAGATGGTGAACAGCTCAGGCTGCAGCCATCTGAAGGGCTGAAGTGACAACCCCCAAAGCTGCTGGATGGGAAGGAACTCACCTACAGTGGGTGCAGCCTCACAGCAATCTGTAGGCTGAAAGGTGTAAGTGAAACCTTGGTATTTCAAATTTCCCACCATGGAATGTGTGCTCTTTTCCACATGCCCAGCAATGCCAGCACAGCAATGAGGTGACATCATGACTCAGGTAATGCCATTGGGTCACAGCACCCAAAGAGAGGGGCTGGAAGCTGAAGGAACAGCTTGTAGGACTGCACCAGCTTTGTTCCCTCCCGATGCTGTTGGTGCGTACTAAAAATACATGCCTGCTGTGGAACACACCTGAATGAAAAAGAACAGCATTTGTGTTCTAACCCTAGGAGCTGTGCATCTGAAGTCAATGAAAAATCAGGTCTATGATCCCTACAAGACAAGTCATATCCTAGGCAAAAAAGCCAGCATCAGGCCCAGCAGAGCTGAAACTGTGGACAGAAAATCACCACGACCCTCAAGCCCATCACCAGGTGCTGGCTCTTTTGAGTCCCTTCAGATTAGATGAGGAGAACAGGCATTAAATCCAGAGCAGATCTGTGGTTTAGGACTCCAGCCCTAAAAGGGAGGCTTTACTTATTTTTACATTCCAGTCATACATAAACAAAGAATATAATCTGCTTTTGAGGATTTAAAGTCTGTGGATCTCACTGTCCATGTTAAGGTGCTTGGCTGGTGCCATCATCAGAGGTAATGTGCCAGGTTGACTTTTTTCCCGCAGCTAATGTTTTAGAAAGGGAAGGAGCACAGGAACCAACCTCCTGCACTCAGACACTGTGTATAGAGGCAGTGCCTTCCACCCAGGGGTTGGTTTGTAACAAGAAGAGGAAGAAGAGAGAAAAACTTTGCTCCAAACTCACACACCACCTGTCCAAAGGGTCTAGCTTGCCTCTTTTTGGCACGTAACACACTGGATTTGGGCTGTGAAACTTCGCGTTGCAATACATCTGTAAAAGTAACAGAAAAGGAAGGAGGGAAGGTCCCGGTATCTTGCAAAATGTAACTAGCAGGAATTAAAATGTAAAAGAAACCCCTCAGGGGTCTTCACAGAAGCTATAAACCCCAGCAACTGTTTTGCCAGGTGTTACTGCACAGCTCCTGCTGCTAAAGTGACTGTCTGCTGGCACCTCGCCTGTCTCATCCTCCCAGTGCCCCTGAGCCCACTGGGCAGGCAGAGCTGAGCTGGGCAGCCAGGGAAGTTGTTAGCCAGCCCTGCTCGGCAAGGGCTGCACTGGCGCCGGGCTTTGAGCAGCTGAATGAAGTGTTGTCATTTCCCAGCTGGGAGTGGGGAAAAGCACGGTGCTGCTTCCTGATGCTGTTATTTTATTTTGCAGCGGCTTCCCCTTCCCGCTGTCTGAATGTCACAGATTACTTCACTGCTGTGCGAGCCTGGCAGGGGGAGCAGAGGGGGAAGTGAAATATCTGGCAAGTGCTTCCCAAACTGCTGGCATCCCTGATACACACAGAAACCAGAGGCTGGAAGGGATGGGTGGCAAGTTCACCTTTTGGGAAGCAAGAGCCATGCACAGATCAGGAACAAGCCTGCCATGATCTGCTAATACCCACAGTCCCTTCTCTCGCTCCCATTCTTTAACCCCTCTGCACTAAGGCTGGGGATGTCTTGCTGGCTCAGGAAATATAAGCCCCGGGCTGCTTTTTGGAGCCTGTCAGCAGTGCTCTTTTGTCAAGCAGAGGCCTTCCTGTCAAGTGATACAAAGTGCTTGCTCTCCTTTTCCCCTTGGGATCTGTGCACGCTTCCTCCTGCAGCAGCCCCAGCCTTTGTCAGCCCGAGGGAGCAGGACAGCTGGCAGGAGTCCCGAGAGCCTGGCAGGGACCCCACTCTGCACAGCCCCAGAGCTCACCCTGCTCTGCATCCAAAGGGCTGGGCAGGGCAGGCAGTGGGGAATGCAGTGGGGAATTCGGGACACCAGGCTGGAGAATGGCAGAGATCACCAGCAAGGGTGAGCAGAACAAGTGCAGCTGCCCCATGATTTCATACAGCGCACAGAGAGCTCCTTCCCACAGCAGGACTAAGGGTCCAGCCAGGGATGGACTGGGGCCCTGAGAGAAATAACAAGAATTAGAAACAAAAAAGACATGGCATGATTTCCTCAATGAAACAGCAGTGAGAATGTCAAGTGAGCAGCAGCAGTGAGAATGTCAAGTTCTCCAGCACTCAGGAGGAGTCTCGTTCACCAGAGCATCCTCATCTTCATTCATCTCTGAAATTTTACCTAGCCATGGCCTTGTTTTGGTGAATTGACTCCATACCTGCAAATTTACACAGGTGGGGTAATTAACACAGCTGAGGTAATCTAACACTGAGCTACAATGCTGTCACTATCAGCTAGATCATATTCTCTTTCTCTTGCTGCTTGGTTTGGTGGAAGATCTTCCCTCTGTGCCTTGGATTTGTAAAGCAGGGACTATGTGGCAACTACCTCTGTAAAGCATTTTAAGACTTCTCCACTACAAGGTGCAACACCCACTAATTTCAGCAGGACTGTCACCTGAATAAGGCAGCACTCATAGTTCAGAGGATAACCTGAAGCTACTAAAATCATCCTTCATTTTCAGACAGAAAGAAGATGCAAATAAAAGTATTCTGCTTAATCTCTTCATTCTGAACAAGATGGAAAGGAAAGATTTAAACAGCAGAGATTGGGGCAGCATGGAATGCCACCTTGACTGTCTTGTTTGCAGGTTCCCCATAATTGTCATGTCAGAAACAACTGTCATATCTACAACATCTAGTAAGAGTTGTGTATCAGGAGCAATTAAATTTAAAACATTGGCAATTTCTAAGCTTAGAGAGCACATTGAAATCCCTGCAGAAAATACAAAAAGCCAGACTTGCTGGCAAAATTAGTGTCCCAAGAAAGCCTTTTCTGATTGCAATGGAGGTCTTGAATCACATTCTCCAAGGGAGGGGTAGACCAGGGCAGGGCAGCAGCAAGGTAGGATTACTTCTCTCCATAGGCAGTATTAGCTTGTGGAGGCTGGAAGTGCCAGTTTTAAACACTGCCAACTCCAGGCCAAAGGACAGATAACATTTGGTAGTCCACAGCACTGCTCCAGGGTAATTCAGGCTAGGAAGCACCCACCAGGACACAGTCAAGCAGAGTTCAAGCAGACAGGTTGCACTAAATCCCATGTCAACATGCAGCCTGAGGCTCTGATGTCTGGGTTGAGCAAGTGTAACTCTCCACTGATCCCTGGGGTGATGGGGAAGACACTAACCTCACATCCCTCAAGGCACAAAGAAAATCTTTTCATTCTCACTTCTTTTTCACCCCTCTTAAAGTGATGGCATTCCTCACCAGCTGTAATCAGCACGCACACTCTCCCAAAGTGCCATTTAATACCGTCACACAAAACTGCTGCATGACCCACTTTGGGTTATTATGTGCAATAATTATAAGACACCACAGCCCCGGTCTGCCAGGCTCCAGGAGGCTTTCTGCAAGGGCATTCCCTCAATTCTCCCTTCCTGTGGACTCTCAGCTTCATGCCTGGGAGATGGACAGCATTTCTCTCCATCACATCCACCCCCACCTCCACTTAATTTCATGCTTGGACTGTGACTACACTAACAGGGCATATCGAGTTTCTCCCTCGTACACTGATTAAACCGACATGGTGCTTTGCACAGTCTTTCACGGGCTCCTTATCTCACTAACACGAGGGAGGAAAAAGCACAAGGACAACTCTGAGCAAAGCAACACTGTCTCCTTTCCTGGCACTGGCAGAAGTCTCTTTGGGAAACGCTGCGCACCCTTTGTCAGGAAGCTGAGAGAGAAAACCACGACAGCTCAAGGGCTTGTCAGGGCAGGCTGGTCCTGGTAAATGGGAAATTCTGGAGGTCTCTTTAACAGCCTTTTCCAGCCTTTTCACTGTATTTTTCAACTGTATCAGATTGAGGAGGTAGAGGTAAAGATCAGAGGTTCAGGGAGGTGGTGTTTCAGAAATGGTCTCTGCTTCTGGGAGCTCTGCAAGAGATGCCCAGGAATGGGCAGTGGCAGTGCCCTGCTTACCTCAGTGCATGCTTATGGCAACCAGGGTCATGGCTATGGTTGCAGAGCACTGAAGCCATAGTTGAAGGGCTATCATTTTCCATCTGTCTGAAATTCACCAGCTCAGTGTTAACCAAATTATTTTTCCCAATATCGCCTCGTTTTCCAGGCTTTGTTGTAACCTAGGAAGCTTACAAAGCTTTTCTGTCTTGCTTCAGGACAAAAAAAAATACTTAAAAATATGAAAATATGGAGGACTTGAATCTACTCCTATTTCTTTGATTTTTCACAAGGCCTTAAAAGAAGAGAATATTCCAAGGCCCACAATAATTAGAGAGAATTGCCACTGTACCAGGATAAATCAAGGATAGAGGCAGGAATGGAGAACAGCTCTCCTGGCTCTAAGACCTTGAGTCACTCCAAATATAAGACATCCAGAGCAGCAGAAGACACACCAGGTGATCCATATGGAGCTGGTACATAGGACCCTGAACCTATGGAATGCCTATAGTCCTGAGGGGTAACAGAGCCTTGGGAAAAGGTCTCCATGTACCAGTTCTCTGTGCTCAGAAAAGAAAACAGTAGCCCAGGTTTCCCCAATGCAGCCGTCCATGTTCAAGCCAGTTCCCTTCAGCTCCCTGTACCACAAGTACAGAGAGACTGTGTTCATCTCATCATAATGCAGGCAGTGGGGACAGGGCAGATGATTCCCCTACCAGGTCTCAGCCCAGCACACCTTATCAAAGACTCCATTTGACAGGCTCTTCAGGCAGCAATAGAGCAACAGAGGCACACACTGTCAAATAATTTGGTCCCAAATCAAAGACTTCATAAATCCTAGGATTTGAAGCTCTAAGAGACCTTTGGAAAAGGCATTACTTTGCTTTTCTCTCCTCTCTTGGGCTCGAGCCAACTACAAAACTGCTTTGGTACCTCAAGGCAGACTTTTCACTCCTCATGGGCTTGTGAAGCACTCACAGCTCCTTTCAGCTCCTACTAGAACCATTCAACACCTTTGCAAGTTCCTTGGTTTCTCAAAGGAGCCAGCCCAGCATCTGCAGAGTCAATTACAGGAGAGCACAACACAAGTATAAAAGAACAGGCTCTGTTTCCAACCCACACATCAGAGGCATTGCTTAGAGAATTTACAAATCCATCACAGGCTTACTAGCTGCCTTCAAATCTCCTTGCATAACCCTTGAAAGAGGGCAGCACCTGGAAGAGGAATGGGAGATGACTTCAGAGGTGGATTGATTACCTGGGCACACCTTGAGGTACCAGCTCAGACCTCAGCTTTTCCAGCAGACCCTATGTCACAAAAAGCTGCATTTGAGAGAGGCTTGTTCTACTCACACAGACCCACAGGTGACATGTGCAGTTTAAAACAGGCTTTTTTCAGGAGCATATTTCCTTGTTTGGCTTGGTACCATGGAATTGCTGCTGATACCACAGCTGAGTGGAGCTAGGCTATCATTACAGATAGATGGTCTGCTGGAAAGTGCTTTCACACATGCACATAAACACACACACACACATGTGCATGCTGAGTTTGGCTGGGCTGGTTAAAACACCACAGCACTTATTGCTCCTTGAGGCCCATGAGTTCACTTCCAGGCTCCCAGCCAGCTTGGAAATCACATAACCCACGTGAGCAGCAAGGTTGTAAGGAGACATTTGTCCAGAAAAAAATAGTTCCCAAGTGCTGTTCCCCACTGGACACATCTCAGCAACCCTGAAACCAAGATAGTAACTAGTCAACATTTTGGGGACTATCCTTGGTGAGGTCAGCCAGAAATGACTGCCCACCATCAAGAGTGACAGGGCTGCCATGCTGGGGGGAAAGGAGAAAGCACCTACTAGGCCTGGCTGTTCTTTGCAGGGAAACACAGAAATTTTTAGTCATGTTCTAGTGCTTTTCTGACAAGTAAAAGGGCCAAAGAAGCAAAAAAAGGGTGTAAGTCATTCATGCTGTCCAGAAAAGACAAGGCACCTTTCAAGGACCTCCTGGCAAACACCAGCCCAAGAGACAAGGGCAGGATACCAGGTAACCAGAGGATGGCACACTGAAGAGGCATGGAACACCAGTGCTCCATGTGTCCAGAGGACACCTCATTTTCAGACATGCTTCTAAAAGTGCCTGCAAACCACCACAGATGTCTTTGCTCCAGCAGAGTAACACACAATGGACAGACAAAGGCAGAGAAATGAGTCACAGAGATCAATATTGATACAAGGTCCTTTCACCCAGATCCTGCTGGCCCTTCAAAAATCCTTCCCACTCTGTCCTCCCTCTCCAGCACCTGATCCCTTAGCTTCAGCTGGATCACAGCAGGGTGAGAAGTGGTTCTGAGGCATGAGGGGGGATTAGGCCACCTTGTCAGGCCAAATTCAGATACCTCACAAGCACATGCCATCATTGTGCCAGGGAATGGGGATTTGGCCCTTCATATGGGGATGAAGTTTATGCTAAAGACAAGGTAAAGTCAGGGCAACCCCCTCGTTCATCATGGTGTAACAATCTGCATGAAAACACAGCTATCAATATAATCAGGTTTCCCATCCCTAACATTCTTCTTGTTCTTCTCTTGCTTTAATTTTTGCTGATAAGAGGTAGCTCATTATTTGGGGGGAAGGGGAGGCTGCCTGTGTTTTTTTCACATTAAACCATGGCAGCGGTGTGCAGAGAAGCACAGCACTTCCCCTCTCTCACCGGGTAAGCTGCAGCACAAAGGCTTGGGGCTGATCTCACATCCTCTCCAACAATTAAAAGTCAAGGCCAGCAGCACAGCCAAAACTTGACACGCTCTTTTAGAGAACAAAGGTCACTAGATTGAAGTCTTCACTCCCTGCTTTGGCCGAAGCAGCATGAAACATCCTCTTCAAAATCTAAGGCAGTTGAATCTTTATCAGGTGATGATGGCTTTTTGGAGAATAAAGACAACTGACCTCTGTGTCTTCCCTCCTACTGCTCCACAAGAAACCTTCAGGCTGCCTAATTAGTATAAATCATTTTCCAGTAAGTGCTCCTGCCCCATGACGGCCTCATCAGACACCAGGTCCAGAGATAAAGCTGCGATGGCCGCGATAGTGGCGCGGGGAATGACGGCTAAAGGAAGCCAGGAGCCCCATGGCCACGGCTGCTCCAGCTCCCAGGCTGAGGTGCTCACTGCAGATGTGCAGGTGTGACCCCCACAGCCAAGAGACAGGGGCTGGAGAGGACAACAGCTGGGCAGGAAATGGGCCAGAGAAAGGCTGCGTTAGAAACCGCAGCACTCTTGGTGTTTTTGCACAAATAGCGCTCTTCGGAAGATTAAATGAAATAAAAAGTCATTACATGGTTAAATGGCTAATTTCATGGCTACAGTCATAAAGCTGACAGAAGCCAGAGCAGCCACAGGGAGGCCCTGTCCAAGCCTGAGAGCATCAACACCCTCTCAAGAATGAGGCTTCACTAAGTAATTGGGTTTGGGCTAATTTAAAATCAATCCTCAGAGCATGCTGCCTGGTCAGCCCAGGAGTTTCACTCTTGAAAGAGTCCAAAAGATAGACTTAGCCTTCTTCTTGCTCATCATGAGGTAGGACTAAAACCCTCACAGATTTTTGGAGGTCCTCTCTGCTTGCTGTCCCTTCTGAATGCTCCCTGCTTTGCCCAGCACACTGAAATCCTTACACAATTCAAAGGTAACCTCCAGTTTGAGGAGACTTTGTGTGGCTGGAGAACAAGGTCTAACATTATCCCGACTCCACCTTATCTGGTCAAAACAAGGATGACCCAAGAGGAGAACCTACAGTGGTGCCATGGGTTTCATCCTACTCCTTCCACTGCCTCAGACAGACTGGGAGTGCAGACTGATTGCATTTCCCCACACACTTCAGTTCACTTCTAGTACAGATTTTGTTCCAGCAGAGAACCTTCCCAGCATCTCTCCAGCAGACAGGGAAAACCCTCACAAAAACCCTCCTATTTTTAGGAGCTGTTTCCTCCTATCAATCTGAAGAGCAAGTGGCATTTCCCTATCATTAGCCCAACAAAAATAGAAAGCACAAGGCACCACAGCATCAGACCTCTCACTTCCATGAAGAGCTCAGAGGCCTGGGCTCTTCCACACTCAAGCTCAGATTGCAAAAATGAAACCAAGAAACCCCCAACAGCACCACAAAACCATTTGTATGCCCCTATAAGCTTGGAGAGATCTAAGTTCAAAGCAGCACTAAAGCAAAAATCAAACTGACACCTTCCTCTCCTCGCTGTGCAGTCATTCTAATGTGGTAAGAAGGAAGATTCAGGTCATCAAATCACCCAAAAATACTTTGTTGCATTACTTTTCAGCAGTGCAATGAGTCTGACTGGCCCAGTGCAGGCAAAGAGGAGTGAGATGGCAGCAGCCAGCCAGCAGCAGGAAAGGATGCGGGGAGAAAAGGGCCTCCAAAACAAAACTCAATGGAAAATACCATTTTTATATGAAACAGCCTCTGCTGACAAATAGTTCTTTGTCCCAACACAAAGAGCATGCTTCAGGCATGAGTTGCTAAGACAGAATTTCCCCTATGCAATTCCCTGCTCAAGATATGCTGCAGAAGCCAGTACTGCCTCCATGTGCCCTACCTGCTCTGGGGTTAAGATAAAACATTTCAGTCATGTCCTTACATAAATAAATTCTTCATTTCATACATTGATCTACTCCACTTTTGTTAAGACAAACCCAAAACCTTCCTCCAGTTCCACTGAAGTGAGAGGGACTGCACTGCTGGGACTCAGGCAGAACCACTCTTCTCCTCAAAGCCTCACCTGTGTTAACTGAGGCTCAGAAAACATTTGACAAAACATAATGTAGCTCTGATCAAGCCACAGTAATTGACACCTTAAATTTCAGCATGCAAATTAAGTTTTAAGAACTGTGTCTCCCAAAAAAAAAGATTAATCTTGGGGGGGGGGGAAATCCCATTTTTTGTCAGTTTTCTTTCATCCCAAGAAAACTGGAGTCAGGTTTATCAAACATTAATTACCTACATTAAAAAAATAATAATCTCACCTCTTCCTAAAAACACAGTGATTAAAAATAATTGATAAAGAAGTCATAATGGATGAACACACATATGCATTCACCCTGCTCCTTACTAACCACAGCTCCTAACAGGAGATAATGGAAGCTGCTTTCAAATGAAATGTCTAAATGGGCCTAGAGCTTGTTTTCTCCAAACTCAGCCAGGCATTACTGCTGCCACAGCCACTTTCAATCAAGCCTTTACTGCAAAGGAAAACAAAGGAAGAAGTTAAATCCATGGGAGATTTCCAATGAATACTTAAAAATCTTTTCATGGGACAGAGTGAGGGAACTCTGTACCAGCAATGACCTCAGAAATCTTGTGAGTTCACTCCATTGCAGGCTGTTCCCTCTCTCCCCTAGATTTTAATTAGCTAATTCAAGGCCTTGTATGGAGGAGGAAAGAGTAGTGCTTAAGCAGCAGAAAGTTCAGCTGAGTTTGCTGTGTGCTTGGAATTTAATAGACAAATACCAAGATCCTTTCGGGAACTGTCATTTCCCACAGCTAAAGGTGGACATACAGCCACTTGGAGCCTTTCAAAGAACCAGGGACACAGAGAGTGTCTTCTTATACCAAGAATATGCTGAGATTTGTGTGCCATCCTGCACCTTGCATGGGGAGAGCTGCTGCCACGCTGTCCCCACACAAATCTGTGCCTGTGCAGACACACAACACACACCCGAGGCATTCTCCCTGTGTGCCTGTTTCTCCCCCCTCGAGCTCTTTTCACCAGCCTGAGGAACAAAGGCAGCAGCTGAAAGATCCAGCAAAAGTGCCTTGTTACGCAGAAGAAAGAGATACTTTAACTCAGCTGTCAATAAGTTTTGCCCATTTACATGTGTGCGGAACACTTTGAATAAATTACGTTTCCAGGATTTAGCTCCACGACAGTGGCCTAACAAAAGGGGACTTACAGCTCCAGGGGAGAGGAGGGGGACGAGGGGGAAGCACATTCTGCACAAGACAAAATCCCTTCCAGAACCATGAGGGCAAACTGGGTTGGCATTTTCCTTTGATGAGCACAGCTTTTACATCACTTGCAATCTATTTTCAGACACATTTTCTGCATTTGCATCAAGCACAGTCACTTCCACATATGGTCTCTGTGGGGGTGAGGATGGGATGGTTTTGCTTTTTAAATTACAGACACAGCAAAAGTAAAAACAATGGGGGAACCATAGGGCACTGCTGATGTCAGGTGGAGCTGTGCCCCTCAGGGGACCAATTTTACTTGGAGAGTGAAATCTGCTGTTCCAGCTTTTAGCAGAACCAGCAGCCAACAGAAGCACTTACAAGACACTGGCAGGGGTTTGTATCTTATTTTAAATATGCACACATGTGTCCCCAGGTGACCACTCTGAAGAAAATTTACCTGTGGGGAGTGAAAGAGAGGAGGATGCAGTCTGCTACATCACCACTGGGCAGGAAAAACAGCTTTCCATGGACCAGTCCTCCTACACCAGGGGAATCACTTCTGCATTTTCCTGAGCAAGATACCCTAAAGAGGAAAAACTCACTGGGGTAAGGTCAGTGGGATTGTTATGAGAAAAATTGGGAAATTAAGTTTCCTGCTTATTGACAGAGGACTACCAGATAGAAGAGTCTCACCTTTATCCTTTGCTTGCCTGCAGGGAAATAAACATATAGAGAGGTGCTAGAATGGATTTAATCAAACACAGGTTTGTGCCCCCAAAAGAGATCCAGCAGATGAAGCTCCCAGGTCTGTGCCAGGCAGGACAGAGCAGCCACTCTAATGGTACATGCTGATCCTCACATCCTTCAAATTGTAATGCCATGAAATAAAGCCTGGCTGCATTCCAGGGTTGCACTGGTCACTGACTTTAATAAAAACAAGTGAAGTAAGATAGATCCATGAGGCTGAAACTCAGGCAGGTTCCCCACAAAAACAGCAACTGAAAATACTCCAGCTGACAGGCTCCACTGTGCTTCAATGGCAGCAGCTTGGGATGGGCAGCCAGAAAGACCTAAAGACTACCTGAAACCTCCCTCCTCAAAGGCAGCAAACATGAATTCCTGACCTCCCTGATATGAAAACCAAATACACTGAAAGCAGGAGAAAAGGAAACCACCGACATCACAGCTTCGTGTTTAATATCAATGGGAACACGCAGAACCTTTCTTCACTGTTTCAAACAAATGAGTGACTCATTCCCTTCGCAGCAGCAACCCTCACAGCCACTGCCAGCCAAAGAAACAACATGGAAAAAAGAAAAATCCATGTCTGTTAGGTGAGTTCTCTGCCCCCAGAACCCAGCAGCGAATGGCGCTCGACAAATGATACAGCAAATTTCTCATAGTCCAAAATACCCTCTCTGCAGTTACCACCTGGAGCCAGTAAAAACCACTGCCAGAAGCGTGCTGATTTCCATGCTCTTAATCTTATCTGTGGAAGAGGATCCAGGGCATCAACTTCACTGATGTTTCCAGGAAGAGGAGCCCTAATCAAGCATTTCTGCCCATGAATAACAGACAAGGAATGTCTCTGCTTGGCCAGCAGTAGCCTGTGAAAAATTAAAAAAACATTGTAAAATCGGCTTTGGAAGCAGGGAGAGCTGAGGGTTGATTGCTGTCTTATCTCCACCAGGCCAGATGCTGGAAGGGCAAGGCTGACCCACAGACAGCTGTCGCTCTGAGACAGCCTGACCAAATTCACAACAGAATGGGTCTACGATGCTGGGTGGCCATCACCCAAAATGGAGCTCTCTGCTAACAGATGTTTGGTTTTTTTCATTAACAGAGTTGTAATAATCACTGATTTTCTTAAAGCTTCAGCTGCTGTGCAATGCAGAAGTTACAGTCAAGAAACACCCATGTTGTTCAGAGACCTCTGAACATGCACCAGAATTGGTCAGGTATCAACCTGAGACTAACCAGACCCAGACTGGGGACTGGGCCTTTAGCTCTGTAAGGCACCAAATGGGCCAGATTGACTTTTACTAGAGAATACCCCTGGAAAAGAAAAGCAAGTGTTAACAAATCCTTTTTCATGCCAGCTGGGTATGCTCATTCCCAACCAAACCTCCCGATCCCTCATACTTAGCAGAGAGTGCTGCATCTGCCAGGAGCAATTGCTGATGCTGGAGTGCCTGCTCCTAAGCAAGTAAACACACTTCCAAATGCACATGGGCACACAGGTTTTGCCATGGCACTTTCTTAGAGATCTGACAACACACAGCAAAGGGTCAACAGTTCTCTCTGGAAGGCTGTGTTGATATCTGCTGCAAGATAACGCACCCTGAAGTCAAAGGAACTTACTTATTTTCTGGGCTCGTTATCAGTTGTTATTGTAAGTAAAGCAGTACTCTGTCAAATGCCCCTTCGTTCTGACCTTCCCATGGGCAGGACCCACTAAGATCTCATGGAATGTGAAATAATCATTAATACACTCTCTGGCAGTGCTAATAAATCATATAGCTCAACGTCTTTTAACAAAGCCATAAAACTCTACCAAAGACACATCAGTAAACTGCACACTCGAGAACCATTCCACCCCCAGCCTCTTCCCTCACATTCCAAAAATGCAGAAAAGCAGCAGTGACGTTGGCTCCATCCTCTAATCCCCAAATCCCTCAATTACACCAAGGGAGCCGTAGATAACACAGATTTAAAGACCTAAAAGGAAGCTTCTTTCAGAGGTAGAAGAAAGGTGTTATATCAACAATCCTGGGTAATGGATTCATTTACTATGACATTTCTCCCTGTGCAGACAGACAGGCAACACAATGTCTACAGACATTATGCCTCCCATTCAGAGAGGAGTTTTGGTGGTACCTGAGCCTTCTGCAATGAGCTGAATCTCCTGCCATACGGAAAAGTTTTGTCTGTGTAAGGAAATGGGCTGGCTCACATACTAATCCTTCTAACTCTCACTGAAGCCTGAGGGTAAATTCACATATATTGGCTTTAAATTAGCCTTTCCTTTTCCACTTCGAAGAAGCCATTCCTGATTGACACCAGAACATGCTGAAAAACAGATCCCATCAGCCCTCCTTCACCTCTAACTTAGACACACAGAGCAGAGGCACCTGAGGGGTCCCTCATCTCTCTTTACAGGAGGAAAATGTGCTTTTAGGGCATGAAGCATCTCCATCTCACACAGGTAAAGAGTGGGACAAACAAACCCTGTTCTGCAGCACAGCAGGGGCTGGATGAGCTTTTCTCCCTCCCACTGCTGAAGGGACCACCAGGGCTCCGCTCAGAGTCTTTCTGTTGGTGGCTTTTTTCAGCTGCTGCCACAATTGGATGCCCCCTTTCATGACAGAGGGACTCCAGGCCATGGTGTCCATCTTTTCCAGTTCACAGGAAGCAGGAGCTGCTCTATCAGCCCTGTATCAGGCCATGGTGAAGGCCACCAAGTCCTCTGCATGCGTCACCAGCCTTGTCAGCAAAGGCAGGATTTGCAGCATGAACCCAGAGAGGAAAGTTTTGCTTCCAGCTCCTGATCCACCACCCCCAACTCCTCTTCCTGGATCCAGCTACAGTCCCTCTGCTAGGACTCTAAAAAAAAAGTTGTTTTCAGGGTCACTGTGAAATTATGTTGTTTTCAGCAAGCAGAACTGCCTGAACTTAATTTACTGTACATCCTGTCTGTAGTTCACAATGAAAACACCACGGAAGGTTGCAGGTCAGACCTCTGAGCCCCTCCTGCTTGTGATGCTAATTCCTGCATGGTGATGAGAAAGCCCCAAGGGCAATCAATCCTTCCCACTCTGGGGTATAAACTGATCACCAGGAGGCAGGAAAACCACCTCTTCCCTTAAACACGTAAAGTATTACACACATAGGAGCAAGGAGCCTGCGTGTGAAGCTTCCAGGCACAGCTGCTCTGCAGACAGTGACCAAAACATTTCATAGGAATACAGAGCAATGTCCTTGGATGTTTAACTGCAATGTGTCCTCAGGCACACCTGGCAGGGAAGAGCTGGGGGCTCTGGGTAAGAGTGATTGAGGATATTAAGCAGCTATGGAGAGAGATAGAGCCTATCCAGCTCTAAAAACTCATTGTGGAGGGGAAAAAGCTCAGTGGGAATTGCCTGTGATTAACCTGTAAGCTTTAATTGCTGGCACTGCATGCAGATATGCATGAGCTGTATATGACTATGGCAGCATCAACATTAGCTATTCCAGGAACTTAAACATGGCCAGGACTCAGCTCTTGGGTGCATCTAAACTGAGGTGTCAAACTCCCATTACAGTCTGCAGAGAGATGGTCAATATTGGCTCAATGCCCTACTTACCAACATTTTCATCAGCTTTGAGGGCAGCTCAGACACCAACACATAAATGATTTTATCCATGAGCTGAACACTTCTCATGGTGCCTTGGCTTCAGGTTGCAGGGCAGCATTCCCATACCTAGTGGGGTGAGCCCCATGGAGAGGACAAAGGGGTCCCCTGGAGCCCCTTCCCCACTTGTACCCACCTCCTCACACTCCCCAGTGGTGCAGAGGCTCCCTGCCCACCCACACACTCAATGCAGCAGCACAGCCGGATCAGAAAATCATCTGCAGACCTGCAGATGCCATGGGATTAGTTCTACCTGAGGAGGAGCACAGGGAGGGATCCAAGCCCGTGGGTTCCTCTGGACTGCCCTGATGCTGCAGAAGGTAGCACGAGAGGGGAGGCACTGAGGGGAGCCCTGTGGGCAGGCAGGAGTTTTCAGAAATGCTTTTTCATTCTCACTAAATCCTCTATCCAAACCTTTCCCTTTTGCTGAAAGTCTTTGCAAACACCAGCAAAACCTTTCCCGTTAATCTTTCTCCATCTCCCTAAAACAACACAGACTGTCTGTCTCCAGGGAAGGCTGTCACAGGATATGGGGGAGGAATCTATCATTTGTAATGTACGGAAATATAACTTACATATATCAAAGGCATTTGCTGCAAAAAAAAACAAACACGCAGCAGAGATTGGGAGGCCAAACCCTCATTGCCTCCAAGCTACTGTGCTTAGCAATCAGTGTGAGCAACAGCCTGAGCAAACCCAATTAATTTGATTTGTAGATTGCACAGATTAGCAATTGTGTTCCAGTGGTAAATCCCACAAGGAGCCCCTCTTGTTTACATTTCTGTACAGCTCCTCATTTGTTACCTGAATATGTAAAGGCACCTATCTAAATTCCTTCCATTTCTTTACTGCCAGGCATGCAGCCCTGGCTTCCAACAGCATCTTCCGACCAAGATCTGTCCAGATCTCTGCAAATTTTAGTTCTGAAAACTTTCCAGTGTCCATGTCAGGAATATAAGCAAAAACCATGACCCTGAGGCACTGAGTGGCTCAACAGAGCTGTTTACAGGCACTCTGGAAAACAACTGAGCTGTCTGTGGAACACTATTTCTGATGGGCTCACTGTAGCCACCAGCCATGCCAGGGATTCTGCACTCTCCAACACCTCTGGCTTGATCCAAATTTAACATTCAAAGGGTTCAGATTCAAATGTGAGACCCTTGGCATGATAACAACCTAAAAGAGGGCCATCTAAGCAAAAGAAAACACCTCAGTCTGAAAACTGAAAATGTTGTATGACCTACTGTTAGAGTGAAAATTATTCCTTCAGTTTTATCTCAAGTAAAAAATGCCTGATGAAGAAGTATGGTATAGTCAAAGTTGCATGAGATCCTAGTAATGTTTGTTTAAAGCCAGAGATGTCCCTTTAAAATGAGGTCTGTGAAGCTAGGAAAAAAAAAAAACACAAAAAAAAAAAAAAAAACCCACAAAAAAAACCCCAACCAACCAGTGAGGACAGAGGGGTAGTGAAAGCTTTTTTTCTTAGTTTTTTAGTACTGCATCTACTAAAGAAACATGTTCTGCTGGTTAAAATAAAAAAAAAGCAAGATTCTACTGATATTGACTGGATTTCAATATTTCTACAAACACGAGCACTTCATAAATACACTGAGATATTCTGTCATCGCCAGACAGAACATGCCAGTTTTCTATAAATATAGACATCTGGCAGTGGTTTCTTCTACTGCTATAGATTTCTGGTGTGAAGAATGCTATTTTGTAAGCAAATGCATGTTGGAAATTAATTTCATATGCGACAGGTTACACTAAAGAGCAAGAAAGATTTGCTGGGCAGAAGCACCTAACAAAACCAGTACCCATGACCCTCTCTGTGAGGTTGCCTTCACAATACTGTAGGCATAAAATATGTTCCTCCAAGCACTGCTGTGAAGCTTAATTAAAGCATGCCCACAAATTGCACTGAAATTTGAAAAGGGCACTTAGTTTGGCGTTGTAATTCCAGCCATGGTGAAACAGCACTGACAAAACGATGAATATTAAATATCAGCAAGTAAGAGCCTGCTTGGTACAAACCACCTGAGGGGTACCACAAGCAACAGCCAGGTCTATAAAATCCAGGGCTGTAGGGCTATGCCATGACTTTTAGTCTTTCCTTTTTTTTTTTTTTTTTTTTTTTTTTTTTAAGAGGATTTCCAGTCATATCTATGTCCTAATCTGACCCATGGTACAACCATCCACAGAGTTGCATCAGACAGAGGGCAGGAATAAATTCTTTCTTGTGAGGGTAGTGAAGCACTGGAACAGGTTGCCACTTCTCTGGAAGTGTTCAAGGTCAAGTTGAGGGGGCAGCCTAGAGGAAGGTGTCCCTGCCCATGCCAGGGGGTTGGAAAAAGATGATTTTTAAGGAGTCTTCCAACACAAACCAGTCCAGGATTCTATGATCCTACAAAACTGGGGACACACAGGGTCAGTACAAAGAGGTGAGGAATGGGAGAATATCTTACTTCACTAAGGACTCACCTGGGCTAAAAATGGACCTAATATCTCACTCTAAGGGTGACAGAAGATCTCTGTGTAAGGGCATGGGCTATGCTTTCTATCCCCATCTGCTTTGCTCTATAAACTCCCTATCACAAAGTTATTAGCATCAGCAGATAGATCAATTTCTGACTGGAAAATTTTCCTTTCTGGTTAACATAAGCCAAGCATAAACACTCCCTCAGAGGTTAACAAAAGCCAGCAGCCCAAACAGGGACAACTCTGCAAGAAAAGGGGAGTGGGAGTCAGGGGGAAGTTGAAAAGACAATTAATCACAGGTTTTCATACACCTTAACACATTCCTGCCAGTGATCAGGCATTTAGAGTGACTCTGTGTTGCTACTCACCCCCTTTAAACCCTGTTTGGGGGAAATATTTTCCAAGTGGAGACATCACAACAGATCCCAGAGCCATCCTTGGCATCCAGCCCCCAATGTCCACCTTCCCCACCCCCTTCCCCAGCTCCATCAGACCTTTTTTTTTCCTTCCAAATCAGCCTAAAAGCATTTTGGTACCAAAGACAAAAAGAAAAGCAGGGAGGACCCACTAAACCCAGAGTCTCCAGACAGCCCTCAGCGTCTGTCAAATGCTTGCTAAAAAATCCAAATAAAGACAAACCCAAGCAGCCTTGATACCTTGTGTTATCTTTGCAGGCTGGCTGCTGCCTTATCAGCTCTGACAGAACCCAGCATTTAAGAAAAATTCAGTAGTCTTTGGGTGGAAGTTAGTTCCTAAAAAAAACACGCAGCCCAATTGCTGGAAGTTGGTGCAAGAGGAGAGGGTGAGTGGGTAAGAGATGGTCTGAAAGGTCCCACTATGGTCTTGCTGTTCCCTCCCAGGAAATACACTGCCATGTAAGATTTTCAATTATTTATTCCATAATTCACTCCTCACTTTTCACATCCACTGCACAGGCCAAGAACTACAAGGGTGAACAATGGCTCCAAATGCTGCTTGCTCACATTAGGAATGAGAATGGAATGGAATTAGGACAGAATCCAGGCAAAGCCACCAGACCTTCATACCAGGTTTTCAAGCTCATCAGAAATGGATGAAGATTTCTGACCATGACCAAAGCTGTTCTTAAGTGCCACCGTCCTGATGGGGAGGACAAAGATGTTTTGTCCTCATCATCACTTATAAAAAATATGCTCTTTTTGGATAAAGTCCCTGTGGAAGGATTTGGATGTTGTGGAGCACTTTTTTTCATGAAAAGCAAAAGTTCTGTTTGCTTTCACACATACCTCACTGTGCACTGTGCATTTTGGCAGCCCACTCACACAGGAGTTGGACTTCTCCTGTGCAAAGGCATGAAGGTCCTGCTCTTGAAAAAGTTATAAAATAGTTATAAAACACCTTTGCTTGACGTTAATTGATGGGTAGAACAAGTTAGCAAGAGAGGAGCTGTCGCAAGGCCAAGGGCTGCTTTTCAGAGTCTCATTTGTAATGAGACAGAGGGAACAACTGGGGGAAGGAATCAGCCTCTTGTCAACCCCAGAGGGAAGGACAAACAGACAGACGTTCCCTGGGGAGCTGCCCTGGCATTATAAGCCCCTCTGACAGAGGGTGAGTGGCTTTCTGCCTCTGACCTGACCCCTTCTCCCCCAGAGAGTCCTCACAAGTCTTCCTAAACAGCTGGAAAAACCTGAAGTGACACAGCTGGGCTCCCAAAATGACCCTTTTTCTTTATTTTATTTTAAATTTTTGCCCAAGATAACACTGCAGGAGAGGCAGAGGAACAAAGCAAAGAGAGCTGCAAGAGTGGAAGGTCCTCAGCAAGCATTTCTTTAAATACAAGAAATCTCCAGGTGTTTGAAGTATGTGCCTGAACACTTGGAAAAAAGGAGTTTGAGAACAGAGACTTCTCTAGTTGCAAAAGTGCATTGAAATCCTTGGGCTTGGACCTCCCCTTGTGTGCCTCCAGTGTTGTGCTACATGGATTCAGTGGATCCAAACTGGGATGAATTCAAATGGATGTGTCATACACTATTTTCCGTGTTTTATTTGACTTTAATTACTTCTTAGCAGTACTGCTGTTTGAAAAAATCTTTCTCAATTGAGGGTGTTGGTTCTGCCTAGGGCTGCTTGGCCCTTTTCCACTGAAATGCCCTTTCAACAACCACCAGAAGCCTTTGCAAGGAAAATGAAATCTTTTGGAAGATCTCTTTTTCTGTGACTGTGTGAAAATTTGCCTCTCTCAACTCTCTTTCCTTCTCCCAGATTTTAGGTTGGTTGTTATTTCCATCTGTCTAGAGTAGAAACCTCTGGTGGGCTCCAGCAGGATGTGGAGCAACACCTGGGAGCAGTCAGACCTTGTTGGTATCACAGATGAAGACACTTTGATGATGAGGATGATAATAACAGTAATAATGCCTGAATAATCTGTGTATATTTTCTTTTTTTTTTCATTCCAGGACTTTTGATGGTTGTTTCTATAAAAAATAAGCATGGTGTAATGCCATCTCTCCCTGAAGCCAATGGTGCCTTGTGCCCAGCAGAGAGGGGAAAACTGAACTTGTAATTCACACACATGAACCATGGTGGGTGTTCAGTGCAAGGCTCCAGCCTGTGCATGAACAAATGCTTGCATCTGTTTTACCTTGCCCACTGAAACAAGTTCTGGGGACAGAATTATTGCCCTGGTGGGTCTGTATTGTAGCAGCAGCAAGAAATCCTTATCAGGGCAACATCTGCTTTGTACAGGGTGCAAAGGTACCTCACCATTCTGGGGGGTACACAGTAAATAAAACTCAGCTGACCAACAGGTCTGGTTTTGGAGGGGCCCTTTGTCAGAGTAAAACAAAGCCTCTATCCAAAGAACTGCTGCATTTAACACTGTAGCTGTCTGTTCTTTGTTCTGAGTTCCACAGCCCTCACCACAACGACAGCGCTTTGGTGCAATGAGGACTTCCAGGCACTAACCCCAATCTAAAAAAAAAAAAATAAAATCACACCAGCTACAACAACACCTTTGCCTTATGCTGTGTTCATCACACCAACAAAAACCTCTGCTCACTTGCAGACCTGCTCTCTGAGAGCAATATTAAATGTCTCAGATGTTGCAGTACTCCTCAAGCTCTACCTTAATATGTATCTTGTAAATACCCTCCAACACATGCCACAGACAGAAGGCCCTGGGTCAATTTTAACACTGTGTTAATTGCAGCAGAAAGCCTGTTCAATTAATTTTGAGCATTTTTCATCTGCCTCAGATAAGTTATTGCAGTTTGGGGTTATTCTGCACTTTACAGTATCTGTCTTACCCTTGTAGAGGTAAAAGGGAAAGCGCCTGTGAGTACACAAAGAAAACAATCCAAATCAAAATGCCATTAAAATTCATTCAGGGTTATTCCTTGCTGCTATTATTTCAGTTAGTCTCTGATAACTAAGCTGTTCCCTTTTTTTTCTTTCAAACACTTTTCTCAGTGAAAGTCTGATAATGTTTTTCCTTCTGGAGAAAGAAACCCCAGAGATGTATTTTCAACCTCCCGGCTCAGTGTTTCCTAGATATTTTGAATCAGGCAGGGACTGTTGCCAAGATTCACAATTTCCCCAGATCACCACACACCCTCACACTCTCAGTTTAAAGCCATCACAGATGCAGGGATGGACCCTGGAGTGGTTCTTACTGTCCTGTTCCTGTTGTCCTTCTTGCAGTCCACGAGCCAGCATGGGAACCTACACTTGTCCCTCTTGCATTGACCAAGAGGGACCCATTGTCCAGGTACGAGAAGGTTTGGCAGATTTTAAAGCATATTTAAAAAACAAATCCTTTTCTTTCAATAGGTAGAGTTACTGAGTACCAGCTTCTGATTTTCACATCTGTACCTGACTTTAGTCTTCCAAGGCAGAGTAAGCCCAGCAGCCTTCATATGGGTACTGATGCATACACCAGGATCTTTCCCCCTTTCCAAAAAACTGGATCAAGAGGCAAAAGCCACAGCTTCTCCAGGGTGCTGGGTCATGTTTCAGAAGGTTAGACATGTGTCAATCACCCCAGGACAGAACTCCAGTACAACGTCTCACTGGTCAACATAAACATCCCCTTCCAGAAATCCCCTAAAAGTGTTGTTGATGCAGCCCTGCAGTGTTACCTGTTTAGCCTGCTGGCTCTCTTATTCTCCCTGGAAAAATATTTTCACCCACAGGGAGTATTTTGGCCAAGTTATTTTCTCTGCCTTATTTTTGCAACCTGCTGAAGCAGTGTCAGTAGTCAGAAGTTTTGTAGAGACAAAACCAAGCTTGAGGAGAAACTCCTGGTGACATCCCACATTCTCCTTGGCCCCAGGGTGGATACACACTATGCCTGGACCAGAGGGAATAGCTGGTCACCAGCAGCACTGGTTGCAGCCACCTTTGCTGCCCACTGTGCTTCTCATGGAGCAGCTCCTTCCTTGCAGCAGGCAATGCCATAGGCAGGTCAGAAAATGCTGGTAGAATTAACTTGATGTTTTCCATTCCCCCAAAATGATCCTTCTGCCTCAGAAGACAAAAGCAGAGACAGAGGAAGAAGGTATCTCCCATTTCCCTATAAAATCCCTCCAAATTTCAAGGGATCGTTGAGACAAACAGAAAATTGTCACAATGCAGAGTGTGAAAGATGCAATCTCCCAGTGCAGAAGGTCCACCAATACACTACCCCTGAGCTGAACCAAGAGCCAAACATGACTTTTCAGTCTTCACATTCACTGCCCCCAGGCTATGTTACATTTTACCCTGTGGACCTTGATGCATTTGAGATTCCTAAAGAGTCATTTTATAAATGTTCCCATAAATATCCAGTCCTTCAAAGTACTGAGCCTTCCTGCCATAAGCGGGAACAGAAGAAAGGACTTGCTGCCTGTAAGGACACTGTGATATTCCACAAGCTCAGCCCATGCTCCTCTAAGAATTTAAACCATCACATTTTTTCCAGGTTGGCTTCCTGCCCAAGTTTCCTCCCCAAAACATCCAAAGCAAGGTCAGAGGAGCTCTTCCCCTAGCACGAGGGAGTTACCAGGCTGAGAGCAAAGGAGGACAAGGACAGGCCAGTGATGGGGTCAAGTTCAGTCATCTTCAGCTGCCATGAAGTCACACCTGAGAAGGATTTACTGCCAGAATCTGAGCGCCTGCAGTCATGAAAAGGAAGGGGAGTCCTATTTGTGCATCTAATGACCCAACTTAGCAGGACAGAAACCAAGTGCTTGACCTTTCTCAACATCATGTGAAGCAAATGCTCCATATGACACGGCTCCAGCATTATCTACCAGGCACAGGTGCATGACTGCAATTAGAAATGACCAGCATTTCACACATAACAGCACCTTTCAACCCAACTCAGCCCATCCAAAACCACTTTGAGACTCAATTACCATTTTCTTCCCACCCAGCCTTCCCTGCTCAAGCAGCACCAAATAACTCCCCATGAAGTCTCACAGCTGTTATTTGAAAATTAAATTGGAAGTCACAACACCTCGCTGCACGCTGGTAGATCTTACACTTGGCATTTGGTTTATCCCAACACCATTCCTCACCCCCACCCCTAAACCAACTTCCGTGGAGAACAATGCTGCTGGTTTGTGTCCACAACAGATTTATTCCCCCCTTTCCAGCAGCTCATAACACCCACACCTTCAAGGGGCAGTAGCTGCTTGAAGCAAAGGGTTCCTTCTGGTTTCTGGAAAGAAAAGGCTGCCCTCTATAATCGGGGTATTGTTCTCCCTAAATGGAGCCAGACTCTGTAAACACGCTGCTCTGCACAGCGCTGGGAGGGTGAATGCCAGCGTGTGTATACAGACATGCAGGGAATGTGTCCTGTTCTAAACAACAGTGAATTATGTTAATTCATTTCCTCTGCCTAAACAGTGCTAATAAGCTTCGGGAAAGGAGGAGGAAAAAGTAAACAAGAGTCCATTACAAAAAGGTGAGGGGGAGAGGTAACCAAATAACTCCACCAAATGTCTCCTCAGGGGAAGGACATTCACAGCTCAGACGGGCTCCACACAGCCCTCCCTCCATCCTGCTGGAGGTGGAAATGCAACAGCAACAATTTCTTTCTTTTCTTTCCAAAGATTTCAGCCTGTTTTCATGAGTTCAATCTTGTGAAATGGTAAATGAGCCCCCACCAGTGCCCTGATCCACAGCGACTGCATCCCTGGGGGCTTTGCACTGCATGTGATGTGAGTGCTCCAGTGACCAGGCCAACATGAATAGTCAGAGCCTATTTGTGATTTTCTAACAGGAAAATAATTTCACTAAGCAAACTGCCATGCTTTGACTCAAAACCCTGATTAGCACAGTTTGAAAACAGGGCAGCATACTGTTCTGGGAATTAACTTGCTTGACCCCTAGTCTATAATGGCACTCAAATAATCTGTGAGTCAGACCAAGTTGAAAAACTCTTGGAAGACCACACTGAAAGAATTTACTGGATTTATTGGATTTTCTTGGATAAAAGAAAAATAAGCTTGGAACTCCACTTAGTCTGTGGCCTTCAGAAAGACAAGCTTTTTCTCCTGACAGTATCTAGAAGAGGAAGATTGCCTATGCTGAGCAGCACTTTTTGGGTCCCTTTAATGTACTGGAAATTCTCAATAAATAGTCATAATTATTATAAATATGCAGGTCTATTGCTATGATTACTTTTGAGTAGCATCCTTGCAGTAGCTTTCTTCTTTGGTATTGATGGTAAAGTAAGGGACAGATTCCTAACCCTGTGAATCTACAATCCTCCTCCAAACAGGAATACTCAAGGGGAGGAGAGCCCTGAATTTAACTTCAATTTAAATATCCAGAGGCTGCTTTACCAATTGCATACAAGGACTACTAGTCTGATGTTTCCAATGAAGTTCCAAGGACAAAAATAAAACTGTGTAAATCACCATCACAAAATACTGCTTGAAATCCTCCAAATCCTCTGGCCTACTCCTGTTTGAGCAGGCAGGAAATCAGGAAAAGCATTCTGCCTTAGGAATACAAGCAGGACTTTGCTCAGGTCTAGATAAAACACTGACCCATCCCCACCTTATGGTTTGTGCAGCTCCTGAGCAAAATGCTCTCACCAGCCTCTACGACTTCTTTGTATCTCAGAAACAATAGCTGTGTGCTCAGAGCAAACACTTTCAGAGAACAAATCCAGCAATTAGCAATCAACTGTCCAAAGCCACTTCCCTGCATATGCAAATATCTCCCTAACAGGTTTATGATTCCTTGTCAATCAAACAAGGCAAAGTAAACACATGCTTACTGTCCTGGCCATGACTAAGTAGAAGGTTTCACTCTCATTAGCCCTTAATGAAATTAGCCCTGGCAATACTGCATTTCTGATTGGTTGGGAATAGCAGGGAGGAGGAAAGATACTCATCAGCTCTGATCTGTTATTCTAGTTTTATATTAACTATTGCAGATCATGATGAACCCTCCCATGGTGTGGTGCCACCCTGCACAGAGCTGAAGCTCTGCCTGGTCTTACAAGGCTCCAGTTTCTGCTCTCTGGTAGGATTATATATTTAAATCCTACTCACACCTACTCAGCCACAACTCACTGAACCTAAAGGGACTATCACCTTTGTAATCCAACCCTGAACATTAAAATATGAAATGACTTATCAGAGCACAGAGCCTGATATCCATGGAGCCTGACCTCCTCTCTGGAGGACCTGTCAACTCCTCCCTAGTTTTTCCATTTCAAACTGCCCAAAATTACATTAAACCCTTCCCAATATTCCTCATCCAGATAAAGAGGTGCTGGTATTGCCACCAAAATGTTGTGTTAGTCTGCAGAAGAACAGGGAAGATTTAGATTCACCCAGAAGGTGAGCAAGGTGGCTCACAGCACCCTCTCTCTGAAGGGTATCCACACCCTGCAGGAGTTAAAGCCACCAGTTCAATACTGACTGGTCAATGACAAACAAGCATCCTCCCTTCCTTCCACAGAGTCTGCAGTATCCCTGGGGAGATATTCCAGAGTGTTCAGAGGTTCATCCTGTTACTCATTAACCCTTCCATCCTTGACACGCAGTTCATACACCTGTAGCTCATCTGGCACTTGCCACTGCTTAGCCAGCAGTTACAGATGTGTTACAGATCTGCGTTAACAGATCTGAGAACAACCGTCAAGAAAAATAACTTCCTCTGTTACTCCAACTCACACAAATCTGTTAGAGAGGAAGGAGGAGGGAAAGAAACCTGTTCACAGTGCTCCAGCATCTGCAGCTGCCTAACTCCAGTACTTTGGCTTGTGCAGCTTTGAGAGACTTGAACAGCTTTCCCTTTTCCTTCTTTGTGGTTGATTTGGCCTCACCCCATCCACTTCTGTCTAGAACAAAGGAGATTAAAATCCATACAAAGCAATAGCAAAACACAGCACAATGAAAGCACCCCTTTTACATTACAAGGGTTTTACTCAGAGTCACACATTGGTCAAAAGCCAATCGAGTCTCACACCTGTACATGGGGGACACAAAAGACAAGAGAACTACAACACAGACTTGGAAAAGCTGCATCCCAACATCCCTGTCCAAGTCACACACTGCCTGCTCAAGATCCTCTCCCAGGGACCAGCAGGCCTCAAGAGCAGGGGTACACTAATTAATCTGGACTAAATTTTATCTTGGAGGCTGGCTAACACATTTCCCACCACGTTCCTCTCCAGCTTTTTCCTTCTCTCAGTATCCTGGGCAGAACTAACAAGCCCAAAGTAACCACAGAGATGTTGTGCCAGTCCCCATTAATAACTAACTCTTAAGGTTATCATTAGTTCAGGGGGTATGTGGAGCAAACCTAGAAAGGAGAATGTGAATTTTTAAAAACGCCTATTGCACAAATTAGGTCCACATTTTCCTATTTGTCTGTTGTTCCTGTGTTTTTATCGGACAGGCACGAACACTGACAGCTCCTAAAATACCCACCCAAGTCAATGCCCCCAAGTGGCATCTAGGGTTTGACACCTCTTGCATTACTCACTTGACAGGACACCCAAGATTGTGTGAATCTCTCATGAAATAAATTTACCACATATGAGAAGAAATTATTTTGTGTCCCATCAAGCTGGAAACCACTTGTAGAGAGGCTGAGCATAGAGGTGCAGCCATCCTGAGAAACATTAACCTGCTCCAAGGAGCCTCTGTTCCCAATTTACATTTTTCTTCCTTCTTTAGTGAAGCTCAAAGTTTGAACACTTAATGGAAGAAGTAGCCTGGAGTTATTGGCTGAATTTCTTCATGAAAATTGGAGTGGCTGGGATGAAATAACAACGTCAGGTTCCTCGCAGCACTGCAGGACACTGTGTTTCTGCTGTGATACCAAGGGGACACTGAGTAATCAGAGCAACCAACCAAACCCCACACAGCCCAGGTTTATTTGACTGGAAAGGCTGGGGGGGAATAAGAGATGGGAATGGATTTAGGAACAAACAGCATACACTCATTTATTAAACAACAGGCAATTTTTGAGTCCATGCAGACTCAGAACACTGCTCTCTGTCTTTGGGGATAAACCTCTCTGCAGTAACCCACAGTTCAAGCAGTGAATTTCCAAATTGCTTTCAGCCCTGGCAGTGCACACTCCACCCATCAACCAGAGCTGGCAGTCAGTAGAAGCAAAATGTGCTTTTCTAGAATAAAAATGTGAGTCCAAGCCATGCAGTCAAGCAGGTGAGTCGCAATCACTCAGCCCACATCCCCTCTGCTGTCTCGCATGGGGTGGGTATCACAGATAATCTGGGGAAGTCATCCTTCAGGGATGGATGCAAAGCCTATGGGAGTGAGTAGGAGTCACAGCACCAACACTCACAGGCTCTGAATCAGGTCCTAACCTGTCACAACTGGCATGGGCTGCATCTGCCTATCTCACACGACATCAGGACAGCACGATCAGATCAGATCAAACTTGCTTTTGGAAATATTTTTCTTTTACCATAGTACCACAGTTACTGTAACACAGCAGCAGGCTGAACAGATTTGCATCAGATAGAAGTGTTTGCAACTTCTGCATTCACACTGACTCCACTCTCAAAAAGTCCCTTATATGACCAAAAATGTTTCACCTTGCTGCAAAAGATTAGAGCAGGTAAACACAGCTAAATAGGTATGGGGGCGTTATTACCAGAGAAAGCCCAAAGTAAAGGCTGATTACAGAGAAAAAGATAAGGAACAGAAATCCAAACTAAATGTTCCAAACAATATCAAATGCATTTTAGCTTGAGCAGCCCACCAGAAAATACAGGAAGAGGTCAGATGAAAGACAAATTACTTGAAACAAGACAAAATGAGGAGGGTAATGAAAGAAATGTGAGAAAAAAGCACTTCCACCAACTCCTGTAATGCTGGGATACATTTGCACAGATCCTTTTGGCAGCTTGGTTTTACAAGTCACTGCAGACACAAGTAGGAGCTTCACATATTAGGAAAATCAGCTGTACCAGTTCAAGTCTCACTGAATAAATAAAGCTATGACTAAAGGTTGTTGAGGTTTTTTTTTTAATTCAACCTAGGCTCAAGAGGATCTCTGCATTATTATTATTTTGCTCTTTCAGTGGAAATTTTTATCTCTTTCAGTAATTAATCCAAAAATGCGCAGGCAGGCTCTACTGCATTCACACTATTCCATGATGAGTATTCTGCACCCAGATGTACCAGTGTCACTTATGGTGAGACAGACACTCAAAAAAGAATTATCAGAGAGGATATCGGAAAAGATCAGCTCTGTCAGCCAACTCATGTCAAATGAAAAACTTCAGCTTTAGGTAATAAATTGGCACCAATGGCCCCAAATCTTGAAAAAAGAGTTCCTACTTGCTAGCAATAGTCACTTCTTTTTCAATTTTGAATTATATTTTTTTCCTGAAAAAAACACTTTCCTGTAATATCTCAAGAACCACCTCATGGCATATGAAAGTGGCGTCTGTGGCTAAGACTCAGGCTTTGGAGCCCAGCCTTTGCTGTGTGCAAGTTCATCCCAGAAAAGAGACATTTGGATTTGCTGCTTGCATCTTTTAATGAAGGTCAAAGAAACATATGGACTTGAAAAACAGAGTTATAAAAACTTTAGGGAAAATCTAGATGTATTTGAGCAATTTGCTGAATTTTGTAATATTCCTAATTAAAAACAAATAAAATCAACCCTAATTTTCCAGTATGACGCACACTGAATTTTATGTTTAAACTCGGCCCCAATTTAAAGCGGCCGACAGCCTCAGAAGAAGGGAGGAACCGGCATTTAAAAAATAACCAGGATTTTCTTAGCTCGTCATGTTGACTCTAGGTACAAGTCATGCTGACAGATTATTCATGAGCAAGTTCCCCAAGAGCAAGATCCAAAAAATGCTCCAAACTTCTCCAGAAGATGTGCTGTGTCTCCATAAAATCTGAATCAGGCTGTTAGATCTGAACATGCTTCTCTTGCACAAGCGAGAAATTACCTAATCGTTCTATCTGGTAACAACCACTCACTAAGAATAAAGGCGTAATACAAAAGCCAATAACCATCTCTGTCCCACTACCATTATTTATGTTTTCTGTATTTACTGAAGGATTCTTATAAAAACTTAAGTTCACTCTTGCAAACCCCAAAGTTACAGAATGGGAATTTTGTCCATCAGAATGAAGAACTCAACTTCCAAGAAATAAAAAAGCACCTCTAGCAACCTATTCCCTTTTCTTCAATATTAAGAGAAACAAAAATGGCACATAACATTATTTTTGCATGAAACCACTGAATTTTGACGTGGCCCAGTCGGCAAATTCCCTGTAAAGCAGACACCAAGCAGGTTTGCAAGCCAAGGTTGCAGAGAGAAGTGCCAGAACAGAAAGCAATTAAGGTCCCATTCTTCCCCTCCCTACGCAATGCACCGAAAATGAAATCAACATCCAAACTAATTAGTTTCCAGCAGAATATCAGTTTACTTGCTAACAGGAGGGTGGTTACTGCTCTTACCAAAAACTTCTAAACATACCATACAAAATCTTGCTTAAGCCATGGGACCAAGCCAGGCACATCCCAGCGTTACCATATACGGTCACCAACGCGAATATGATGGCAACTTGACAGATTTGGAACAAATATTGCGTTGTTGGTCACTGAGATAACACAGGCAGGAAAATATCAGATTGTATTACCTGTGTCCAGCTGGAGGTGTGGCGTGGCAGGAGCTACATTGCTACAGGACATAGTCACTAAAGGTTAGTGACCCAGGATGGCATCAATCCCTGCAGAGGACACTGAAGACTTTTATGCCCAGTATGGGGCTGCTTGGAGAGAGCAGGAATGGAATAACACAAAGGATGAGCTCCTGGACCTGTGCTGTTATCCCAGGTTCAGAGCAGACGTTATCTGTCGAGGCTGGGAACCGGGCTGAAGCTGCCAGGCTGAAGCTCCACGCCTTGGCTGCCAGCTGGAAGGCACAGTCCCTCTTAGAAAACCACGGCACTCAGGTTCTGTTCTCCAAGAGTGAGTTTTGAGCACACAGGCATTCTAGTTTTCAGCCACAAGGGAAAGAAGGGGCTTGGATATCTACCAAAACAGCTCCCGGGGAAGACTTTTTGGTACAGGCTCCCTTCAGGAGATCCTTAGCCTGGAATAAGATTGGCCACTGAGAGTTATTCCAGACTAAGTTTTTTGGAAGGTGTACACAAGCCCTTAGTCAAAGTCTTTCAACCTCAAAAGCATTGGTTCAAACACAGGCAGAGCCACCTCACCCTTAATCCCTTCAAACACAGACAGTTCTACCACCTGTACCCCTAAAATCAGACCTGCTCTCTATTTTCCCTGGATACTTCAGAGGTATTGCCTCTTTCTTAAGAGTTTATCTTGGTTTGCTAAGATACTCCGATTTCTAATGTCTTCATCAGTGATGAGATACATTGGTGGGACAGAGCCAGCAGGCACAGATCCGACCCTGGAAAAACGCCCCTTTTTGCTGGGAGGTGGAAAAAAAAAACCTGCCAGCCAAACCCAATCAGTCATTCCTGCAGGGCCCTTTGCCTTAAAAGGTGTCACCTAAATAAAGATGTAAAACTAATACAACGGTAACATTTAATGCAAGATTGCAGCTGAGCATTCAACTGTCAGGAAATATCAAAGCTGGAGCGCGTGGGCAACTTAACTCTGCCCCCTTGTGCAGATGCACCACGGCACAGCCCTTCCCCAAGCACGGGCACAGCATTCAGTCAGCTTCAAATTAACACCCTAACTACAGCATAACCTACTTTTGCCAAAAATGAGTAGAAAAGAAGGACCATCACTTTCCCAGAGAACCTACTCAGCCACCTTCCTCACTTGATCGCCAGCCAGCAAGCACCTATTTAACTTCTGATGCCTCGGATCAGGAGGGGCTGGCACACTTCAGGCCACACATGTCTAACCTGCAATCAGGACAAAGATATGAAATGCTGTTTGACCAAAACAAAGAGCCCTTCTTCCCCCAGAGAAGAGCCTCACGACCTCAGGCTGAGATTTGGCTGAAGGACTGCCTATAAAACCTGAGCGACTGTGGCAGGTAACATTCACACATCTCCAGCAGCCAAAGCCCTCGTAGGAGGCGTTCAGAAAAACTCTGCAGGCACATGAAAAGCCTGGCACATTTCTCCAAGAACCTGAAATTATCCCAGTGTAAACACCTAACAATTGGAGATATCTGTCAGCACAAAGTTTCAAAGTTCTGGGAAGTGTCTCATCTCTGCTCACAAGTTTGATCTTCCATCTACCTCCTTCACTATCAGAAATGTTCTCCTTCTCAAGGAGGTCTAAAGCAGGACTTGAATGTCAGAATTTTGTCTCTGTTTTCACAGCAATGACTCCTTTTTCTTCTCTACTTCCCCCCTCTTAAATCAGCACACAAATGAATGACATTTTTCATGGGTTTGGCCCTGGCTTTTAACCTCTATCTCTTGATAATTTTAAATAACCAGAACCATCTCTCCATACACTTACAGAATGGGTTTTTCTAGCTCTGAAAAGTGTTCAAATAATCCAATTACCAATATGATCCTATCAAAGTTATATTTAAAAGACCTTTCCACAAGAAAAATAATGATGTCCTGAAATTACTGCTGTTAATTTTCTGTCACTTCTTCACATGACAAGAGCCCACAGCACTTCACTTTCCAGGGGCAATAAGTGTAAGAGCAAGAAAATTGCAAACCAAATTTAAACAGGGTCAGCCAGTAAAGGAGCCGATACTCAGCTCACATCAGAGACAAGAATCTTTTTGTCTTCTCCTGCCCACTTCAGATCTTTTCCGGAACTCCACCAACTTCTCAGGTCCATTGCAATAATATACATCCATGAAGTCATCTTAATTCACACACTGCTGCCCATCGCCCACAACTTAAACTGAGTCTCCATTGTAAGCCTTGCCTGGAATTCAGACTTGAAGGAATTACAGCCTATACACTGTTTTCTTTTTCATTCAGCTTCCAGCCAAATCATTTTATAGTGCTTTTGCCTCCATAAAATATTTGCTTGAGAGCCAATGCCAAAAAGAAAAAAAAAAAAAAAAAAAGCAGTGCACTAAACCAAACTTGAGTTTTGAGAGTAATGCTCCCCCTCTCCTTTCCCACCCTCACCCCCAAGATTTATTTTTGGCAAGTTACAGCCCAAGTGAAGAGCAAGTTTAAATCTTTTAACTTGCAAGTTCTTCACACTGGACAACTTCAAGGTCTTATAACAATTCACAAAACTCTGAGACTGTTGGGAATTGCAGCTGGAGCAATCTGCATCCTAAAGTTGTACCCCTATTCTCCGGGAACGATGCGGCCCCTACTTTGTGACCAGAGGTGGGGGAGCTGAAATCCTGGATTCCCATTCAGGCTAAGGACAGCACCCACCAAGGTACAACACAGGCAAAGAGCAGGAAGCGCCACCGCTCCTCACACTCTGATCCCACAGCTTTGCTAAAAGCACCTTGCCATAAAGAAACTTCTTTTTTCCTACCCCCATCATTCCCAAGTCAACGTTATTTCAATTTGCCTCTGGAAGGGTAACCTGTTTATTGAAATCTGATCAACTGCTGGAGCCTCAGCGCTCAAATACGCTCTCGCTGTTGGGAACTGTCATTTGTCTGTCACCGGGGAAGTTAATGGATGTGTTTGTTTAGTTTGTAAGTGGGAATACACAGGGCAGAGGCTGGAGGGATTACAGGAGGGGAGAGGTATTTCTGATCCACAGAGGAATGCAGCTGCTTTTCTTTAAAATTGTCTGTGTATTTTTACACAGGCACAAGAAAAGCCCCTGGAAGTTCACCTGTGCCTAAGAGACCTCCATCCCAAACGACGGCCCCGAACCACGCAGGTGAGGAGGCACCACAGGTGGGCACGAGCTTGCACCCCTGTGCAGATAAAAAATGTGCAGGGGACGAGTCCCTGCTGACAGCAGCTCCCCTGGGGGGTCCCTCCGGGGGCACCACGGGTGTTAGCAGAGCTCACGGAGCAGAGGGAAGGGACAGAGTCCCAGGGTGATCGCACCAAGCGCGGTCCCCTTACCTCTCGCTGAGTCCGAAAATGCAATTATCCCTGCCAAAAGGAGCGCCAGCTGCAATTCCATTTTGAAAACCAGATCCCGCCGTATCGCACAGGCTACTGTCCTCTCAGACCTGGAGGCAGGAAAAAAGAGACCAAAATAGTTACTGAGGAAAAAAACCCTGAGCAACCCTCAACTTTGCAGAGTTTTAAATCCTATTGAGAAGACTGACAAGAAGAAACAGCAAATGAAAGAGCAACGTACTTGTAATTCATTCCTCGGTGCTCAGTGAGTAAAACTTTGCCCTCCTCTCTGCTTTAGCCTGATATAAATCAAGAACCCACTGAGGCCAGTAAGCTCCTCTAAGTTTACAGTTAATGCATAATTCTTTAGTATCCTGTACAGAACCAGTCTGGAAGGCAAACAAAACGCTAGCAAGTGGCCATAAAACAAGATTTCAGGTTAACAATTTGCGGAGGAACTTGGTGGAAGGGGGAGGAGGAATGCTACCTCTCCCATCAGCAGCCCAGCAAACTTTGTGTTGCTGCTCCAGTGCCCCTCAGCCAGGCTCCGCTCTGGGTACGCGCCTTCCTCCACTCCGAGACTTCTCTGTACAGCACTGATTCCTCCTTTCCTCTTCTTCCCCCCACCAACAGCCCCACTTGTTTCCGTGGGCTCCAGAGGTGCGTCCCAAAGCGCAACCGCACTCAATTACCCAGATTCTTGAAGATGCCTTCGCTGCGATACGCACGCCCGGGGAAGATCAGGTTTACATTAATTATACCCCATTCTCCTCCTAAAACTCTCACTCTCTAAACACTGTCTGGATTCCTCACCCTTGTAAACTCCCCGCTTTAAACACCCCGTGCCCCCAGGACACACAACAACCCGCGTACAGCATCCAGCGCGGCAAACGCGGCCGCAGCGCCGCTCGCTCCGCCGTCCGCGGCGGGCAGCGGGAGCGGGGGGCGCCGGGGCTCGGCGGTGACGGGATATCGGCCGCCGGGAGCCGGGGTCGCGGGAGGGAGGGAGGGAGGGAGGGACGCGCGGGGGGACACCCGGCGCGATGCCACCCGGTGCTGCCCCGCGCCCCGGCGCTGCGCTGGCGGCTCCCGGCTGCGCGCTGCGCGGCCCCGGCGCGGTGTCCCGGCGCGGTGTCCCGGCGCGGGGGACACGCACTTACCTTGGCTGCTGCCGGGCTCTAACACCGCGCTCTGGAGCCCATCCCCGCCGCTCGCCGCCTCATGCCCTCCGCGGCCACGGCGCCCGGCGGGCGCTCCGCCGCCGGCCTCTACCTCATCCCCCCCGTCCCCGGGGTGGCGGGGGCTGCCTGGGGGTGCCCTCCCCACGGAGCGGCTCTGCCCCTTCACCGGCTTTGGAACAACCTCCCCCCGCTTCGCCCCCGCGGGCGATTTTTTTTCCACTCAAGAGTCACGGGCGAGGAGGTCAGGGAAAGGGGGAAACCTTGTAAATTATTTTTTTTCCTGCTTTCCGGGCCGGGCTGAGTGTGTGTGTGCGGGGAGGGACAGCGGGGACCTGCCAGAGCCTCCGGGGCTCCGCGCCGCGGGATGCCCGGTGATGCCGTCCGGCGGCTCGCCCAGCCGGAATCCCGTTTAAGGAGCGAGGGGAGGAGGGGAAAGGGGCTGGGGAAGGGGAGGGGAGGGGGGGGGAGAGCCGGGGAGCGAGAAACCGGCGATAAAGCAACTTTCCCTGCAGGGCTTTGTGGCGGTGGGGGCCGAGCCGCCGCGGAGGGCGGTGCGGGGCCGCCCCGCTCCAAACTTCGCACCAATCCCCGGGAGCCCCCGGCAGCTCCCGCCCTCCGCCGGCCCCGCTCCCCTTAACCCTTTGCGGGCGGCAGCGGCGGCTGCGGAGCGCTCGGTGCGCGGGGAGCGCGTCCCGCAGTCCCCATCGCTGCCCAGCCCGCAGCCCCGGCGCTGCGGTGCCGACTTCGCCGTGCCCCACAGCATCCCCCTCCCCGCGCCCCCGTAAGCCCAGAGGCGGTGGAGACCTCCGACCCCGCAGCCACGACCCCTCCCGACCAAAGCACCCCTCGGCCCGGGCCGGGAGAGAGCCCCGGCCGTGGGAACCCACCGGGAACGCAGCCGGGAGGGACGGGGGCGGCCGCCCCGTTCTGATCGCTCGGCTTGGATGCAAATGATGCCAGAAAGAAGCTGGCCTGAGCTAAACTTAACCAAGTGGAAAATAAACTGTGGAGATGTCAGTTCCTTATATTAACTGTTACAATTATTTATTATTTACTTTCAAGCGCGACTCGGCTGATGCATCCGCTCTTGCAGCAAATCACTCTTCATACAGGATCAAAACCAACCTGGCAGAATTCACCAAACAGACTAAACAAACGACTAGAAAAAATATTGCCCCAATGGCTAAACATTTTGTATCTCAAAAGAAATATCATTACTGTTGATGTTATAGTTCCTTAGATCTCTTACTTGATATGCTCCAGCATGAAGACCTCCTTGAAAACAAAGTTGTCTCAGTACTAGTTCAATGTGATAGGCACCAGGAGAATGCCTAAACCCAAGCCAAGAATTAGTTTGAACATCTGTCTTATCTGTTTTGTTAGGATTATGAAATCACACCATTTTTATTGTTATTACTAAATATTTTTACTGAGTGGTTCCTGACAACATTAAATCTTAATACACAAAATCAATGTGAAAAGCATTTAAGACTAAACATATAAACCCCTCGAGCCAGAAACAAAACGGCTGACAACACTGGTTTTGTATTTTACATATTTATATCATAATTTTTATCATTAAAGTTAATTCAGCTGAGAAATCCCAGATGGACTCCTTCTCCTATCAGGTAATAACTTCAGCCTCATTGATTTCAAAGACAGTGTTGATTGAGGGAAACCTTCAGGACTTAACCTACATGGTCATTTTCATGCCATGCCTTCTGATAAAATCACTCTAACTTGCAGCAGAATGAGAGCTCAGCTTCATGCTGCATCTCGGGATGATGTGTAAAACACCTCTTTGCAACATTTTACAGCCATTTCACCCCAAAGGAGTCAAGGTCTTTGTCCCAAGGACATCTCCACACAGGTGATCCAGCCCTAGAACTATCTACACAGCCTCTGTGTCTGTGCAGACTGAAGTCCACAGCAGCCTCAGTTCTGGTGCAGATGTGGGCCATTGGTTCACAGGCAGGTTTCCCACCAGGTTAGAGGGACCTGGCTGAGCTCCTACTCCACATCTTGTTTTTCAAGTCATGCACAGAGGCTGAGGCTTAAATCCCAGATACCATGACTATCTTGTCTCAGACTGTCTAGACTTGGGTGAGCTCTCTCTGGGCCTCAATCAGCTCAGAAAGAAAAGATCTTCTTCCAACCCAGGCTGTGCCTAAGCTCAGCACTGAGCACCCAGTTCAGGGTGAACACAGAGGATAAAAATCCCTGAATGGATCTATTCCTTCCATCCTCACTTCCTTATTGAAAATCACGTGTGTGCCTTTGGAGGCTCCAACATCTCCCAGACTGAGATTTCTCCTCACAGTACAACTATGAAGCAGCAAAATCTCTCCTGCTGCCTTCCACCAGTGTGAAGTTCTGGAAGATGAAGGATTACAGAGGTGGCACACAAGAAGTTAAAAATTATTCAGGTGCCTCAACACCTTCAGATGCTCTTTAAGCCCCTTCCTAAGGCGTACAGAAGCTTTTTTAGAATATGATTCCAAATGATGTTACAAAGGGCTTACATGGGGCAGGGAATGGAGCCCACAGCTTCCATACCCCAGGCTAAAATAACCGGAAAATAAACCTGTCTGACATCAAAATTTCAGCACTATTTTTAATTTTTTTTTTTCAGGGGCCTGAAAGAAAATCTGAAACCCATGCTGTAGGCTTCATCCATCTCAATCTCAATACCATAGTAGAGAAATAAATGTAAAATATTGATTCAAGAAAAATAATTAATATTCCTGAAACAGTTCCTAGTTTATCAGAAACAAAATCTCATGTTGTTTTCCCAACACTTCTACCTAAAAAAGGAAACATGCAGAGCTGTGTTTTTCTTCTGGGCTGACTGTAATTTGCAGGATGATTGAGTAGTCTGAAAGTCAACAGCCCCAGTTTGCTCCTGCACCCCACGGTCCTGAGACAAGGCTGTGGGAAAACAGCTTTCTGGAGCTGACAAACAAAAATGAATGCTAAGCAACGAAATACGTGTCTCCACATGGCCTGAGAAGCAGCCTAACAGTCCATTTGTATCCCAGTTGTCCCCAAAGCCCTGTTTCCAGACCACGGCTTTTCAAATTTTGCATGGCTGTGATGGTCTAGTGAACATCCATCCCCAGGGTGACTTTCCTTATGTCTCCAAAACCACAAACTGGATTTTTCCCAGCTTTTCTACCTCTTTTCTCAGAGGAGCTGCTCACCTCTGCTATCACAGAACTCAATTTCCCCACATTTTCTCCCTTCCAACTTGACGGTTCAGCCTTTTCTTTTTCTGGGAAACGCAGCACCTTCAGACTGTAATTCCTAACCGGTTCCAATGATTTTTTTATTTTTTTTTAATTGATTTTTTTTTCCCCAGCTGCAGGTGGCAGCCACGCAGCCAGATTCCCTGTGACACGCAGCACTCCACGGGGCTGGCAGCGCTGCCCTGCCCGAGGAGCACGGGGCCCATGGCACGGCTCCATGGGGACATGCCACCGGGGCGCAGGGCGGCTCCGCGCAGCTGACGGAGCACGTGAAGGTGATGGAAGGGCATGACCAGGATTAGCACATTCCCTCCACCTGCCACCCCGTCCCGGCAGCCCTCCTCTGGTTACCCAGCCACGTGGGGTCAACCTGAGCATCCCTCCCGGATGCCTGGGGAAGGGGGTTGATGTGGATGCAGGGAAAGGTGAGTAATGGGATTGATCCCTGGGTGGATCAGTTGTGATAGGGCAGCGCAGAAAATGTCACATGAAATTAAAATTCTCCTGGGAAGACAAGGAGCACAAAACGCACTTTTCCATTTGCACAACACCAGAGTCACTGCCTGCTCCACTTAGGTCTATAGCTAAGGCTGAAATGGTGTTTTTCAGAGAAAGCAGAATCACTGTCTTCCCTATAACTGAGACCCAGCTATAACCTAGATAACATTTAGAGGGGCTGAACGGGCAGATGGAAAGATCAAACAGGGTGGTACAGTGCTGAAATCTATGTCACGTGTAAATATACATTTAGTCCCTTAGAATAGGTTTGCTCTAAGTAGTGTTGCAAAGAAACAAATGGTTCATCATATGCATGTGGTTCACTTTTTTACATGAAGCATGAACTCCAATGTCTGACAGAGGGAGAGGGTGGTAACAGGGTTAGATTTGCTATCATCCAAACCTTGGGTCCTGTGCAGAATGCTGGGAGGTCCCATTTCCCCATGGCCATTATACCAGGGCTTTTCTGGCTTTCCACAGGCACAAAAGATCCCTCTGCTGCCTTGTGGGTCTCTCTGTTGGTCTGAAGCACCACCAGGAGAGAATTCCCAGCCCTTTCACCAGGACCGGCCGCACACGCTGCCCAGCCTCGCTCTGCCTGGAGAATGCGCTCGGATTTCTCATTGGTGCTAAATCTGCACATGACAGCATCTGCAGGCAATCACTTCCACCATTCCCAGTTGGGCAGCAGGCCCTGTCTCTCTTGGCCAGGTTGGGCACGCTGTGTCAGCGCTCCCTGGCACCGGGGAAACGTGACAGCCCTGAGCAGAGTCCAGGAGGTGCTCGGGGAATGCCAGCCCAGCCCAGCCCAGCCCAGCCCAGCCCAGGCCAGGAGGACACATCTCTCTGGCAGTGTGAGTCCCTCACGCTGCCTTCCCAGCAGCTGCCAAATGAATTTCAAGGTCTCAGAGCCTGGGACACACTAGTCAGCTGCTTAGCTCATGTCTCCAAGGTGGGTGACAGCAGAAGAAAAGTCCTTGCTCCAGGCTAAGCTGAACTCTCCTGCTGAAGGCAAAGCTCACAAAAAGCTCACAGCATCCCAAAGCAGCACCATGAAGTGCAGACCTATATTGCCTCTGTGACAGCTTCAGACAACCTTCTCTGCTCCAAAAGGGTATATAGGAAGGTCCTAGTGTAAAAAAACACTACAATCCATGCAAAATTCTCCTTCCTTGCAGGAAAGGTAAGAAAAGGGAAGGGGTTTAGATCAAGAAATCTAGATGGAAGAATACACAGAACATTTTAGACACACAGGGCCCAGACCTCATCTGCTTTTTCTGACTTTTCTCAGTAGATCTAAGAAAAGATACTACATCTCCAACAAAATCTGATTCCCTTCTATTCAACAACTAACCGCGATCACAGGAATAAACCACATCTGAACACCATTTCCAAACTCCTGTTCATGATGAAGAATATGGTACAAAAAGCTTGTGGCAGACTAGTTCACCAGTTGTTTAAAAGAGTTATACTCCTCCTTTTGTTAATTGTATCTCATTCCTCTTTTTCATATCCCTTTCCATCACTGTGCTTCTTTCCACTCTTAAATATTTGAAGGCAGTTCTGTAACTCTGCGGTTGTTCAAACTACAAGTAGTTAAAGTTTCCAAATGTTCTCCATAAACACATCCTTCCTCAGGCCCCTTATCCTTTATATCACTCAACACTGGTTTCTTGGAGTCAGTCTGACACTGATGTATGAAGGATTTGATTTTGCTTTCCTTCTACATCTGGCTAGAACAAGAATAATCCCACTGGAGCCATTGGAATCATTCTAAGTGAGAAAAAAAACCTGATCAAACCAACAGACTCATATGAGCAGCCACTATTCAGTCCAGGTAGGCTGAGCTGAAGACTGAATTTGCAACCTTTGAATCTAAATATCTCATTCTCGGAGGAGACCACAATTTTGAAGGCCTAAATCTCCTCCAACTGCTTCCTCAGATCATCCTCCTGTTCAAGGAAATTTGTACACATTGATGCTGGGTTTAGCAAACAAATGTAGCAAACATGAAAGAAGAGTTGTGAAAAATAACAAAAAAAGGAAAAAGCCCAATATCAACAGACAGAATGAGAAACAGAAATGTCAAGTATTAATTGCTGAACAGACGTGAGGAATGTTAAGGGAAACTGTTTGGGGATTTATGTTCAAAAAATAAGACAACTTCCCAAACTATTTCCTTTCAAATATCTCAGTATTTTCCATAAATTCCATGTGCATGTGTGGTGCTCTCTGATAACATACAAATCTGCATGCATAAACTGTTTTGAAATGTTTGTACAGTTTCATCCAAAAACATGACTATATGTTTGTGTTTTAATTGTCAGCAATGGCAGATTAGGCAAGAGCCACATGCATCATGTCAGGGGCACTGACTAAGTTTAGGTGGTACGAGCACAACCTCCCCCCTTTCTGGCTGGGTCTTGATAACAAAGAGAAACCAAATTATCTGAAGGACAAACCTGCAGTAAAGCAGCAGCACAGCCCCTGCTCTCAGTGGCCAGGGTGCTGGCCCAGACAAACCCCCTGAAACCAATAAAGCCATTGCAGTTTCATGCAAGTGTAACCAGGAGCAGAAATTTGCTGATTTCCAGGTCACACATCAGAGTTTTTTGCAACTCTGCAAAAAAATTAAGCCTTGTGGGAGGGGGTAGGTGGGGGGAAGAGGGACTGACACTTTGCCTCAATCAGTGTTGTTTGAAATGTCTTTCATTTATTAACATTCTTGCTGAAGCCAAACTTTAGTTCCACTCTATCAGGAATATAATGCAGCTGCATTTTCTGGATGGGAACACCACCAAAAATATGTTAACTGTACAGTCAACAGCTATGTCTTGTTTACTCTCATGCGTAAAAACCACACGGAAATGATCCTCATAGGAAATTTCTATCTGTGTGCAAATAGAAACAATAGGAGAGACTGGAATGGGATGCTTGCTGAGAAAGGGGGTGGGAGAGCTGTGCTGCCTTCTCCCCAGCGAGCAGCTTGCTCCAGCCTGCCTGGACTGGCAGGAGCTTTGTTTTGCCCAGGGTTTGTCTGAGAAACTCTCCTTGATTCCCTCAAACAGAGATCCAGCCTGGGCTGTTGTGATACAGAAACAGAGTTGGCAGGGAAGATGCATCCAGCACCTCAATACTTTCTGTTTAGGACATTCCTCTCAGAGATTTTTCTGGAGCTTGTGGATATCCCTCAGCCCTTGCAGCCACACCACCACAAGAGCTCAGCCATGGCTTTATTCCTTTATTCACATGGGGGAAACCCTGAACTCAGTGGGGATTTCTTGGCCCTGCAGTTGCTCAAATGTTCTTCAGACTTTGTCCTGGTGTTGTGCCCATGGCTTCATCCAAGATCACTGCTGGGGTGGCTGGCTGTTGTCCTCTCACACCAGGACAAACCTTGATGGACTGAGGAGCTCTGCCCACTTGTCCACAGCCCAGGCAGGATGGACACAAAATCCACCATGGCCTGATGCACCAGAAACTACCTGGGGAGCACCTGGCCCACCCCCCCCAGGCACAGGGAGGGTTAAATATTAACCACACCAAGCCTGCTGAGGCCTGGCAGCCCCTTGGGCTGGGCAGCAGCCCCCTGAGCCATCCCCAGCCAAGGGAAGAGCAGAGAGCACACTAAGGAGCCTTGGAAATATGCAAGGAGCTGCCAACGTTTGCTGCCAAACACTTCTATCTTTCGACAAAGATAAATCTGTTGCTTACTTAACCCAGCCTTTATGAAACTCACAGCTCTGGGTTTCCAAAATAACAGGAGCAGAGTAGGGCTGGCTGGTGTCCTGGTGAGCAGCAGATGTACATGGGGCAGTGAGAAGGTGACAATGTATCTCATGAGAAAAACTGCTGGATAGTAAATCACAGATGATAGAAATAAATAAGAACTTAACCTCCATGGACCAGAGGACTTATCTTCTCATGTTTCTCTAAAGGCCAGGTGTCTGTTTACTTAAGAGAGCCATTAAGATATAGTGTTAATAATGAAGAACAAAAAAATCTGCTACTCAGAAAGAATAATGAACATAAAAATCTTGCATGGCAAGGCAGATGTAATGCAATAGTGAGAGAGCAAAAGGTGACATAAATACATAAAAGGGTGTCCTCAGCTGTCACACAGTTTGTAACCCAAGGCCAGAGGGAAGAGAGATGTTGGGACACAAGGCACAGCACCCACTGCAGTGCTGGCTCTGAACTTCAAGGTCTGCTTACTGGGGAGCTTTTATCCATGTTCTACACAACAGATTAATGTCATCCCAGGGTTTGGGTGCTTTGCTGGGGCTTTGGGGCCAGTCTCCTCCATGAGGTCCTACATCTGGCTGGCCAGGCATTACCCATTGGATAGAACTTTTGGCAGATCTCAGGCTTCCTGCAAAAATGAGCCAGACTCCACTCTCATTTTCAGATCATTTGCTTAGTTTTTACAGGGATAGGTGCTGCAAAACCACTACAAATACTGGGAATATAGATATATAGAATAGAAACTCCCTTTTTAGCTATAAATCTCACTGGTCCCAGGAAATACTAATTTTCTTTTAATACTACAGTTATTATCTGGCAAGAATATAGCTCCTTACTCTGCCACCCATGACCCAGGCTGAACCTGTTTGGCCTGTGTTATTGTGCTAGTGTAATTCAGTGGAAAAGAGATTGGATTAAACAGGCAGCTCTGGAGGAGTAAATAAAAGGAACATGCTTTAAAGAGTAAATAGACAAGTCTGGGTATAATGGAATAACTCCTGGTCGTGCTAAATCAAAGAGAAAATAATGCCCTCACTAAAATCTGCACATGGGTGTTTGTCTCTGCAAGAAAGAGAACCAACAAAACCCAGAGGGGAGCAGAGGATGCTCTGGGGCTATCCACAAATCCACACTAGAAACAGTACCAAAAAAAAAAAAAAAAAAAAGAGAGAAGAAGAAGTGGCAAGCTCCCTGTAGCAGCCAAAGCTGTGCTGAGGAAGAAACCACCCGATTTCTGAATGAGCTGCAAAAGTTTTCCAAAATGAGTGCACCGGGTAAGCTCCAGTTAGTTTCTCACTGATTCAAGATCAAATTTGTTTAGCAGCAGAAATATTATTTTCTTTCCTCACTGCCAGCCCTGCAGCTCAACCTGGAGTGGCAGGTTGAGTTCTCAACTTCCCCTCCCCTTTTCCTTTCACACTTCTCTGACAAAGCCAGGAGCATGTTTGATGCTTGAAGGCAGTAAGGGGATTTTCCTAGCACAGGGAATCCTACAGGAGTAGCCAGAGCTTCTGTCCAAGCCAGCAGCACAATGTCCTAAGGCAGGAGAGAGGCCTGGGAGGATTCAATACTCCCTGACAGCCTGAGCATGAAGATTCCAGCTTTGGGAATGGTGAGCTGGCATTATCAATCAGCTCAGCTGTAAAGTCAATTGATTTAACTTCCTTCACAGGCAATTTCACCCCCAGCACAAAGTTGAGAAGCTGCTGATATAAAGCTCACTGCATTCCCTCCCTGCTCACCAGGAATTTGTACTCCAGGAGCACTGCAAGAGAAACAGGGCACTCACCTCTCCAGGACCAAAATAAGAAAAAAAAATTGTTTGCAAGCCAGTGGCTGATTCTGGCTGTGTTCACTCCTGTATAATCCATGGTGGATCCTGGTCTGTCTCCAGCCCTGGGTTGGCCTGCAGAGAGCAGGGGAAAAGATTTCAAAATCAACTCTCATACTGCTGATATGAGCATTAAGGATCCAAGTGGGGTAAGGCATATGTGGAGTCACATTTCAGAGCTGACATCCACATTTTCATGCAGTGGCATCAGAAAAAGCACATTGTGCATGACTCAGGGACATTTGTTTCCCATCAGCAGAGGAAATTCTCAGCACTTTAAAGGTGTGAGGGTCCTTCCCATGGGAAAATGGGACAGTGAATCTGGGAGTTAAAAATGAAGTTCCCTTCCTCATTTCTGCAGTGACTTTAGCGACAGGGCTTTAATGAAGAGTTTTGACAATATACAACATTTTTATATGTTGGCTCAGCTTTATGGATGTATTGCTTCTCCTCTGCTAACAAGGGAATAGGGATCATCATTTCAGCTGAAAGACATATAAGTGCAGGAAGGCTAAAAATACACAATTTTATGGAGCCATTTTTCTAACCAGACCCTAAATGTCTTCTTCATAAATCATTTGCTATCATGAAAAGGGTAGGAACTCCGAGTCCTGATGTGGCCATAAATTGAGATACCCAGATTACAGACACAACCATCCCCACCTGAGCATAGCACTTAAAGTGAATAAATAGAGAGAAGAAATTCCACATATTGTAAAGTTATACAGTGCAAAAGAATTCTTCAAGGAATACAACATCCTGAGCCTCTGACAAGGAAATCCAGGCCAGGCATTAGGGAAAAAATGAATACATTCAAGGCCAGGCAGAATTAGCAGGATGATCAATCTGAATAATCCAAGGTGCCTAAACTCAGATGTATTTTCTAACAAAGCTAAGTGTGACTCTATTGTTTAATCCAGCACCAGGATGAAGGACTTGGGTTATGGACACCAAAGTCATCTGCATGAAAAGTTTCTCAGGGCACCAGTTCAGAAAAGATTCAAAAGCAAAGCCATAATTAAAGCTGCAGGTCAGCATTTCCAAATCACTGAGCCTGACTCCAGTGGGGTGCTCTGACAGGACACTGAGCTCTGTGAGCCCCTGTGCATGGGGCAGAGGGGCATTAGTGCAAGGAGTGACCTGCCAGAGCTTCTGCTTTCACCAGCTAAAAGTTCCTTACAACCAGTCCTAGAGCGACTCTTTGCTTTCACCTGGCCAAAATTTACTCCCAAAGTGTGTTTTCCCAGAGAAGTTGCAGGGCACACTCTTGTTGACACCATCTCCAAGCAGCACACAAGCTGTGCCTCATGAGAAGCCCTCTGGGAGGTGCTTCAAGGTGGGCTGGATGAAATTTGGGTGCAGGAAGCAGGGCAGCATGTCTTGAAACTCAGGAGTCCAGAAAAGGAGCAACATCCTTCAGTACAAACACAAAGTTTTTGTCTGTGAAAAATGGCTTGTCAAGAGATTGTGGAACAGGAATGCATTTGGGATGGTGTCTGTAAGAAAAAAATAAGAAGACCCTTCTATTTGAGTAGAAAAACATTATTGCTAGCACCTGTATCCTTGCAGAATTACTTTTCCTAAACATAAGTCCATGTTCTTCCAAAGACACAGCCCGAAAAGTTTAGTCAGGCATCTGCAAGAGCATCTTAGTTACTAGTAGCTACTTTTTGCACAGCTCTCAGAGATGTGCCGCAACTTAATAGTTCAAACGTGTTTATTGGATCTGAATAAAGCCTTGTGGGCCACTCAGAAGTGACACAAAACTCAAAGTGTTAGCCCAGTGCCATTTCTGACAAGTCCATTTGAAGGAAGAATTGCAGCTGATTAGAGTAATGAATTTTGGTTTGAGTGGCTGTCCACAGGCCTGGAAATGTGTGTTTCATTCTTTTGCCATTTAGTAACTGAGTCCTAGGCATCAGAACAGTGAACCATGTACTTGAGTAAGTTGGACAACACAGGTTTTCACTGGAGGAGAGTTTGTCACCCAGAATATAACCAAGCTGCAGCACAGAGCATGGATAAGCCAGATACCAGCCCTTTTCCTCTCACTGCCACTTCAGATGTCAATCACATGCAGCTCCTGATTTAGAGCAATTCATGCCATCGCTCTTGTGAGCTGGAAGTGAGAATGCCTGCGTGAAGCCCTGGATGCCAGCACAGAGTGCAGGGCACATGGTGTGAAAGGTGTAGGTGTAGGGCAAGTGGCTGACACCATGGTCCCTAACGAGCACAGTTTGCACAAAGAGCAAGCTGAGCACACGGCTAAAACTGATAAACTGTTGGTCAGAGATGAGCTGCAGCCACAGAATTCATCTCTGGGTCCAAGCCTCTTCCAGAGCTCAGGAACACTTGGACCTGGAGCTGTGATTCAGCCTGTTGGAGACAGCCTCACAGAGACACTGTGGGACACAGAGGTTTCCAGTGCCTGATCCAAATACCTACATAAGCACATGGCACTCCCATCATCTTCCTCTTCCCTTCCCATTGTCCTGACACGTCCTCATCAACTCACTCCAGTTTGTATTGTGTTTAGAGAAGCTTTGCAAACATTTCTCAGCTTTGCCGGGAATTTATTTCTTCATCCCAGTTTGTGCTGAAGGTGGCCTAGGAAATTACATGTTATTCTAGGCTATAAGGAACTGCCCATGGCTAAACATTCCCCTCCCACACCATGGCATTAAGACAAAAGAGAAGGGGAGAAATACATGCCTCTGAGTCTCAGTTATGGTTGAGCAACAGAGGGGTGGTTTATTCCTCTGCTGCTGAACTCTCCTTGTGGTGCAGGGACACCCATCTAAGCTCCATCAGAGGCAGTGTGCCACCTCTTTGTTCCTCATATCTGATACCATGGGAGCTGAGTTGTGTGATTTCCTAGGCCACATCAAAAATTATTGGCAAGATCTCACATGGGAATAAATCCTCTGAGACACAAAAGTACTAGTGAGCAAAAGGAAAAACAGGTTGGAAGCTCTGCAGAGTCGTGCTAAGATGGGTATTGATGATCATTGGAACACTGGTGTGGCTCAGTGCAGACTCTGTGCAGGCACGTCTCTATTGTGCTCCCAGTGCATTCCAGAGCCACCTCAATTCCTGTCAATGTCTGATTATCCCTCCCTTCCCTTCACAGCTAAAGGAAACATTGAAAATGCCAAGATTTACTTTTGTTTATTCTGTCTTTATCCATCTCTCCCTCTTAGCTAGTAAGTGCTGCAAGCCTCTGTTCTGCTATGTACAGCAGTAGTGTGTGAATAATAAATAACAATGATATGCTTTCAGCCAGAAAATAAACCCCATATGTGTCCTCAAGTATCTCTTTTCTCTTGAAGTATTCATGCAAACATTGGTTCCAGAGACTGTTATAATCCTGTTTACTTGTCAATGCTCAGAGTGAGCATGTAATTACAGTTCCACTGTAAGATACTTAACATGTAATTCAATGGCAAAGAGCTGCCACTTTATTATAGTCTTCTAAGTTTGGATTTATGCCCTGAAATCTAAATTAGTCCCAACAATTTCTGTTCAGAGGAGGATAATTTAATGCAAATATTATCAAGCACACCAAAGAGCAAATTTAACTAACACAAAAAAAATGAGAGCAAGTAATTTAAAAAAAAAAATTTAAGCTTGTTTTGCCATCACATTTTTCTTGGACTTGAATCTCACTAGGTAAGCAAAGGGTTTGTGTTTGAGTATGATGCCAAAGTGACATTAAAAGTATCAGTGGCAATCAGAAACCTTGGGAATCAGTTTTGTCCTTGAAGACAGACACAAATCTGCTGTCACACGTCTCTTATGGCGATACTGAAATGCGACCTTGATGTCAGTCCTGAGCTAAAAGAAAAGGAACTAAAGGAAATTATAGGCATATCTAGCCTTTGCTCACTCATTCACCATGGTGTAGCTGTCTCTAGGATCTGTCATTGTGCTACTGCCTGTCAGACCATCATCATCAACTACACTAATTGGGCCCTGCCTTTAAAATAATCCATCCTCAGCACCACAATACTTCGCACTCCTACGGGCCTGTTCATTCAAGACTCAGAGGGCTTTACATGTCCTGACTGCTCAAGCAATGCAATGTGCCCAAGAATTTGGTCAGAGGCACAAGAGGGTAGCTGTGTTTGCCACAAGACAGTTACACACACACACTTGCCTATGGTCACAGGCTGCTCCAGGAACAGAGGGAGGACTCCCACTCTTGGCTGCACTCCTTTTCTGCATGCCTAATCTCTTGTTTTATGAGCCTCAGTTTCCCATTTGTAAAAGGAACTTCAATCTTTCATCCTTTCCAAGGGCAGTCTGACACAGCCATGGGACCACTCAAAAGCAAGTGAGTTATCTATGGCCTTGGAATTGCCTGGGTCTCCCTCACCACCTTTCAGCAAGGCTGCCAATCCCAAGCCATTCCCTGGCTGCTGATTGCCAGCCCTTTCAGTACAAAAATGCTTTTGTATTGAATACTTTTGTAACAAATAGTTTTGTCCCTTTTGTTCCAAGGCCCAGAGGCCACAGCTAGGCCGTGAGTCCACGGGAGTCACACGACCATGGGCAGAAAGCCCCTGAAGCTCAGAGGAAGGAGAGGAGAGGAATGTGGGAGCCCAGGCTGCCAGCAGGGCCAGGTGTGCAGCACAGCAGCAGGGGGACCACGGGCCACGAGCCAGCCCTGACAGCCCAGCATCCCTGATACATCAGCTCCTGGGGTCTCGCATGCATCTGCTGGAGGGTTTGAGATTTGCTGTGGGGATCAGTAAGCAGCTGGGCTGCTGGATTTGCAGCATGTCTGCCAGGTTCAGGCAAGCTGGAGGGGGTGTAACACCCTGGAAATCATGCAGGCACGTGGATGAATGTGCAATATCCTCACCCATGCATGCACACAAACACATGGGGAGGAGAGGTGAGTGTGGCTCTGGCTTGGATGCATTTGCAGAAGCACAAGAGGATCCCAGGAAGAGAGATGAGTGACCAGCAATGCAGAAGCCATCACTTGAGAGCCACCAGACACCCCTTGGAAAATGCCTGGCCATTCAGCTCTCCTCTTAGCAACTCTCCACTCTGGTTTAGAGAGCTCGCTGACGGTCCAGGTTCAAACAGCAGTTACATTGTGCCATCTTCTGGTTAAAGGCTGAGGACTCCCTCTCCAGGAGTCCTGCTTCCCTCCAGCACGCAAGGAAAGGTGTTTTCTTATGCCTTCAAGAAGTGGCATCTGGAGTTGTCCGGGCAGCTGAGCTGCTGTGGTGTAACATCACCTGCAGAAAGGAGCCACAAGCCCAAGGCAGTGTGTGAGGATCACGGGGACACAGGAGCTGCCAAACAGCCCTGGTCTGCCAAGCCTGATGTTCTTGCCTCCAGGAGAAATAACATTTGGGCAAAACTTTTCAGTGAGACTTTGAGATACCCTTATACCCATTTGGCTGGCTGTGCACTTATGAACCACCTGTCGGTGATGAGCAAACCCACAGGAAAGTTGAAAAGAAAGTAGGCTCAGCAGGGTCCTCAGAGACAAAACATGTTCATCTCTCTAGCAAGGAAGAGCATAAATATCCATAAATGCATGAGGACACATGTTCAGAGCTGCTGCCTGTTACTCATGTGGACCATGAATGTGGGGAACTGGATGTTACCAACCCAGCCTTTGCTGCAGAAAAATGAAGATACAAAACTGCAGAGGGATATATGATCTTGGAAAGAGAGCTCTTTGTGGAGAAATAATTGGTCTGAACGTGCAAGCCTAGACTTGATGCAAAAGAATTAACTGACAAATCCTCTTGTTTTTCCAGCAGCACAATTTATAATGTAAGTTTTTAAACACAGCCCCTGAAAGAGGAGTAATTTCCAACACTGCCACATCACACCCAACTCTGACCTCACTTGCACCAACACAGCTGACTGGATTTCAACAGCAGCATTTCTCCACCTACCAGGATCATTTTGCAGAGTAGGTGTGCAGGATGATGAGTTCAAAAGGAGCTAATTAGGCACATAGACAGACAAATTAGAAACAAAGACTTCACTAAATACTGGTTAAGCAAACACAGCTTCAGGGAAGATCCATGCTAAGGATTGCCATGAGCAGTGCTAGTGTGAGCTGGATGAATTAGGTGCACAGCAGTCCCCACCAAAAAGCTGGCACATAATGATGTTGCTACAGGAAACAGTATGAAAGGATGAAATCACCTCCTGTTCCAAGAAAGGGAAATAGCCACTACATTTCAGACACTGCAGAGCATGGGACCTGACAGACCTGTGGCTGCATTTGCCATCATAATGATATTTAATTATTTTTCTTTAATGAGCTTTTCAAATGTGTTTAGTCTGAAAATGTCTTTTTATAGTGTTCTGAAATTTGAAGTAAATCAGGGTCATTATGAAAGCAGTCTGCTGATGTTGCACACAGGTATCAGCCAGTGTCAAGGTACTGTTCTGGTGTTAACTGAAGCTGGAGAAGCAGTCAGAGATTTTTACAAGATTTACATGACTTCAGCCTGGTCTGCCCACTTATAATCTGCCTGCACTTCCCAACATGCCGGGTATCTCCTTGAGCAAGTCTGTCATCAGCAGGAGACATGGGAACTTGTCCAGATTTTGCAGTAATTCAGTCGGTCTGTGCCCTCAGCAATTTGGCACGTGAGCAACGGGGAGCTTGGATTGCACCGTGCTGCAGCCTGGCCGTGCCTGAGGGCTCTGGGCATTGCATGGGGAGCAGGAAAATGCTTCCTGAGGCTGAGCTCACCCTTGCATCCAACAGCAGAAGAAGGATTTTGAGTCTGAATTTGGGTGTTTGGTGGGTACAAATGAGAAATGAAGCACATAACCATCTCCCAGCAAGGAGCTTTGAGCTTTGCTAGTGTCTAACCACTGCTGTTACACAGTCCGCTCCCAAGAATAAGTCCTGGCCTACTCATTGCATCATTGCTTGAACACATTGGTAGTAAAATATGAAGTGCTTTTTCTCCCTGTAAGTGTACCACATATCAGTCCCCCTTAGGTATCAGCTTTTAAGCTTTGTAACATTTTTCTTTTGATCATTTCTATGTCTACATTTCTATGATTGCATAGGCTAAGACTGACTCAGATATTCCATATGGGGTCAAAGCTGAGGGCTTCTGAAATCAGCAATCTAAACATTTAATTATTTTGTTATTTACTGCAACTTTCAAACTTTCTTTGAACTGTTTTTTTTTTCCATTGAATCTACTTATGGGTTGCTGTTCATTCATTGCTGCAACAGTTTTCCTCCTCTCCACTCAGTCTGGCTCTGTCCTCCTACACTTCTGGCATCACAAGCTGACAGTTAAGGTTTTCTGCCAGGTCCTCTGCAGCACTGTGCATTTTACAGGGTCCCTTGGCCTCGCTCTCCCTTCCTAAAGAACTATCCCATTTCATCCCATCTCCATTCACTGCTGTGATTGCAGCTGGAATTTTTGACCCATCTCTCTCTTGGCCATTTTGTTGCTTATCACCAACAGCATTCCACCACAGGGGAGCTCATGTCACCAGTCCTCATATGATGTCCCTGGTGAGGCCCCATTCCCTGTCCCCAGGCATTGCAGATAGTGCCCACAGCCCATGGATCTCCCAATACTCTCTGGGACCAAGAAAAGAGCAAGACTCCAAATGACCAGGCACTGGCATGGTCTTGAAGACCTTAAATGAGAGTCACCTCTACTGCTGACCTCCTTGGCACCCTGCCATGCCCAGGGGAGCTCACCAACAGCAGCAGCTCTCTGCTCTGGAAAATATATAGCCTGAGCAAGGGTATTTTTATCCAGTTTCCAGCACAGTGCAATATCAAATACCCTGACTAATCCCAAACACATCATGGGTGCACTAGATTCACTGCCTCCACCAAACTGGGAAGGCAATTGTACATTATTTTTGGCATGATTTGGTTTTAAAGTGGCCGTGTTGTCTGCCAGCCATTGGATACTTTCCTGCCTGTTGTTGCACAAACTCCTCCAACAGACTGTGAAGTCTGGACGCTTCCCCAAAACAAACAAGCTAATTACACAGAAGATGCCAAGCCCTGATTTCACTGTCTTCTTAAAGGCAGGTGCCATATTTGTTTGCAGCCAGTCTTCAAATGTCTTTGACCTGGAGGTTCACCGACTTAATTTTTTCTGGCTGCTTTTTCTCTCTAGTTGCGTGATCCTTTCATGTTGTCCAATTCCCACTGGCATCAGAGAGAATTTTGGCTGGTCTAGGTCTAAAGGACACAGCCCTGGCTTTTTTTAGCTCCCCTAGGTGCATTACATTTATTGATTTATGTGAGAAGTGGTTACTTTGCCTTGGTGGAGAAACAAAAACACCCAAGTGTGAAAAGACAAGGCGACTGAAGACACAATGGTCATGTCGTTCCTGAAATGTTCGTCTCACTTCAGAAACAACACTCTGCACTCAGACCAAGTGATAAGTGGGGACACAGAATTAGCCAAAATAAACCTCCTTATCTTAAAAAAATTCAGCTTCCTAAAGCCAACCTGGATCTGATCTGTGTGAACAACAAGAGAAAGTGCAAGAACGCTGAGATATTTCTTAAAATAATATTACCATAGGACCCAACAAAATATAAGCTCTGCTCACAGAACAAAAGTTATTTGCAATTAGCACTGATATGATGCCCATGAGAGGTCAGATGGAGAGCAGAACACTCACCCTTCTACATCTTCTACTTTTAATTTGCAAACATAGGCAACGATCCTGTTGGGAGATACCTTGGCTGGACGTCAAACACCAAGTGGTTCTCATTGTCTGTGGACTTCCCTTTAAAAGCAACAGGACCCCTCCTAGCATGTAAGGAGACCTTTGGTTAAAATCTGTGTATTAGACTGAATTTACCAACCCCACTGAGGCAAGGATGACTCGCAGTGTGTGGCACTGGTTAAGGGGTTTCATTACAAGCCCTGGCCCCATGAAAAACTTCTTGGGTTGAATTAAATTTTTTTAATTAACTCTCGAGATATTCTTTGTGTATCTGTAAATCCCTCTTGGACACCAAGTCAAGCCCTCAGGTGGTTTAAAGAGGCATATGACAGAAAACTCAATGAGGTCACTGAGTGTATGGCAGGGATGATGTCCCACACCATGTCTTGAAATAATTCCTCCTTACTCCCCTGATCCAGCGTCATGGATGTTAACCAGAGGGATTTGTCTTCATAAGCTGTCAGGAAGAAAAAAGGGAAGCAAAAGATGTCATGTAATGAAAATGTTATTATCCACATGGTGCTGGTAGTTGACAAACTGACACCTCCCTGTGATAAATGCAGGGCTTTGGATGGTCCCAATAGGCTGAGAATCCAGTGCAATCCCGCAGGAGTCGAGTCCATCAATGAGCTCAGACCAAGAAAATTCTGTTGCTTTGCCAAGTATTTTGCAGGGAGAGAAGATTTTCTCCCGGGACACTGTTTCCCAGCAGGACAGAGGTAAGATGGGATTTGAGTTGTGCCCACTGAAGCCCATGTCCAACCTGTATGCATGCTGGAAGAAGTCCAGCTTCACAGTGAAACCATCCATGAGGGGAGGGCACTAATGAAGCAGAGCATCCTCAGGGAAAGATTGTTTGTCCTTTTTTGCCTGGCAGGGAATCTCTCAGCACAGTTTCAACCACACAACACACTCGGCAGTAACGTGGACTGAGTTGTTGCTCCTCAGGGGTCTGTCTGTCAAGAAAACTGAGGAATGACTCATGTAGTGACATTCAGAGTGAGGGGAGGGAAGGACCCAGAGGTGAAAAATGATTCAAAAGCACAGAGGTTGAATTCCATGGGAGGACAGGTCAGTCCCACACACGATGCAGGAAAATGCCCTTGCAGTGCATCAGGGAGGTGGAGCAGAGCAGTGTGTAGTGGAGAAATACCTCCTTCTCCTAAGGCAGAGAGAGCATTGCCATGAAGAAACAAGTGATACACATCTGATCCACCATGAACCAGGATATCCAGAGAGTATGGATGGTTCAGGGCTGAACCAGATCATTGGAAAGTAGACTGGTGGCAACGAGTGGAAATGTGGACTGGAAATATATTCCTAACTTACAGGAACTACTCAGTGGGAACATTCAAGAAATGGGCCAAGATGGGCTTTCCTCAGTCAGAGGTGGAAAATTCATTAGACCCACATCATGTTGGCTCCACTGTGACCCATGCAATATCTGAGTTGGAGAGAACCAGATGTGCTCCAATGATATTTCTGGGAGATGCACTTGATGAGCCCTTGAAAGCAGGCTGCACAAGGGGGAGAATGCATCCCCTTTCCTTCCAGAAACATTTGCTTTACATCCATTACTTTACCCGTAATAACTCTCCCCCCTCCACCATTTACAGAGCCCAAGTGACCCATCTTTTGCATTTCTTGCTGCTTTTACAAATCACATGTAAAAAAACTGTACCTTCTTTCACATCCACTGTTCAAAGGAGAGAGTCAAGCAAGGGAATGGAAAACTGTTATAAATCCTGTTATAAAGCCAGTTATAAAACCAGTGGCTCCTTGTTACATCCCTGTCCTCTGCTTTCTTGCATGTCTTTGTCCATTGAAGTCCCTCTCTGCTTACATACCACCCTTCTCCAACCCAGGCTGGGCATCTCACAGGAGGCAATGGCACCTTGGGGGCCAGGAAGGGCCAGGTCAATTTTACAGAAAAATGGGCAAGTTCTGGAGAAATCATTCCCAAAGAGGCAGTTTTGCCTTGAAACTAACACAGAATACATGTCTGTGCTTATGGGACACCTGACACTGCCAAAAGGAGATTGGAGTGGGAACATAAACCACCCCCCACCCCTCGGCTTGCTGCCAGCACCAAGTGTGTCCAAGTGCTGCACTGGAGAGACCCCACCAGCCATGGAAAACTGGGTCAGGCTGCAGCTCTCTCATTGCTGGTGGGCATCAGGAAAATCTAGAGGGGCAGGTTCCAGGGCTGAGTGGCAGCCAAGCACAGCCTCCTCTGGGCCAGGGCTGGGGTGCAGAGGCTGGGGCTGGCTCCTGGACTCGCTAAAGCAAGGATGGGGTTTGCTTTTGGCAGGGGCTGGAGGGGTTGCTGCGCCGTGGCGTCATGGCCAGCTGCTGAGACGATGTCTGGGCCCAGGCACTGATTAGAAACTATCCCAGACAGAGCAGGGTGAGGGCAGGGGGGGGAGTGAGTGATGGATTAACCCCTTTTGAGTCACACGCTTTATGAAGAGCGGGTTACTTTCTGCTCCAACACTGAGTTACGCTAACAGGCATTGCTGAGACGGGGCCTGAGTGAGATTTATTTATCTTGAATCCCTTTAAACATTTCAACACCCCATGGCTGTGCACCCAGCAAGCCTGTGAAACCACATGCCTCACAGTTCCTACCCTCTCCCTGTTATTCCCTCCTGGCTGTTTCATTCCCTGCTTGCTGCAAGCCAGATTCCTTGTCAAAATTAAAACTTAAGGCATAGGAGGCATGCACTTGGCTTTTCCCTGTGCCACCTGGTAGGGCCTGCTCCTGCCTGGAGGTGGTGGGACCTCTCATCAGCACATAATCACTGCTAAAAGACCCCATGGCCTCCTCTTTTTTTTCGAAGTCCAAGGCAATATGGATACTGGGGAGCAGCGCAGCGTGGGACACTTCTTTGAAATGGTGTTTACTTCGGAGTGCCTCGTGCTGCACACAGGATGTGCCTTGAAAAGAGCTCCTACATCTGCAATCCATCACCCACAGACCTGGCTGAGGAGCTGAGGCTATACAGCCCATTTTTTAACTTTGCCATCCACTGACTAACAAAACACAGTGGGAATGCTTTATGGGCTGGCACTGAATGGCACAGCAGCCCCAGCAGCCTTGTTTCCATCCAGCACCTTTGTCTGAAGGATGCACTGGCACCATCTGTGCTCCCTGTGGGAACAGGGACCTGTTAGATATGCATAAACTGCTCCATCCACTTCAGTGAGCTGCAAAAATGGAAAAGGACAGCAACTTTTTTTTTAAATATTTTTTTGCAAAATGAACAGCCAAGGCACAGAGAGGTACCCTACTCTTGCACTACTGAACTGATTATCCTTTCTTTGAACCTGAATTGAAGGACATGAGGTTCAGCCCTACTATTCTAAGCTGCCTAAACATCTTCCCCCCTCCTCCAGAAACATGGCATTCACTATCCACCAGGGCAAGAATTCCGTGGGAGCAGAGGTGAACATTTCAGGCTCCTTCCTCCCAAGCATCTTCAGTACCTTCACCAGAATCTCTTTCCACACCAGCCAGTAAATTCTGTCCTTTTCTATCTCGTTGTTTCTACCATTTCAACATTCTAACACCATTTAGAACAATTTCATCCAAAGATCACAAAGTGCTTTACAAGGTTTAGTTAATTAAGCCACTGAAGTATTATTACATCTCTCTTATGGAGGAGAAAGTCAAGCAAAGATGTTAAATGGCTTGCCAAACGTAATATGAGTCAGTAGCTAAGTTGGGAAAAGAACCCAGGAGTCCTGACTCTTAACCCATGGCTGTAAACCATTTTTCTCTATAAAACAGAAATTAAGCAAGCAGAAGGGTGGCAGCACAGCTTTTCCTTTTATTTGAGCTGCCTTACAATTAGGACAGAAATAGAAATATGGATTCTTAATCTTGAAACTTGGAACATTTGTTTGAAATTGACTGTGTGGACATTCTGGGGCACTTGCTGCCTTTTGAAGTTCTCACATTATGGTCATATTTGAAGAAACTACTGTGATAGCAGGAGTTATGGGCTTGTTGCAGGAATGAGCGCTGTGTTATCTGGGAAGTCAGAGCAGATCATTGAAACATCACTTCCAAACAGTCTGACAAATTTATGACATATTCCTGCTATCTAAAGGCATAAAATCCACCAGAACAAGTTACTGTTTGTTCTCCGTTACTAAAGAGGAAAATAAAGGAACATAAAGGTGAATTCTCCTGCAAAAAAGGACTCTTCCGCCAGCCCAGCCCAGCCAGAGGAATTGCTCCAAGTCTAAAGATAAACACAGCGATAGCAAGGGCATTTCCACAAGGAGGCCAAAGAATTTGAAAGAGGAAGGAGTAACTGGGACCCCAATGAGCCATTTGCCTGTATCCTGCTGTCCATAAGTTTTATAAATTATGGGAGAAAAAATGCTGTGTGTAACTGAAAGCTGCCCCTAGACACCAATAATTTGTCTGACCTGCATTTAGGCGACCAATCCGCTCAGCTCTAACTACCCTTGGCAGCCTCGTGCCGGTCGTATTTTTACATGGATGAACTGTTCTTCAACAATTTCCTCCAGTGTGCTCGCAGCACAAACAGGCTTTTCTTTGCAAGCAGGTATGTGTGCCTTCTTTTTCCAGTCATTTCTTTTCTCACACACGTGATTCGTGTGGCTATTTGAGAAAAAAAAACACCCAGCCCCCGTGCTCCTGCCTCCTAACAAGCTACAAGCCCTGCTGCAGTTTTATAGGACAGGGATGGAGGTTTGCTTAGGTTTGGACTCTCCTGGTTTAGGAGGCAACACATCACATTTTTCTTCCATTTCTCCAAGTCCTTTTCTATCTTTCCCTAACATTTTCCTGCAGTACCATGGCTTAATACTCGAGAAACTTACAGTCATAATAAGAGCCAGTACTTACAGTTGCAAATTTCGCATTGCTTTCTGCGGTGATTCTGAGGCTGAATTAGACATCCAGAAAAAATCACTGTGAAGAAGGAGAGATACCTGGGAAAGCTGTGCCATCACCTCTTCAAATCCAGAGCTTTTGCCCCATGTGTTTGCTCTTCATGGCTAAACCTTTAGTCCTTTGGGTCTATGAGACAGATGATGTGGTGGGAAAAGCATAAAAGAAAGAAAGCAGATGGCAAGGCCAATGTCAGACACACAAAGATATATAAATAATATCTATATTTGCTCTTTCTGTGAAGGAATCCATCATAAGCACCAAATGCCCCATGACCTCAGGGTGTAAGAGCAGGATTTAGGGCCTTGTAGGAACGTGCCCTTTCTCTTTATTTAACACCAAGTGGGATTGTGCCTGTATGAAAGCAACACATCCAGTGGTTTCCTGCAGACATTTTGATGATGGATTCCTGGCATCACTTGTTTTCTTTTGAAGGCAATTCATTTATCAGAGACAATTACTCCACTGATAAGTTCAGTGTGTTCAGCTGTTCGTGGCTACACAGCAGCTACAGGCCAATAAATATGAGCTGCAATTAGCTTGATTAATGATTTCAGATCACTAAACTGCAACTTTGTTTAAGATAACGCTCTAGGAAGCTTTTCTGCTGAATCTGGCAAGTTTACTGCCGTTGGTGACACTACCTTCATTGTAAGCACCCCAAGCCAGCAGCTCCTTCAGTCTGACTTCATGATAAAGAGAGTTCCAGTCCTTGGAATTTCTGAAGAGCTCAGCAGGTGTTTGGTGGGGGAAGTACAGAGACAGGGAGCCCCCTCCCATATGCCACATTGCAAAGTGCTAAGGAAATTGTTTCCAAATGTCCCTTAATTTAGAAGTTTACTCCCTCCCCAACCCCGCCCCAGCCTCCTGTTTTGCTCCTCAGGGCTGCTGACCTTCACCTCCTCTGCCATCCTTCAGCCGAGCCGGCCGTGAGTGTCTTGGAGCGTGGAGCAAGGGAAGCAGAGCCATGCAGAGCAGGTTTTAGAGGCACTCTATTTGCTTTAACGTGTTGGCTGCCACCAGCAGTGCTGCAGTGGGGCTTGCAGAGCACGGAGTGTGCTGGCAGCAATCCCTTCAGGTGGGATGGCGTTTGCCTTTCTTTCATTTTCAGGCTGTAAAAAACACGGGGGTGAGTGCATGTGTGCAGATACGTGCACCTACATGCTCTCCCTTGCTGCCCTCTGCTAGAGGAATCAACGTCACTGATTCCTGTGCCACAAGCCCAGACTGGTAAGGACTGTGCTTGTGGAACAGCACTTTCAGAATTACAGCCTCTGCTAAGCTCCAAGTACAGGCTCCAAGCCATTAAATGAGCTGGGGTTCACCCCACTGTGCCCAGCATGTTTTACACAGACCCAGTCCCACCTCTCACTCCTCCCAGCAAAGGCATTTCCAGGCTGAGGAACTTCCAGGCAGAAACCTGTGGAGGTTTGGTTTCAGTGGTCTGGGAAATGGTGCAATTGGCATTTCACTTTGGATGGGCATCAGGTGAAATTCAAACCTTCAGAGACTCCAGTTATAACTTAGGCACTTGCCTCAGCCAGCTCACTAGAGGCTGGAAGTGGGGTGTCCTCCCTGAATTCAGGGGAGAAATACAAACCATTTGGTGCTAGTAGGAATCTGCTGTTTCTGGGCTCAGAGTGACACCAGGCACAGGGACACGGCTGCAGCCACAGCCCTTTCTCCAGTTTAGGTGCTAAATTATCTCTGCAGCTCTTTCTTCCCAAGCTGAGAGTCTGAGATCTTCTTCCAAGGAGGAAATGTTGGGAGAAGGCACCCACCACTAGAGCAAGGGTCCTGCAGCTGCAGTGTAAGGTTTGCTTGTGCAGTGCAAGATTTTGGGTTCAGTTCCAACATCAAGATGGGGAAAAGCAGTGCAGCAACTGCTGCATTTCACCTCCATGTCTTCAATCTGATCTCTCTGTGGGCACAAAAAGCAAGGAGAGCCATGGAGCAACCACAGCCATGAGGAGGAGGAGGAGGAGGAGAAACCTTATTGCTCACTCCATTTTCAGAGCCCTTCACGCATTTCACGTGACACTTTAGAGGAAAATATGCTGCAGCTGTTAATTTAATGCCCCTCTCATTTCTCAATTTTAGCCTGAGAATCCATTTAAAATATTGCATAAATATTTGGAAGTCAATAGCTTTCCCTGGGATATTTCCTCACAAATGACAGGCAACAGGTATATTTTATTAGCTCAATTGGAATTGCTTTCTTCCATACCAGCAATCCATTTGTCAGCCACAGCCAAGCACTGAACTCTTTACCAGATGTCCCCAGGGGCTGAATAAAGGAAAAAAAGCCCAAACAAACCCATCCCAAACTGTAGGCACAGAGGTCTGTGTACTCAGGGATGTGGATGGGCTCATCTTTCAGACAAGTCTGAAAGCCAGGAAGGCTCTAATGAAGCCTTCTGGAGGAGCCTGAGTCCTGGGGACCATCACTCACCTGCTGACCTGAAGGTCTGAGCAAGTATGACAGGAAAAGAGGAGAACAGGAAAGGAGGAATTGTTGATCCAGAGATTTGATAGAGCCCCTGAAATCATCTGATTTTTATTACAGAGTAAAAGGAGATTTTTGGACCTATGGCTGCTTGATTACATCAAAAATGTCACCTATAGTTTGGAGATTGATTCAGATGAAATCTAAATTTTTCCAAATTTTAGCTTTCTTCTGGGTTCTTGGGGTACCAATGTGCCAGTGTCACCCCAAGGAAAAGGTTGGCAAATTTGAAATCAATAGACAAGCAGCCTTAAGAAGAAGATTAAATTCTGGATTAAAGCTTTATGATTCTCAAAACTTTTCAAGATTCCTTATCCCAATTCTGGGACATTTTCATGGCCATCCTACAATTTTAATCACATCATCAGGTTCTTACTGGAATACAGCTGTTTTCCAGTTTATGTTCAGCAGATAAATCCCCTCCAGTAAGGAAAACCCAGAGGTCTGAGACAAATGTGCTCAGAAAGTGGCCAAAAAATAAATAAAGCCAAATTAATATAAATGACACATGGCCATATCCTGGGCTTGGCTGCACCAGAGTAAATTCCAGCTGATCAGCATTGCTCTCCCTGGCTTCAGACCTGCAGAGCTAAAGGTGGCCCCTTCATCTGCACACAAACAACATCTGAAGCAAGAAGGAGATGGACTAAGTGGGAGGATGAGGAAAAAAAAGAGAAGGAAGGCTTCACCAAGATGAAAGCCAGGACTGGTGACAATCTGGAGAAGAATATTTCTGAACCAATTTCCACAGCCTGGTTTCTACAGAAACACAGTTGTGGCACATGCACTGTATTCAATCCCTTGTCAGCCCAACCAGGATTTTAGCAGGATGATGACAACAATCCCCTCTGAGAAGAGAATTATGCCAATGTGTACCTCACTGGCTGGAGCATGATCAGGATCCTGATGAAATTGCAAAGGTGACATGATGAGGTACCAAACCAGGTCACTGAGGAGCTCTCAGCCCATGGCAGAGAAGGGCCAGGCCTGAGTCCAGGCCATGCTGTGAACACAACCCACACCAAACCCACCAACTCCAAAGGCAGAGAGGATGGTTTGGCTCAGCACGGAGGGGAATGTGGTGTAACAAGAGCAGGGAAAACCCATCTGACCTTGGGCTGCACTGTGCCCATACAGAGAGGAAAATCAACCGGGGAAGGAAAAATCCACCAGAAGCTCTCCCTGACCAATGCTGTCCTGAACAATAGGCTGCAGGGGTGTTGAGGGATTGATGAGGTTTTTGCTGTTTTGACCTGGTCTCAGGGAGAGGCCAGACCCCAGAAATGTGAAGGTCTAGCCTGTGATTTGGGTTTGAAGTACAGAGCATGACAGCTTCAGACCAGCTTTCCCTCTTTTTTATGAGCCCCCTCTGAGTACTGGGGTTTCTCTTGAGACTTCTCTTTTCCAGGCTGGACACCACCAGCGCTCTCAGCCTGTCCCCATAGCAGAGGTGCTCCAACACTCAGAATCTTCATAGCCTCCTCTGGATTTCCTCCAACAAGTCCACATCCTTCTTATTTTGGGGACCCCTATACTCCAGGTGAGAACTTACAAGGAAAAGGTGTGAAGAATTACCTCCTTCAACACTTCTTTTGAAACTGCCCAGGATGCAGTTGCCTTTCTGAGCCACATTTCAAGCACACAACAGGGGGATAACAAATGGCCACAACTATTTTTTACCAAGGAGGCAAAAGTGGGGGTGGGAGCCTCCCAGACCCTGCACTGGGCAGGGGGGTTTGTTTAATCTATCCCACTCTGCCGACCCCCAGATCATTTCCTCCTCCAACAGCTGCAGCCGTGGGGGACAGCGGAGCACAGAGACACACAGCTGTCCCTTCTGATTGCCACACAGCCCTGTCAAGGCTTGCTGGGCCGGCTCTGGGACCAGCTCTCCTCAAACCCCATTCTTTGTGAGCTGTTCAGGACAATTTGCTATTTTATTTTTTTTCTTGCCTCAACCACGTCAGTTTGGAGAATAAGAGATGCCACCATTCACCTTGTGAATTTTGCCTGTTCCACTGCTTTCAGCTAGCAAAGCTGCAGGGTGATGGGAGAAATTCACAGCATTTCCTAAGTATGTTTTGCATTTAAAATATTCCACATAAATGTATTTCTCCTTGACCAGCACACCAGGTCTGTGAGATGGTTTCCAGTACAAGCTGTTTTTGATCTGTACCCCCAGCATGTGAACAGGAATCATAGTTTTTGCATAATTCAGCTGTCATGAAGTTCTTAGAGCAGTTTGTTAAATCTCTACTGTAAGGCTTACAGTCGTGCCTAAGGGAAAGGGTTTGGGCTATCTGCCTCAGTTTTCTGTGTTTTGGAGGAAAGGGGGGTGTTTCTGCCAGTCAGCTGAAGGGGATTTTGTAACAGGAGAACTCTCACGGTGGTGAATGTCACTTCTCACAGGGAGGGCTTTTTCCATGGCGAGGTCTGCACAGTTGGAATCTGAATGGAATAAACCTACAGGCTGACCAAACACAAATGAGCTTTTTAAAAGATCTGCGTCAGATTTGTAAACGCTGGTCCACAAAGACCTGGCTGCAGTCATGAGGACAAAGCCTTTAAAAGAAGACTCATCCTCAAACTGGCTTGCACTCCCCAATACAAAGGGGACCAGAACAAGAGCACTAACTGCATTTCTCCTCTATTTTTTTTCCTGTTTAGTTTGACATACCCATAGCATAGTTTCCTGGCCTGGCTTGATAGAAATGACAACTTTATAAAGTTGAACTGGTCTTCTTCTAACTTGGAATTTCTTTTTTTTTTTTGATACAAAAGGTTTAGTATTAGACATAATCACTTTTTGGCATGCTATCTAAATATGCATTTTCTTAGATTGATTGACTCTGTGTAAAGACCTAAAGGGAATAAGGTTCTACTATTCACTATTGTCAAGCAATACCCCAGATTCCTAAAGAAATTTGCTGCTGCAGAGGTAGGAAAAACATAATAACCCTGCTATAATTACCCTGCCTGAAACCACTGCTCTGATACCACAAAGCTGAGGTTTTCTGTGCTGTGTAGGAACTTAACTGATACATTTTTCCCTAATGCATAGCCACTCTCTCAATGGGACAGCATTATCTCCCAAGGATCATCCCAAACTGCTCAGGTTACAGGGGGTTAGGTCTCAATGTTGCTAGAGAAAAAGCACAACTGTCTCAATGTGCACAGAGTAAAGGTGCAGGAATGCTGAATGGAGAACCACAAACTGCCCAAAATGCAGCCACATCCACACCAATGGTCCTCACAGAAAATTTAAATCATCTCAAGTTCAGATGACTGAATTTGGGAAAAAATCAGTATCGTCCCTGTTCAGCCACTTTGTATTTGCTGTAACAATTAACAGGCCTGTTGATGCAGTTCTGAAAAATTCAAGGCTGATGCTCTGAGATCTGGGCAGGAGTTTGACCTGCTGATCCAGTTGGGGGACTGGAACCTGATGATCTGTAAGGTCTCTTCCAACCCAAACCGCTCTATCATTCTCTCTCCAGAGATCCCCTCTCTCAGCATCTGTTTCTCCAAGGTTGTGTGCAGGTCTGTTCTTTCTTCATCACTTGGCTCACAAATAAACAATCTGCCTAGAAGGGATCATTTGACTCAGGGAAAAAAAGCAAACCCACTGTCGTTCTACTGTTTGCATGTTTTTTCATGTTAAAATAAATAAAACTACTCATTGTCATAATTGTACAGAATCTTGATTTATGCACTATTTTTTGGTCAAAGGTGCACACAGTCTTAAGATCTCACACAGACAACATGCTGTCAATGCAAACAGCCTGGAGCATTTCAGGACAAGCAAGCACTGAGAAACAAGATTTTTGTCAGAGATTAGTGAAGGCTTAAATTTGAATTTTCATAGAGAAATAAAGTCTAATTTTATCTTTGTACATAAGAAAATACTTGGGGTCAAGAGATCAATGTCTGGATGCATTACATCTTTTTTTTTTAATTTCTTTTTTTTTGAAGACCATAGGAATAAATATGTGACCAACTTACCATGTTGCTCCATTCTTTCCCAGTTCTCCAAGAGACATAAACTGTTTCTAAATTCAATTATTAATTATCAAGCCACTAGATCAGTCCCACAGCAACTGCATAAAACCAGCTTTACACATCGTATCCATAGCACTATCACTTCCAGGAAGAGTCCAGGAAAGCAGATTTTGCATATGACCCTGATGAACAGCAACAGTCAACTGTATCTCCTCACCTCTACAACTTCTCTTTTTAAGCAAAAGCTGCTCCTTTTATTTCTGATCAGCCTCATACATGTTATCCCATTTCACACTCAAACCATTCTCTGATTAAATGAAGATGGCATTTAAAGTCAAGGGAGCAACAGAGCAATGTGCCCATGAGCATCAGTTTATCCTGGGTTTGTGGATCTGTCCAAAAGAAAAATTGGAATGGGAAAAAAAATATTTTGGAAGGCTTTCATGGCCGTATGTGTCTGAAAAAGTTCCCATTCACTGAAGCCACTCATTGTCCACAAGGTGTGTGAGCAGTGGAGGACACTCAGGTAGGCATCAGCACTGCTGGTTTGGGGTACTCCGGGTCCCCAAACTGTTACAAAACTTCCCAAAAAAACCTTTGCATTGTTGCTAAGGCAGAGAATTTAAAAATACTGTTACCCCATATCATGGAGGGGTATGGAGTAAGTGTAGTTTTGATTTTAATCTCAACCTGAGTATTACTGCAGCTTTTCATCAGGGAAAAAGATTTAGTAATTGATCAAAACCACTTCTTATCCTCATTGCCAGTAGGAGGTAACGGGCAGGGAAGAAAAAAGGACCTTTGTTGCTCTAATACAGCCCGCATGCTGCTGGCTTGGATACTTGCAGGGAAGCTGAAAATGTCCTTACAAGCCCTGGCCCTGCTCTGCAGTTTGGCTATTGGGACCAGGAGGAGAAAAGGAATGTGGGTGAATGACCATGAAACTTATCATGCAATCAGAACTTGGTGTTCCTACCCATTTCCAAGGGGGGAGAGGGGAGCCAGCCAGGAAACAGAGCGAGACCTAAAAAATACACAAACCAAATTTGATTAACTGAAGAGGAGGAAAAACAGCAAGTTAGTCTCACTTTGAAGGTTTTATGTCAATGCACAAAAACACATTTGTATTTAGGTTTCCAGGCCTAAAGTAGCTGTGGGAAGCAAGAGGGGGCTTTTTTATTAAAAATATTTATTGAAGCTTTATTTTAAAGAAGCCCTAGCGCTCTTCAAAACACAGCTTTAACAGTGTGGTCTCCAGGTGGAGATGAAATCACATCTTATTGGCGTGATGGGGATGGAGGGACAGAAGGCACTGAACATTCACAGAAAACTGCAAGAACACATTTGCAGAGGAAAGGGTCTGTAATGCACATGGATGATTTTTTTGAACACCACAGCACCAAAGCAAGATGAGCCCATGTGCATGATGGAGTGAGGAGCCATAAAGTCAGCCCTGCTCGTACCCAGAGCACTGAGATGCCCTCGGTCACCTCTTGGGTGAGGACTGGAAGGGACACTGAGCAAGTTCACAGATGATACAGAGCTGGGAGGAGCTGTGGACTCCCTCAAAAGCAGGGAGGCCCTGCAGAGAGACCTCAGCAAGTGAGGGCTGGGCAGTCACCAACCATGTGAGGTTCAGCAGGGAAAGTGCCGGATTCTGCACCTGGGATGGAGCAACCCTGGATGTACGGACAGACTGGGGAATGAGGGGCTGCGGAGCAGTGCCAGGGAAAGGGACCCGGGGCTCCTGGGCAGTGGAAAGCTGAGCCTGAGCCAGCAGTGCCCTGGCAGCCAGCAGGGACATCCCTGCCCTGGGGACATCAGGGACAGCACGGCCAGCCGGGCAAGGGAGGGATTGTCCCGCTCTGCTCGGGGCTGGGCCGGCCTCACCTCCAGTGCTGGGGCAGCTCTGGGTGCCACAATGTAAGAAAAACATTAAACCATCAGAGAGTGCCCAGAGGAGGGCACAGGGGTGGTGAAGGGCCTTGAGGGGAAGCGTGTGAGGAGAGGCTGAGGGCACTTGGTCTGCTCAGCCCGGAGGGGACAGAGAGGAGACCTCAGTGCAGATACAGCTGCCTCGTGAGGGGAAGAGGAGGGACAGACACTGATCTCTGCTCTCTGGTGACAGTGACAGGACCCAAGGAATGGCCTGAAGCTGTGCCAGGGGAGGTTCAGGTTGGATATCAGGAAAAGGTTCTTCCCCTAGAGGGTGGCTGGGCACTGAGCAGGCTCCCCAGGGCAGTGCTCACAGCACAGCCTGGCAGAGCTCAGGAGTGCTTGGACAATGCTCTGGGGCACAGGGTGGGACTCCTGGGGATGGTGCTGTGCAGGGCCAGGAGCTGGACTGGGTGATCATTGGGGGTCCCTTCCAACTCAGCTTGTTCTGTGATTCTGTGAATGAGTGTTCATGGAGTGATCCATATAATTTAGACTAGCAAGATGGCAAGGCCACAGCCTACACTTCTTTTGCTTGTCAAGGGGGCACAGCCAAAAAGCACCAGCCCCATGAGTGCCTCCTACCCTTGTGAATGTACAGCACCTCCCATGCTATGAAGTCAGGCATCCTCCACACAACTGAAAACAGCCTTTGTTCCTCTGTGAAGGAGCACATGCTGCCCCTGAGCAATCCACAGCCTTGCTGAAAATTCATATCACCATTTCCATGCTTGCTGCACATGGTCTCCCAAACTGTATCCTGGGCAAAATGCACATTGGGCCAGACCCATGCCCTCTCCATTCTATACCCAGACCATTGTCCCAGCAGCAGGCCTGACCTTTGGATGAGAAAGCAAGGGTCCTGCTTGCACCACACTTTTCAAAGAGCACATTAACCCTGATTGTCTTGGCTAACTCTCTGGAATTTCCTTCCTTGCCCCGGAGACAGAGCATTCTGTGGAAATGAAAATTAATACTTACAGGCGACTAGAGTTTGGGTGTGTTTTCAATTATATATTGAAAAAAAAAAGAAAAAAGAGAGAGAGTGGAAATTCAGTGGCTGTTACAAATAAGCCCATTTTAATTGTAAATTTATTTAGCAGGAGGTGGAATTAATCACCTAAAAGAGAACGGGGGGAGAGCCCCAACGCTGCACACAAAGCAAGGAAAGTGCGAATCACACAGTTGGCATGAGATCCCATTTCATTTTTGTTAAGTGCAGGGGTTTTAAGTCCCTGAATATCTCACTGTTCTTTCCCTCCTGTTCTCCAGAGGGAGAACAAATGCAAATGGTGTCGTGTTAGAAGGGGCTAAAAGGGCACCCTGTAATAATCCAGTGCACAAAACCCCATGGATTCATCAAGGAGGGAAGGTGTAACAGCCTTCAGGAAGCCTGCAATAGCCTCTGTGTACACATAACACCTCCAAAGGAATTTTCTGCAGCTATTCAAGAACAGACCCAGGTCTATTCACCCCAGTTTCACCCCATAGCTTGCACATGCCTAGGCAGCACTCAGAGAAGCACAACAGAGGGCTGTACACACTGAAATAACCCCAGCCAGATGAAAAATGGGCTCTGTTCTTTCTCCCTTGTGCTGGTGTTGGGTTTGACAGTCTTTCCACAGCCTGTACCCCACAGCACAGCACGAGCACGAACAAGCCCCCAGCAGCAACCAGTCACTTTATAACTCTTCCCCACACCACACCTACATCTTTTCCACACCAAGCAAGGACAGGGGAGGCCAGGCAAGAACCTGTCGCCCACAATCCTCCAGCAAGTTCATAGTCATGCCAAGTCCCTGCTACAGCAGACTGCAGGCAGGATGAAGATCCCATTTGTGGAGTGGAGCCTGAGGTGCAGGTCAGCTCCAGCATGTTTCCCATACACATTTTCTTTGAAGGCTGTGAATTAATTTTGCATGGGCAATCTCGCTGTCATTTCAGATTCCTGCTCCACTAACGTTCCAGCTTTAGCTGTACAAATAGGGGAAATGCATTCCATGTTTCCAGCCAGTACTTGTACATCAGTGAGCATTGAAACCTTCTACTGTCAATGAGTTTGTTCAGCTCCTCCTGGGACCTGTTGATCCTGCCTCCACAACTGCCTGTGGCTGCACCTCCCTTGGCAGGCTGGCAGTGCTTTCCCTAATGCACCCCTAATGCACCAGTGGCCTTCTTGTCCCCCATGGCACTGCTTGGAGAGCTTCTTTTCCACCAGGACACTCAGTTCCTTCTCTGCAGAGCTGATTCCCAGCAGGTGAGTCACCAGCCTGTAGTGAGCTGGGGTTATTCTTCCCCAGCTGTAGAACCCTCTGTTTGCCTGTGTTGAACTTCAAACAGTTCAGCTTATCCATTACCAAGAAGCTTTTTAAATTTTGAATTGCACTCTACAACCAGAACCTTCTTTCCAGGTGTTGCTTATAATATTTCCATTTCCTGTAATGACTCAGTCCTGAGAGCCAAGTTTCTGACCAAAAGAAGAGGGATCATTAGGCCACTTAGTCACCTCCAGTGAGCAATCTGCATATGACACTTAACTACTCTGTTGGGGTTTTTTTAATTATTAGTATTGCAAACTGGCTCTGTGTAATGCACTAAGAAGAATGTGTTGCCCAAGTTTCTGTAGGAACCCAATTTTGAAGCTGCTACATGTGAGAATAAATATCAGCTATGGCTGTGAGAAAAACCATGGGTCTCAACCAAGTGACCACAGCTTGCACATAGAGTATGAGCTATCAGTCAGTTTGACTCTTGGAAAACATACACCTCTCTCAGTTACAGGGTTTATCCTACAGGGGGAAAATAAAGCTCTTTTCAGTGTACAAGTAGGACTGAGAATCATTAATCCATCAGTTTGGGCAAAACTTCAAGCCAAAAACATTTTGTTTGTGTATGTTGAAGCAGTAATTTTGTACAGCTTTCCTTAGTTGTGAGTAAGATATCAATCCCCCAAAATGGCACGGAAAGCCTCACACAAAAGCACTCATTTAGTTATTGAAACTGCAAAACTGAAGCTGCTTTCTAGGAAACACTCTGTGAACCATGAAGAATTTCTCAACAGGAAAAGAGCTGAGCAGAGGGTTTGTGACACTGAAGAAAAGCTCCTACTGCCCCGGTTTTGCTGCACAGTCTGTTAGCTCACAGCCCTTCCAGAACTAGTTCTTCTGACACCCTCCACACCAGGGAAATGTCACATTCCCCACTGCACAAGAGACAGGCCTTGGATACCCAAAGGGTAGCCAAGCAAAACAAGGTCACCAACACATGATCCTTGGCAGCACCTTCACTGTTTGGTGTGAATACCTCACCACAGGAGATCAGGCAGGAGCCTGCAAGGGAGATGGGTGGCAAAGAAAGATAAAAATAAGGGAAAAGCAACAATTACAGTTACACTGTGCAGCTGCCAGAAAGGCTGAGGGACAGAGGGTGAATTATGCCACAGAATTAGAGGCTGTAGCATTGCAGAATGGTAACAAGTCCCTGTACCATGAAGGCACAGGCTGCATTTGAAGATTCGACTTGGTGCTCTCCCTAGGATTCCAGCAGCCTGATACTTTCACATCCCACTTTCTGATGGAATAAAGCCAGTTTTCAGGCATCCATCTACAGTTGTCTTGAAGGACAGTGTGTCCAGGGAAGTGGGGAGATCACAGCCCCTGGAACCGCTCAGAAAACAGGTAGATGTGGTGCTTAGGGGCATGGTTTCATGGTGGACCTTGCAGTGGTAGGTTAATTAAGTAATTGGACTCAGTGATCTTAGAGGCCTTTTCCAACCTTAATGACTCCATATGTACATGCATGATATGTACAGATTATAGAGCTGGTTGGTTGATAACTCCCATATTGATAGATACATCCAGATTGATGGATGTGATCTGTGAAATTCAAATTTTCAAATTATTTGGCTTAAACATGAGATCTGGGGAGTAAAAGGAAAAAAAACCTTATGATTTTTAAGGGATAGACAAGAAATTTCTGAAAGTGGGGTCTGGCCACATTTTCAAAAGATGGGGGGGGTGCTTCCTGTCTCCATTTAAAATCTCTTATTACTGTACCAAATGCTTACTGTTTGCCTGTGAAGGCAGTGGCCAATCCTGCAGGCTGTTTGAAAGCAGAGGACAACCAGTTCCTAAAAATTATAAGGAATTACAGAGCTTAGGAGCATTTGCAGGATTTTCCTCCTGGTGCCTACATTTGCTATAGGCTATTTATTTCAGGGTGAGCTCAATGCTTCTGTGCAGTGACTGGCCCTGTGCTGGCTGACACACCCATGAGCCTGCCAAGCACCAGAGATGTTCACGACACTTTCCTGCCCACACCCCTTCATCCTTCACCCTCTCCATGCAGCACCAGTTCAAGGCCAGCAAATGAGCTCAGTTTCAAAGAACTGGTGGTGATGCAACAGTGATTGCATTTGATCAGTCAAACCAGGTAAAAATTATTCCTGTGTAGTTTCTTCAGAGCAGCAGCCTGGAATCATGGAGTCAGAAATGGTTTGGGTTGGAAGGTTCCAAACCTCCCACCGTCCACTATCCTGGGTTGCTCCAAGCTCCATCCAACCTGACCTTGGACACTGTCAAGGATGGGGCATCAACAACTTCCCTGGGCAACCTGGGCACCTGACCACCCTCACAGGGAAGAATTTCTTCCATAAAACACCAGACTCCGTTTCACCAGGGAGGAAAAGGTTTTAAACCAAAGTATTTATTTAGAGAATATCAGTGGCACTAATTTATGTGCTGTTCAATAGGGATATGTGGGTGCATTTGTTACCAAACCCCAGTAATCAGATGTTAAAGATCACTCAGAGCCCACTGGGGCTTTGCACAATGTTCTGAGCACTGCAAGCCAAAAGTGATGCTGGTAACACCTTCCTCTGTTGTGCAATTGCACTGAAGAAATACCAGCTCTTTCCAATTTTTAAGAAAAGAATAGGAAAAGAATAGGATAAAAGGGATAATATAGATCACCTGCTATATCTGGGGGAAATGCACAGTAAAAGAAGCATGATAAATCCTTAGATCAAAAAGGAACTTTTCAGCTGTAAGGAATTTTTTGATGCTGTTTAAGCCTAAAGAAAAGCTATAGCCAGACACACAAATATGATTATGTTGAGAAATGCTGCAGGTGGTTATTGCTAAAACAATGATCACATCAGGAATAGAAATTTAAGAGGAGAGTGAAAGGATTGGTACTAAGGAGTCCCAAAGACAAAAGCAACCCATGACCCCACCACTTGCAACACAGATATCAATACGTGGGAACCAAATCCCTTTGGCACATCAGCATTGTGCAGCCAGAAACTTGTGAAACTCGTTCCACTGGTCCCCAAATGCAGCAGAGGAGATGCAGCCAGAGCATGGAACACAGAGAAACGACACCAGGGAAAAGTGGGGTTATGGACAGGGCACCAGCAAATTAAGCCAGGAAGAAATTAAATTGAGAGGAAGCAGGAATGGGCAGTTATAGATGACATCGCAGCTCCTGCTGTGAACTCTCTGCCCCAAGAGGGCTCTCAGCCTTCAGCAATTGTCTTTCTGCAGGTATCCCTGCTCCACTTTAAGAGTGCACACCCTGTGCAGAACCACAGGAAGGGCTCAGAATCCAGCAGGATGGTCCATTAAAAAATAATGTAATCCAAATTGACTAGGGTTGTGCCAAGTTCTGACAAACCCCTAATGACAAAGGAAAGGAAGATTTCTCCATCTATACATTGCAAAAACATTCCCAGTGATTGCCACTGCTCCTTCATCAACAGCCCCTTTTCCCTTGCATCTCCCCATGCAGCAGATCGTGCTCTCCTTCCTCCACAGACCAACATCACCACACACAATCATACAATCACACAGTGCCAATGCCAAAAAAAAAAAAAAAGAGTATTCAAGCCCAAGTAGCAACAGATGTCTCATTTACAAATTACCACCATTTCACAAGACAGCAGGGGAAAATGACCAATTTGGAGACTCACTGTAGTATTTCATTCCCCTCTCTGTTGAATCACCAGCATAAATCTCACAGTGTGATTTTGATGAAGGAGAGGGGACAAAAGATCCTCTTTTTACCCTATCCACTAGTTTAAGGATGCAAGACCATCCTCAATGCTTTATGACAAAGTCCACTGGGTTTTTTAGACAGCTTTTATAATTTGCATGGCTAATAAAATGAAAGAAAAAAATCACCTTCTCAGTCCTGCAACAACAGATTTATGTTATGGCATCTGGATCCTTGGGGTAACCTAGCACATTATGCCACCACTTGGCCAAATCTGGAGGAGTTTTTGCCTGCTCAGCAGAACTGGTTTACATCAGAGCTTGTTCTTCAAAGCCCCTCATGCTGCCTGTACTGTCCTTCTGATCACAGGGCTTTTGTGTGACTGTCACAGTGTCATAAACATCATGTGAAGGGGGGTGACTCAAAAAAACAGAGTCTTCCCAGAAGCTGCAACTCTCCAAAAGCAGTCCTGACAATACTCCAATTATCTAAATTCTGCCAGCTAGCTGGTTATGCCCAGGAAAGCACCTGATCTTCCAGTTTAAGTGTCTTTTCATCACCCCAGTGGCAAATGAACTCCAGCTCTATAAACAGCACTGGCCTCACAGCAGAAACCCTGTGTCAGCCAGCCCATCACAGCACATGCAAAGCCCTTTCCATAAGAAGAGGACCAGAGAAGTGCTCAAAGGGCACATGTGGACAGTCAGCAGTAGATAAGGACTGCGTTTGCTCAGACATACACAAATTCATGGTTGACTAAGCACAAAAAAATATGGATCATCCTTACCTGGGCAAGTCTATAAATAATTCCAGTGGATGGAGCACACTGCTGACAATTTACCTGTGGAGCTGAGAGCTGCAGTATATTTCAGACAATGCTATTGTCCTCAGATTTTAAGGGGTTGAGTCTTCAACATCAGCAACTGCACTGCCCCTGTAGCATTTTAATAGTTCAATAGCAGTGAGGCAGCTGGCTCTCCATGTACCTGTGTCCTCTTCCCTCCCAGGTGAACAATACCAACATTACATCTGACATGTCTGCAGCTTGACAGAATTATTGTGCAAGAGAGGTTTCTCAAGTGCCTCTGGCTTTTTGCACGGAGCCACACAAGGACATGCCCTGTGGCTGTGCCAGGGAGCTGAGGACACACAGCAGCCCATACACAGCCACTGGGCCATCACAGGCATCAGAGGCACTAAATTAATAAAAAAAAACCACCTTCAGTAGTCTTCCTGGACAAGATATCTAGGTAAGAGCAAAAGCTGTCTGAGATATGGACAGATATTAGCCCTGCATGAGAGAACCCACACAGGAACCTCAGCATCCCATCCTGTCACTGCAGGCAGAGCCCAGACATGCTATCCACTTCACCCAGGGAAAGCTGAACATCAGATTAGGAACACAACTTGTGTCAAAACCTTGCTCTGTCCTCAGGCACGTTGGTGCATCTTCCACAGCTATCAGGGAGTTACACTGCTCATATGGAAAATATCTTCATAAAAGCAACAATCCCAAGGGCCCACCATGAGTATGGGCTCATCAGAAGATTCCAGACCATTCTTTTAATTAGAAATTGGGGGGGGGGAAAAATCAATCCTTTGATCAATCAATCAATATTTGATCTGCAGTGAGAAGGGGAACAGGGCCTGAATGCCCTCATTCAGCTGCAATTAACCGGGGCCCCTCCTTAGCTTCAGTACACCAAGAGGGAAATTATTTGAAAGCCTCAGCCGCCGGGGATAACTGGGTGGGTTTGGGATGGAGGGAGCAAATCTTCCCGCTACGACAGCTTAATAGTACCACCTGGTGGAGAAAGCCAAATTTGCTCTGCCGCTCCAGAGCCAGGAAACATAGGGAAAGAAGATAAAGATGTAACAGGCGTATTCCGGCTTATTTTCCTACAGAAACTGAATTTTCCCCCTTTTTTCAAGAGGAGCTCAATGAGGGTGAAAAACACATCGGGACCAAGCAGTTTAGTTCAGGTCTCCCACTACAAACCCATTCCCACGTGGCCAGCAAAGAGGCCTTGGTGTGGGGCATGCAGCAGCCTCCTCTTGAACAGCTTATTTTATTTTATCACAAAAAAAGAAAAATAAGCAGCAGCCTCCAAGGACTTGTCAGGAGGCAACCAGGCAGCTGACATCAACCTACACAGAACAAACAAGTGTCTCTCAGTGATAGACATCTCCAAGCAGAGAGATTTCACAGCTGAATGTTAAAAAAAAAAAAATCAAGGCCTCTGAAATTTGAATTAACAAAGGAATTACTTGGAGAATGGCCTGGATGAAATAGGAAATATGAAAAGCTACAGAACTAGAGGACTAAATAAATTCCTATGTCTGCATATATCTAATTTTAAAAGTGTTTAATTAGAGATCTTTCCAGAATCTGAAGACAAAACGTTCATTTTTGACAATGCAAGGGTTTCATTACACTTAAGTAGCCTCATTATGCAGTTCCATCCTGGTGTTGAATCAATTAAGCATGGCAGCAATAAAGCAAAGTGGAACTAAAACTAATGTTCTAGTGGGAGCTAAATCACCAGGATTATTCAGAGTGAAATGTTGCTTAAAGAGACCCAGGCAAAGTTTATTTACACTGGCAATTGTCCCTGTGCTGTGCCACGCAACCTGGAGAGCCTGACCTACTGCTGCACCCCTCCAAGCAGCAGCAAATTAAATCCCTAAATCATGGGAGGTGTCTGCACTCTCATAGCTAATTTAGGGCTCTGAGTAAACTTATTTTTTAATCTATTATACAGATAACTCATATAAATATGTTTTAATTTCATATATCTGAAACGAAATTCTATCTAAATTAAAGTTCTAAGAGAAAGACTCATTCAAAATGAGCAATATCTTAACAGAGAAATGGTAAAAAACTTCTACTGTTTATAAAGCTGTGCAATGCAAAATCGTGAGCAAGAGTTTTGGCTACTGCAAATCAGACACTGTTGACTTCTGTTCAACTACAACAACTTACAGACTCTTCCACAATTTGCCATAGCCACTAATTAGTTTACTAAAGACTCCCTGCCAGTTGTGAACCCCTGAGATGATGGAAGTTGGAGTGTTGGAGTTTTTTACCATGCAATTAATTTTTCCATTTGCTGTTTTCTCCCCTCCTTGCTCTTGGCTCAGCTCACACTGCTCTGTCTCTGGATCAAGCTGAGCTCAGCTCAAGCATGGTGCTGCAGTTACGTTGTGCTCAGCCCAGGGATTTCTCACCAGATGTTAATGTTGTTTATTAAGAGAAGTGATTGTGAACAGAATTGCTCTGAATTTCAGCCAAAATAGGCTTTCAATTGCTCAGGCCCTTCAGATCTGCAGGAAAACCGAGGTTTGGGGTTGAAAATTTCAAAGTTTGAAACAGAAAACTGCTTCTATTTGGAAATGCTGGTGGGTGGCAAGTTTGGGTCGTGAGCCACCTGGTCTCAAAAAAGGGAAAATCAGATTTTACCCCTGAGCCTTTGGCCCCAGGTATCTTGTCACTGACAGGGAAAAAAGGTAGGAAGCAACCCAACCAGATCCTCAAGCTGCTGCTGTGACATCCTGCTGAAATCAAAATACTCTGGTTTCCCACCACTGCTGGCCCAAGGGAAGTGGCTTTTGCATGGAGACATTTATTTTGTGAAAGCTTCAAGTCAAAAGCTTAGTGCTCCCCCTCGAAAGACAATTTCATGAAAATATTTCCTTAGATTAAGTAATTTTAATAGCATCCCTCTAGATACCATTTACATACCATTTGCCTGGAAACAGACCAGCTTCCAGTAGGAAAGCAGGCAGTCCTGACCCAGCATCTCCCAGCCATCCTGTGAAGACAGAAATGAAATTAATCCCTGGTTGACTTCCCAAAAGTTGCACAATCAGATAGAAAGTCACACCAGCTCCTGAGCCAGAAAACTATCAAACTGTGGAGCAGAAAACTACACCACTGCTTCCCCTTTACAGGCCAGCAGGAGCTTGGCCATTGAGCAAGGACTCAAGGTGTCGGGATGGGGTGAAGGGTTAATGTGGAGGATGGAGGCTCTGGCTCTGCAGACCCTGCCAGGGTGGGCTGTGAGGAGCCAAAGAATTGGGTAAGAAAACAGCCTGGCTTCTCTCACAGTCACAGCAGTGATACAACCCTGCAGTGTTTCCATTGTAAGGAATTGGCATTTTCTGATGGAAAAAAAAAAAAAAAGAGTGCTCAGCCTGGAAGCAGTTCTGTAGCAAGCACTGCCAGCACCCACTGCAGTCAGGGTGTTTGAGGAGCCTCTTGCTTTCTCAGGTATCCAAAATGACATTTCAGAGCCCAGTTTGGGGTCCCCTGTTCTCACCCATCTTGGCAGCTCTTCAGCTTTCCATGAGATGGGTCAACAACAAATTTTGTGGCCACTGTTCTTTGTGCTGGGGTTGCTCCACATGAGGCATCCACAGTCTTGCTTCCTTCCTGGATTTGGGCAGATATAAGATTTGCAGATCCTGTCTCAGGAGGGGTTTTTGTTCTTCCATGTCCTTTCTGTTGTTTTCAGGCTCCAGGAAAGTAAATATTGTTTCCCAACCCCTCTCATGATTCATGGGGACATTCACAGCCTGAGGTATCTGAGAAGAGGTTGGAAAGGCAGAAGCTGCCCACTCTTGTCCATGCAAGGAGTACTGGAAAAATTATGTCTTTGGCCCTGCCAGCAGTGTTTCTTCTGGACTTTCAGGGGTGCAAAGCATCCTGGTGATGCCTTCTCCTAGAGGACATCCTACACTGATGGGTGGAATCTGCCAGGGCTGAGGGCCCAGCATGAGCAGCAAACTGGGCAGTGAGCAGAGGAGCTGCTCCAGCTGGCAGATTTTCCTTGTGCTTCTCCCACTCAGCTCCACACATCTCCAAAAGACTTTGAGAAAGTTCAGGCCTGTCCACAAGCCCCTTTGAGCTTCCCCAGCAGAAAGCCCCACAGCTCCTGTCCCACAGCTCGGGCTGAAGCTCATCCCAAATGCCTGTCTTCTGGGGAAGACTGTCAAGAAAACAATCACTCTCTAGATCTGGCGTCCTGTGCCCTTCTTGAACCAGCAGGGAAGTCCCAGTTCCTTTCTCTTTCTCACAGGCATCTCTGCAACCTCTTCCACTGCCTCCCAGCCCCATTCCTCACTCTCCAGCCTGATCTTCCCCCCTGCCATGGGCTCCAGGGAAGATTTGCACAGAATCATTTCGTTTGGAAAAGATCTTTAAGATCATTGAGTCCATCTGTTAACCTTGCACTGCCAAGTACTGAACTATGTCCCTAAAGTGCCAAGTCCACCTATTTTTTGAGCACTTCCAGGGACAGTGTCACCATTACTTCCCTGGGCAGCCTTTTCCAAGGCTCTACCAGCCTTTCAGTGAAGAAATGTTTCCTAAAATCCCATCTAAACCTTCCCTGACACAACTTGAGGACTCTTCCTCTTCTCCTGTCACTTGTTACCCTGGAAGAAGAGCATTTTTCAGCTACTGGAACACAACCATAGGCTAATGAATAGTCAGTAAAGAGCTTTGCTAAAGACTCAGCCCTGTCAATTCTGGCAAATCTGCTGGGCCCAGGGCATGTTGCAGTATTAAGATCAAAGCAACCAAAACCTGGTACAAGTGATTTGGAGACTCCCTGGAGCCCTAAGGATCACCTGTGTGCTTTGCTAGGGAAAAACAGGAGACAAGTCATTTCACACAAGAAGGGTTTTGACCTTCACTGCTGAGTTTCAGAATGGGACTCATCAGGGTTTGGAGTTACAAAAATCAGAAGGACATAGGAGTATCCAGCAACTGGCACCATTTCACTGCAGGCAGCTGAGCAGGGTCTTCTCTCAGTCACACATGCTGCAGACAAGCCTGAAACATCTTCCCTGGCTCACCACATGGCAAAGCTTTATCTCAGCTCAAAAGCTCTCCATTATCTGCATTGCTCCCCCCACACTCACCTTCATTACTCTCACAGATCAGAATTCTTACCTTACAAACCAGGAGGCCCCAATCAACGTCCCTTGGCTCTAATTAACCTGGGTTTGGGCATGCTGCCCTGGGCCCACCTCCTTCCACACTGATAAACACCTGGCTCAGGTGAAGCTGAGGTGTAAGAGCCTTCCCACAGGTTGTATCAGTCTGTGAGGACATCCAGCTGTAACACCCAAATGAAGGCTTGCTTCTGGAAATCCTGGTCCCAACAAATGTTATCCACTTCCTCTCAGTGTGCTCCATGAAGCCAGCCACAGAGAGTGGGTGCCCAGGACTCTGCAGGAGGAAGGTGCCCACTTGAATTTGAGCCATAGCATGCCCTGGGGACCTGTCTTTGCCAGCCAGGGCCACCAGCAGAGGTAGAGGCAGACCTGGACAGTGTTACACACAAGGCAGAACTTCCCCCTGTGCAGCACAGTCCTGGAATAGCTGAATATCCAGTGGAAAAAAACTCTGAGCCCCAAGCAAGTACTGACTTAAACACAAAGAAGAGACAGATCCTAAGACAGCATGAGATTGGATGGCTCTGTAAGGTCCAAATTCCGCTTCCAGAGCTGTAGATGAGACTCTGAGCCATATATGCCCTCTGCTTTATTACAGAGAAATCTGGGAATATTAATACCAAAAAATGAATTAGCAAAATCCAGTTTTTCCTTCCTACCAGCAGCTGCCTATCCCATTGCTCATGCCCTGAGTGGCTCCCTCTGGAGCATGGAAGCCCACAGGGACACAACTGCCCGTGCTCATACCACGGTCCTCCAGGAGGGAGGGACACGTCCAAGCAGCCCTGGGCTCAGTGCTGAGCCCCAGCCAGCTCCCAGGCTCTCTGCTGGCCAGGGACTGACAATTTAACAGCACAATTGAGTGCAATGCCTGAGGACATTCCTTGGCTCTGCTCAACTCGCTGGTGTAGCTGCAGTTCCTCAGACCACTCCCTTCCTGCCTTTCATAGCCAAGGCCTCTTTGATGTATTTCCAGGGTAGGTTACAAAACTGCTGCACAGAGAGACCCTCACATGATCCCTGCTCAGGGAGGACTCCCCATGCCCACCTCTTGCATGGGTACTCATTGTTACTGAAATAATATATTTGCTCTTATCTCTTCTGCAAAAAGAGCAGCAGGGAACTCACCTAGAAATGGCCAGATTAGTTCTGAATAACTTCTAGCTGCAATTGTATAGGAGGGGATGGGTCTTTCCCCATGCACTTATTGCCCTGGCTGCTCATTTCCACCTGCAGCTGGATAACCTGCACAACCATCCATGCACCAAGAACTGTGTCAGGGGTGCAGATAAAATGTCTTTTCTGGAAGTGAAGGGGCTGAGTGTGTCTTGGAACAACTGTACAAAATACTGCTGACCCAACTGATGAACAGCAGGAGATGGAGGAGCCAGAATAGGTGGCAAGGGCATAGCAGGCCAATATTGCAGACTGAAAGACAGCATTGCATGACATCACAAACCCAGCTGGTGACTGCTATGGCATTTGCAAGTTCACCTTCTTAAGCTGGCATCAAATTATCTGTACAAGCTGCAGTCGTGCAGCAAAGTGCCATGCAGACACACTCTGCATGGAGAACATCTTGGTGAAAACAAAAAAAAAAAAAAAGAAGAAAAAAAAAGGAAAAAATCATTCTAAGGGGATGGTTATATTTGACCTAAGAGCACTGTGGGAACAAACATCAGCAGTACCACATATAGGTGTCAGTGCAAATTTTCTTCCTAAACAAGCAGTATTTTGCTATTTAAAAAACCCGTCTTGTTCTCAAGAACATTCCATCCCCAAATTCCACACACAAAGCTTGGATCGGATGTCTACTATTCATATATTTTTCCCTCTTGGTTTCAATATTAGCTGAGGAGCATTATCGGCAGGAGTTAGAGCCGGAAATAGGAAATGAGATGGAAATTGTTAACAAGAGGGGAAAATAGCTCAAGAAGGTTGATCCTTCTAAGAACAGCTACCTTTTACAGCCCAGGATTATGCAACACAGACCAGGATCAATTCAGCAAAATGAAAATTCAAGACATTTGCAGATTTTGATCATGCTGCTCAGCTACCCTGTTATTTGCTGGTTTATTGTGCCTTACAAATACAGAACCAGAAAGCTGACAGTCTAAGCATGAGGGGAATGGCAGGTGGCTACATTTTCTTATCTGTGTGAATAACAATCCAGGATGGAACAGGGAGAGAGGCACCACTGTTCTCCACAGTTATATTTTTTCCTCTTTGTGCTCTGTGCATTGTGTTAACAATCAATAAATACGAAAACATAGAGGGAGAAAACCCAGCCACAGCTAAATTTGAGTTACTGTTGGTGCACATTAAAGGGATGAAGTTGGTACCACAGGGCAGGAGGACACTAAATAACAAATCAGTGCTGCAGGCAATTTTCAGTGCTTCTGTCCAGTGATTTTCCCATTTGTGCTCTGCTGGTGTTAATGTCTAATCTTGTTCCAAATAATTTATCCTTGCTGAAGACCAGCACTGTAGTCTTTGTACTCACGAAAAACCCGTGTTTGAGTGCTGGGAAATAGCAACACCCCACTGGCTGTGAAACAGGTTCTCGAGGGACACTGCAGGTACTTATTGCTGGTGGTTATTTACAACTAGAGTAGAGAAAACCAATTGTTATTCTCTTCTGCTGGAGAAGAGTCTTACCCTGAGGCAGGATGATTTAGGAGTAACTACAAAAGAGCATGAGCAATTGGGTTTGTGTGCCCTGAACAGGTAACCCCTTCTCTAACATAATGAAAACTTCTCATGTGCAGCAACAGCAAAGTAAAACGGGCTTGCTTGAGCTATTATGAATGTGTCCTGTCTTATTTTGCACTCTCACCAGACAGAATGAACATAATTACAGCTGCAGGAGAGTAAATCCTTGCCATATGCCAATGTGATGATTTGCTCTCTGATCCTACCCTAACCTTTAGGATAGAATGCATCAGTAGAAGCTTAAATTCTCATTCCCCAAGAGGCAGATTGAACATATTATCTATATATACAGCCTATATTAATGCCATTTCAACATATGTTGCTGCAATTCTGATGTTTTGCTGGCACTACCATTTCAGATTCAATTAATACCCAAAGAGAATCCCTAAGCAGTTGTGGTTTGGCACTGCCAGGAGAGGTGATGATGTTCCTCACTGTGTATCTCAAGGATAAAAGCCCATCTGGCAAATTGTGCAGTACAAGAATAGCATAAATGTATATATTGGGAATTTAAGATGAGTGCTGATTAACTAAATGTGCAACAACCACAGTTTTTAACTGTGGATTTGATCAAAATGGTGAGCATAATCCTAAGAACAGAGTATTTCGTTATCTTAAGGACAGCTGTGACAGGCTGAGATCCTGTGGCTTTGGTTCCAAGAGAACAAAGCTAATTTTGTCTTTCTTGACTTTGGTATGAGTAATTTTGGGATCCCTGCAATTTGCTTCAATTTGCAGGCTAAGCATAAATTCAGCAAAAATAGTTTGCCTGACTTCAGAATAAAAACATCCTCAGTGATACACGGACTACTGTGTTTTCCATCTCAAAACAAAGCACTCCTCTGCCCAGAGAAAGGCAACATTCTCACTTAAAATTAAATCCTATCCTCTCCTCAGAGTTTTATTCTTTTCTTTTTATTCTTATTTTATGTCACTGTTTATTCTACTGTCTTCTTTGCTTCTGAGCTATGTACAAACACAAATTTGATTTCTCCATTCTTTAATCTTGAGTAAATTACATAGCAAGACTTCACAGGGGTTCCCCATAAGCAACCTGACATCCACTCTGCAAACATGCAAACTGCAGTATGGGTGCTTAGGTATGTGACATCCATGGTTTGGCTCCCACCTCAGGGCACATTTCTTCATATCCTGATGTATCTTCCACCAGGGCAATGAATTTCAAACCAAGGGAGACATTTTCTGAAAAAGGATGAGCCTCATCTTGCCCAGAAAATTGCAGCTTGAAGATTTTGTCCTTCAGCAGCAACTGAGTGGGGGTAGACCCTGACATTCACTTCCAGAGGGACTGAGTGCATTTGCAGCCATTTTTCTGCTCTGGACACCACTGTTGCATGGATGAGATGTGAGATGTTTTCCAAGGGACTACTTGCATTCCCAAGGTTTATAAATGGTATGTACTGTGGGAAATGAAACAAGTACAAGCAAGGGATGGAGAGGACTTCCTCTTGCACTCACAGAAACAAAGCCAGCCCTGGGGATTCCAGCTGGCATGATGAACCATCACATGTGTTATTGTCCAAAAGGCTTTCCAGCCTCTCTAATCTCAGGCTCTCTGAGCCATACAGTGCCCAAAGAGTGTTTCAGCCTCAGCTTTCCATGAATGGGTAGTGCACTGGCTTGAACTGGATTCACTCCTTAATATTGTGTATTTGAAAGGAGTACTGGACTCTGAAATGAGCTGGGTTAGCACCTCAAGGGGATAAAGTATGCACATCTATTTTATTAACTTTCCCAATGTATTAGAATCTCAGCCCTGCACAGGATGGTACCACATGGTCTGGGATTTGCAGGCTGAAGAATTCCTGTATGCTGCTCAGTGCAGCTTTTTCCTGGGGTCTTCGACAGCATCTTTATTTCTCTCCTCTCTTTGTCTACTCAAATCTCTTCTGCCCCAGCTGGTCTAGGCATTCCTCAAGAAGAGACAAAGTAAAACTCTCAGACCACTCATGTTCAATCATTCCCCTAAAAGGGGTGGTCAGAGTGCACCTAGGAGCTTTATTAATTTAGCTTTCCCACACTACGGTTACTTCCCTGCTTCTCCTGTGTAATTAGAACCTCATTTCCTGAGGGATACATGTCTCCCAGAGGGGAAACAATAAGAAACATTTGGTAATCACTATCCTATGCTATAAGTTTATTTTAAGGCTGTAATTGCTGGGAGCTCCAAGGGGTTTGGGGGATATTTATTGTTACAGCAGAGCAAGTCAAAGTCCTGGCACTAGGACAGAAAGCCTTTCATCCCTGGGTCACCAATTCAAATCCAGAACAGGTAAACAGTGGATATAGGCTGCCTTCATCCAATGAGCCTTCAGGGGTGAAGGTGACATTAGTTTGGCTGCCTTCATTTATTGCCTAGCAGACAGATGCCAGGCTCCTGAGCCCACTGCCTCTGGGTGACCCCACCAATGTCCCAGCAGGGCCAGCAGGAAAGGTGTTGGGAAAATTATTTATTTTCATAAAACCAGCTGTATGCATGCACTCCTGGTAGAGGGGCTTGCAGCCAGTACTAATCAACTGGAGTAGAAACACATCCAAGCTCCTCTTCTCTCCTCCTCCATATTCATCCCCTGGCATTCACCAGAATGAACAGTGTTCTGATATTGCCATGCAAATTTACACTGTGAATCCCCCACCTGAGCACCCTTCATGCAGCCAAAGGAAAACAAATCTTATTACTGAGCATAAAATTTTCACAAGCCTCACCAGTTGCAGGTGGATCTGCCCTGAGCATGGGTCTCATGCTAGACCCAAAGGTGTGGTGGATCTGAGACCTGGTGCAGGTTTATACACTGAAACCCCCATTAGCCAACCAGCCTGGCAGTCCTTTAGGGTGTCAGACCCCCATGAGCTGCTGGCTTTGTCCCTTCAAAGGTACAGGCAGCACAAATCTTCCTCGTGCTCCACTCCTGGGCTTTCCACATTCTCCACTGCAGCTTTGCACGTCGAGCCTTGTCTCTTGCAGTATTGCTTCTGAGCTGTCCAAGAGGCTTTCAGGGAAACACAGCACAAGAAAACAGTGATATCTGAGACTGCAGCAGGGCTGGCCCAGCTCCAGCACAGACCTCAGGCAGGGCTGGAGTCTGGGAGCCACTCTCCAGCCTTACTTACGTGAGCTTGAGTCTCAAATACCTCCACCAAATTCAGTACCACAACTGCACATGGAGGTGACACATTCACAACCAGGATCTGGCTCTGCAGTTGCAAACACCTCTACTGCAAAATTTGGCTCAAGGACAAGTGGTTTTGTGGGCTCAGCCACCTGGCAGGCTGAGCACACACACCTGCCTTTTGGGGGCATATGTATGAATTGAAGGCTTCTTCTCAGACCCACTGACAGCTCCTGGTTTGGCCAGGTTCACCTTGGTTTTTTGGGAATGTCTGAGGGCAGAGCTGAGCTTTGAAGCATTTAAACCTAAAAGATCCAAGTTTTATGAACCAGAAAAACATAAGGTGCACTCAGTCTTGACACCTTGTGCACAATTTGCGTATTTCCCAAACAAGCCCTCCCTAAGCCGTCCAAAAAGTCAGCATGAGATTTGCAAATGTGGACAATTTGACAGTTTTATTTTTGATGAGCAGAGCTAAATTACACAACTTTTCTCCCTGTTATTTAATTGGCTTAGACATTTGAAATTAGATCTAATTACTTTTCTCACTCCATTAATGTCCAGTGACAGTTGATTTCTGTTTTGTGAAGAGAGTTGGAGCTTTTGCTGAATTATTCAACTTCCACCTCGCTGTGAAGGATCCTAGGAAGTAACAGCAACAACCTCCTTGGCTAGTTTATGCTAAAATGCCTTTTGCACACAACCTGCTTTTCACCCAGGTCAATTGGCTGCAGTTAAGCCTCCTTGGACCACAGGTTTCTTTACTTTGTGGAGAGTTTTTTCTTACTGGGCTGCTGTGGACAGACTCCCACTGCTTTCACTGCTGGAAAGTGCTTGACTGCTACCCCACACTGCTTGGCTTGGCACTGGCTTTTGCACTCGGGTGTTTGTCCCGGGTTATTCTGGCAGGATCTCTCCTCCCCATATAAATTCTTGTGGGCAAGGAGAACTTCACCATGTTAAGCTCAACTAGCACTAGAGGACATGTAAAGCTTTCCAGCTGCCCTTTCCCCCTACACTTTTATGTGCATCACTTCAGAGCACAGCCTTTACTTGCACTGCTTCTTCTCTAGAGAGAGGATCCTTGCAGAAAGATATTTGAAAAGCTTAAAAAAAACCCTCAGAGTACGAGGAAAATATGGGAGAAGCATTCACAAGCTGGAGAAATACAATCCCTCCATGATACTTTGCCTTAAGATCAGAGCTGGAAACAGAAGCAGTTGTGCACTGAGTCCATTCAGCATCTTCCACAACTTGGCTGACACAAACAGGAGAATCATCACCTGCCAAGGGGGTGACCTGGGGCTCTGGGTGGAACTGGAAGGACAAGAGATGGGAAAACCACAGCACTTCCAAGAACGGCTTTCAGGACAGCATTTCCTGGAGAATGTCCAGAGAATCAAAAAAAGTAATTTTGTAAATGTACAATTAAGACAAAACACAGCAGTGAAGGTCTTTGCTGTCAAGCAGACTATTTTTGGCTCTCCCAGTTTCCTGGAAAATACAGAGAACACTCTTTGACAAGAATAAGCATTTTAGTCACAACGGTTTGATCATGGCTTCATTGACATGATTAAAATTTGTGGATACAATGTCTGTACTCCATTGTCAGATTCACAAAAACCTACCTTTTATGCGTTTTAAACTTTTTTTTCTTATTCAGCACATTTTCCTTCTTTTTTTATCAACTCTAATATATTACTTTTATGCAACTCATATGGAAAAAATATCACCAAAGTTCTGTCTAACACTTCTAAACTTTGACATCCTCCCAGGGTATTCAGAAATATATTTCTTTCTTCTTTTTTTTTTTTTTTCATTTTGTTTCAGCACATTTCAAGGCAGAGACACAATGCACTCCTGACCTTCCTGTCATCATGTGGGGCATTTTTTTGACCTGTCCACAATATGCCTGTTCCAGGCCATATTCCAGCACCTCTCTCAGTACTACACAGCCTTCTCTGTGGAGCTGTTACCTCAAAAGGAAGCAGATGGGAAACAGCCATGGTCAGCACAGGACACTGCTTCTTATCTCTCTGTCTTCCAGAAACACACGGGGCCAGCATCCTCCTCTCAACTTTCTGTGTAAGAATACATAGAAAACAATGAAAATGTAATCCTCCACCAGAATGCCTAGAAAAATCACAGCTTTGCCCATGTCCATGAGCTGAGTGCAGCCATTCCTTAGGCTGATTTCTCCAGAAGGTGCTTGATCTGCAGCCATGGCCCTTTTCAGGCTGTTATCACATCAATGTTGAATCAACTTTGCATCACTGGGATACATTGTCCCTGCAGAAATGGCCATTTCCCAGGATCCATGAAAGCATGGATTGCTTCATCCTGAAAGCAATAGCTTCTTCTGGCTTCTCTGAGAAATGCCAGTGAGGGGAAATTGCCAACAATTCCATGTGCTTGTTGGGCTCTAATGTCTTGGCACAGCCACAGTTCACACCATGACCTCCTCATACAACCCAGGAAGGATTGGGTTTGCAGACTGACAACTGGCCAAGCTGCAGGATGAGACTGAGGGGCAAAAGCCATGCTTCAAGAGATGTCAAGTGGGTTTACCTATAAGAGAACCCAAATCTGCCCAACACCTCCATGGTTTCCTAAATCTGTTTGACATCTCCCATGCTTCAGCCCTGTCTCCTCTCCAGGGCTGGAAGAAGGAAAAAAGTCTGAGTGGTTTCCTGACCTCCCCATTTGCAGTGACAAAACCATCACTGTGCTGATTGTAGCCCATCCCCATGAGTCATGGCCAGAGCAGCCAGGCACAGCCCTCCACTGCAAAAAACAGAGCCTGGTAAATCATCCAGAAAAAATAACTCCTCATTTGTTTCTCCCCAGCCTGCACCTCCTTTAGCTGCTGTTCATAGCCACGGCAGAACAAGCTGGAGGAAATACCAGACCTTAACCCCCCCCACCAGTGCAGCAGGCAGGGATGGGGAGGGTGTGTCACTGTGTTCCTAAAATTGGTTGTCCTGATCCTACTGCTCCTGAAGATTCCTGAACTATGTATGCCAGCAGAAGATACACCAGGAAGTGCAGAAGATGCTTGTTTACCCTCTCTTAGTCCCAGAGTTTTTATATTTTGTAGGAGATATCACAGAAGTTGTTGCAAAGACCACCACAGAGCACAGAGGTGCTTGCTCAGGGCTGGGCCTTGGTGCACAGCCTGATTTGTGTGTGCACCCTGAGGAACAGGATCCCAAAGGGATCAGAATTCCCCATCATTTTGGGTCTTTGCCTGAAGTAAGGACATGCTCTGGCAGAAACACTGAATTTGATATGGGTATCTGCCTTGCTGGTGATAGGTTACAGCAGTTGGGTGTTAGATTCTGGTTTGGCTTTGAAAGCCTGTAAAATAAACACCTGCACTTCATTTCAGCCTAGCAACTGCACCACTGGCAGGATCCCCACCAGTGAGCACCAGGACACAGACTGGGAGGAGGATCTCCTCTGCTGCTGACACTTGCAATCCTAAGCAAAACCAGCTTGAAAATCCTTCTATAAATCAACCCCACTCCATCTTCAGTCAACACCTGTTTTCTTCCCTCCTGCTTAGGAGGGAGTTCATTACCCCAATTGCTAACAACCTTCCCAATTCCTAACCTGGATTCACTCACAGCCACTTCATGCCACATTTGTTCTTGTGCCAACATTGTCCCTAGGCTGAAATAACTCTTTTCTCTCCCTGGTATATTTATAGAGAGTCGTCACATCCTCTCTTGAGCTTTTGTTTTGCTAAACTAAACAAGCCAAATCCAGACATCCCATCCCATGTGGCAGGTTCTCCATAGCCCTGTTTCTATTTGTTTTGTCCAGCCTCAGGCTGCCTTCCCAATTCTGGGAAGTCTGACCTGCCCTGGATGTCCAGCTCATTGCAGGTCCTACACATAGTGCAAGGTGAGGAAGAAACAGAAAAATGATGCAGCAGCCAGGTTTTGACTTAAATACACATTAGTAGTTCCTAAGTGCCACCTCCACACACAACCCATGCAGCACCTATGATGGGACAGAGCCATTATGGAGAGCACAACTGAAAGCCAATATGTGAAGCAATAAACACAAGGGAGGATGCACAGGGAATGCCAGCTGAGCAGTTTGTACTGTAGAGATTTCTTCACCAGTCAAGTGGATTTCTTCATGCATGTCCTGGGTTTTGTTCCTGTCATGACCCCATCCTTTTTAATAACAACCAAAGCAAAATGTGGAGCAGCAGCACAACGGCTTGCATTAAATAAGGGACAGCTCACAAATAAATGAATATTTTGTGGGTGTTGAGGAAAGATGAATACATCGGACACAGCCATTGAAGAGCAGGGAAGGGGTGGGAAGAGAAGCAGCACTGCCATTTTGTGATCTGAGTACAGCCTGCCCCATGGCACTGAGTCCTTTGAACTTCCCCCTGAACTTCTCCCTGCACAGAAGCATAGAAATTGCACAAGGAGCTTTAATGAATTACAGCCCCTAATTAAGCTCCTGAAGGTTAGGCACCTAACCTGAGCCTTGCTTTCAGAACTTTGTTTTTCTTTGCACTTGCAATTTTCCCTATGCTTGATCATTTTAAAGATTGTATTTCAAATAAGCCTATCTCAAATTGTATTTGAGATACAATTGAGATTGTATCTCAAATAAGTCCTGGTCATTCTTGCAGCAGCACTGCACCATTGAGATGTACATCACTGACCACAAGCTGCCCAGAAACAGAGAGATTGTTAAAGACACCCTGACACCATGAAGAATCAGCCTTTTTGTCAGCTCCCAGAGGCAAGGGACAGAAGGATGATACTGAGCTTTCCTGCTTCTGTGAATTTTATTTTGATTTTGCTGATGGATGGGTGTTTGGGCAGCTGACCCACCTAGGCTGTGATTTTCCAAGTCATCCTGCCTGGGGAAGGTTATGACAACTTCTCAGAAAACTTAGGGCTAGTAACTCAAATAAGGCCATGGAAAATTACTCCAAAGTGACCTGATGTCCCAAGATATTGTGTTTCATTGTTTATTTGTTTATTTACTGGGAGGGAAACCTAGCAGTCATTTCTGCTATGCAAATTGCTAAACGCTCTAAAAATTCTTGGCATGTGCAGGACTTTTCCTACTTAGTGACGACCAGCAGTGACCTAATTCATATTTGACTGGACTAAGCTACAGGGCTCCAGTGTACCAGATATGTCCCAGAACTTCACCAGAATCTGCCAAGAGTTCACCAGAACTTCTGCCCAAATTGTCCTCTGACCCCATGTAGCTTTAGGATCTCAGTGCACTCCCAGTGCACTCAGAAACTGCATGGGAAAATGTCATGCCAGATAAAAAGTCCTCCAGGATCCCATATTCCAAAGAAATTCAATACAGGCACTTGGTGGAACATGTCCTGTGGTTAGAAGTTCACAAAATTTAAGCTGCCATTGAAATCACAGCAAATAAAGGTTCTGAGCCACGTGTCTAAAATGTTCCATTAATGTCTGAATTATGATATCTCTTCTCGGAGAGAGAGCAGAGAAAGAAACTGAACATGAGAACTAAAATATAAGGACCTGGAAATGTTGTGGTCCATACAGGGGATATTTAAGTGAATTAATCAGATTTCTTTATTTGACTGATAAAATTCCAGACTAACCGTTTACATTAAGCCATATTCTTAGAATCCTTCTTCACACTTACAAAAGAGTTGACTACATGCTCAACACAGCTGATAATTCAGCTCCAGCCCAGCTCTGAAACTGTCCTGTCCCAGCCAGTCCATTTGATAGTTCAAGTATTCTATTGTTGGGTTAGTTCAATATTTTATAATAAAGAGCTTAAGTTCAGTGATGTTTTCTTGGTTTTAGGTTAGTTTATTTTACAGCTCTAATAAAATATATAAAAATGAAATTGATACTGAACCATCTCTCTGGAGCAACACTGCTCTGAACCTTTGAAGGAACTAGAGCGGATGCCAGCCAGGTTAAAAGGCAATTTCCCCCCCCAATAAATCTGTGTTCTTGCCCTGGGAAGTTGTTAACAGTGAGAGTGGGGAGCTCTGCTGGAACAGGGTCTGGCAGCAGAGGACCACACAAGGTGTAACTGGGTTTAACTGGGCCATGAAACATCACTTCACTCTGTTCCTGTTTAAATAGCTTCAGGGAGGGGGATTGCCACGTGGAGGTTGTCACCCTTCCTCTCTACATTTTGCTGTCTTCCACCTCCAGCATATCCTTCCTCTGCCCCAGTCCTCCCCAGACTCCTGATGGAGAGATCCTCCACACCTGAACATCACCATCCTCTCCATGGGGCCTCCACTTCTTCCTCCTGGCATGTCCTGTGGATGAGAACAAGATAATTGAGAATTTTGTGCTTTTTAGGCACTTCTTTAGTGTGAACCTTCACAGCAGTCACAGACTCAGGTGCACTATAGAGGCCACTGGAAGGACCAATTTGGAGTCATGACCTTGGTGTTCAGAAAGATCAATGTGAAATAGTGAATAAAAGTTCATCCTTGGCAATTCAAAATTTGCATGGAGAGTTGCTAAAATCCTCCAGGGTATTTATCATTAACTTGCAGCTTGTTAGGATTTCCTGGAGTCAGGAGCATGGTCCTTCCCCACACAGTCCATCATCAGAATCGTGGCAACACTGTTCTATCTCTATGTTTTGCTTCTACTGCAGGAAAAAATGAAGAAGGCAAATCTGTCTCCTCAATATTTGTCATTTGGCCCAATTTTCCAGAATTCTTTGGCACAAATCTTTCCAGAAAAGAGGAAATGGGGAGTCTGGAGAGTTTCTTTTACAATATATGTGTGCTTAGGTCTCGCTTTGTCATCAGAAATGGCAATGTGCCAGAAGGCAGAGACCAGAGGCATGGGGCACAGAAGGATTATGGAGTTATGGTTTGGAGAGTGGGTAACAGTGCAGTCTGAAAACTGCAGCCCTAGCATCCTGTTCATATATTTAAGGTAAAACCCACATCCCAATGCTCCTGAAGATGCCATGAGCATTTAGCTTCAGTTTTGGACAGACCTTTTTATTTCCCAGTCTACATCCACATGTGACATACTCCCTTTTCCCAAACAGTTACAAGAATATTAACTTTGTCAGCTAAGAACAATCATTTAAAACCACTCAGGTCTTCCACCTGTGGCAAATAATTTAAAATGAAAGTGTTCACACATCACATTGGCAGCTGATAGATGGATTCACCTGGAAGGCAAAGGGAAGTTACATCTCCCACAAAAAGCTCAAGTTCTTCCTCCCAAGGACTCTCTCTGATAACACCAAGATGACTAAATGAACACTTAGCAATCAATACTGAAGGCCTTAACAATCTGTGGTAGGAGGAAAGAGGACTTTCATTGCCTCTCCTCATGGAATTGCACTCTGTGATATCCATGTGCAGGAGATCTCTGTCATCTCTTCCTCCTGGCAGGCACCTGAGCACCTTCCCACCAGCACAAACCTAGGACTTTCTATTGATGCCAGAGCAGAATTTATTTCTGCCAGCCTCCAAGAAGGCCATAAAGAATCCAGAAATGTTAAAAATGGAAGAGAGCAGTGCCCAGTATTTTATTAAAACCATCCTTATTTATGATAAGCAAAGAGGCTGCAGGACATGGATCCTCACCTGGCCAGGAGTTCACTCTGCTCTTGCAGCGGGACAGGCAGCCAGCAGAGAGGGCAGGATGAATTGCCTCTACTCCCCAGAGCAGAGCTGATATTTATGGCTATTCTAAAAATTATGGCACAAGGAAATCAACAAGCTGGAAAGTCGTGCTGGCTGCAGCTCCATAGGAAACATCAGGGCGGAAAAGCAAAGTTTGCCAAATGGAAAAGGAAAAATCTGGTAGGGATGCTCTTTTTATTTTGCTTACTTTACAAAAAATCAAATTTCTCAGGATGTTTCACAAGCAACGAAGCACATAAGATAACTGTGCATGGCAGCTCAAGTGGAGTTCATTAATGAACTAATGAATTAATGAATGATGGGCACTGTCTCAAGATTTGGGGTATCCATATCTTGCCCAGCCTATCTCAGAGTAGCACAGACATCAGGATACTCATTCCTTTTACCAGGCCAAACTTTCAAGCTGGTCTTGGTCATTGCCATAAATGTAACTAACAGGAGCATGAGGATCACATTTCCCTCTACATCTTCCCAACCAGTTTTTGCTTTTCCTCTCTCAACCCCAGATGCAACAAAACATCCAGGCAGCCTTTTAACCTCGTGTTTGGATCCTGCTTTAGATGAACTCATCCTCATTGCTGGGCTGGATCCAGCACCATCGCTAATAATGTTACCTGGCCCCATCCTTCAGAGCACCAAACACTCAGACCCAGGCTCAGTTGTGAAGATTTTGGCTTTCCTTCCTCTTCTGCATCGGTCAAGGCACACGGAACAGGACTGGGCTTCTAGAGGAAGGTTGGAAATAGATAATCTTTAAGGTCTTTCCATCCCAAGCCATTTTGTGATTCTAGGAAGAGTGCATCATTCTAAGAAGAATCACGAGTGATACATGACCAAAAAACACTGCATGACCACAAACATCCAATACAACTTCCACCAAGTTTCTAAACCTTGGCTTTTTACTGTGAAATACCAATATCTGCATGTTCTCGCTCCCCTTCACAGCCCTGTGTATATTCCCAGCTAAATAAAGAAGTAGGCAAATAATTTCCACAGAAAAAATATTAAATAATAAAAAAATTAAAATTTCCATTAAAAAATATTGCCACCTTTGACTGGTTTTAATAAACGTGCTGAGATTTTTTTTCATAACCTTAACTCAGAATCTCATCCTTGAAGGGCAGAGTTTTATTTCCTCATTTGCTGTACAAGCTCCTGCTACAATGAAATCTGACTTAAGCTTTAGTTTTAATGATCTGGCAGAGACCACTAGGGGAGGGCCTCTATCATTTTTAGAAATAATAATAATTAAATAAGATTCAAATATAGTATTTTCTTGAAAGCTCCCATAAAAATAGAGTTTCAAATCACTGTAGATCAGCGTCTTTTTAGTGATTTTAAATTATAAGAGGCTTCAAACACAAAGTTATTTCTTTTAAAAGTCACTTTTGAATTAGAAGATTGAATGATTTCTTGATATGACACATATTTTTAAATTTTAATGAAAAATATTAGAAAAAACAATTATGAAATCTTAACATCAATTTGAACTCAAACTCAGTTAGAACTGTGTGTGCTCAGACCCAGGACTTTGAAATTACCTGTTATGAATAAGAGCTAGGAAATTCCAGTTTATGAGCAGTATTGTCTGACTTGAAACTTTAGGTCAGAGGATCTGCTGGGTCCCTTTTGGAGCCACTCCTGGGAATTTCAATTAAATCTATTTCCCAGCCTCTGTGAAGAACCTCACTTCGGCCTGAAGATCCCCCAGATGTAGAAAATGGCATTTTCCACCATAAGGCATCCTGAAACCACAGCAAACAAGGCTCTCCACCCCTCAGAGCAATTCCATCCTTTCCCTTTTGGGAGGTGCCATTGCTTTAGCAGCCTCCTGCATAATGCAGACCTTCAGAACAGGAATTTCAGGAGACAGAGTCCAACTGAAACCTTACAGAAATTCCCCTTTCTTTGCAAATACAGACCGGAGGCAAAATTTTAGGGCATTAGTCTAGTTCCCTGCTTCAGGGAAAGTTGTGTTACAGAGAAAAGCCATCCCTGTTCATAACCCTGTATAACCCAGCTAAAATCAAATGCCAAAGCCCCATAAGCATCTGTCCCTCAGCCAGAGGTTGTTTTTCTTCACAGATGAATCAAACCTTCTGAGTAAATCACATGAATCACCAGCGGAAACATCATCCTCACAGCTTCATCTCACAGTTATGAATGAGGAGCTTGTTTTGCAGCTCCCCAGAGAAGAAATAAAGCCCTTGGAGGTCAGGGAGGGGCCCAGGACTTGCACAAACGTTTTGTTTTAATAGATTACAAACAATAAGGTGTCTCCCTCCTCCCATCAAAAAAAAAGTTATGGCCAATTGCTTTACAAAACATCTCCCAATTTAGCAGTGCTTTTATTAATAAGAAAATGCCTGCACTGATGACATAGCCCAATAACCCAGCTATAAATCGCATAAATCTGTTGCAACAGCTACAAATGAGCAACGTGATTTATGAGTGGGGCCACTGACTTCTACACCTGACATAAAACTTTGTAGGCAATCAGCCACATGTTTCATTTCAGTTTTATATTTGACATATAAATCAGGCAAGTGAAAGGGACTCTCTCTCCACCCCCACTCCTCCCCTTGAAACAGACGGAGCCAATATTTTACAAGCAACATGTAAGTCACTGTAGCAAGGACACAATATGAGGTATGGAAAATATTATGCTGTGATTTCATTAGTTTCATGTGAACCAATGTGGGGCACAGTAACCTGCCTTAACTGGAACAGTTAAAGGGAGAAAACCCATGCAGGTCACCATGGAAAAACAAGTTTTCTTGCACTACCTGCCATGTTTATTTCCAGGCCTTTCAAACCTTTGGAAGGTCAACTGCTTCCCCTCCTGAGCTGAGCAGGGTCTGGCCCTGCTTTTGAGGTCCAGGTGTCCAACACAACCCCATAAAGGTGGTCAGCAACAGAGTGGAGCAGAAGAGAAAACCTGACAGTCACTAACTGGATTTTTGAGGTTGCTTTTCACAGGTGTTAATAAAATAACTCTGCCCAGCACTTTTCACAGGATCCCTTCCCTCTTCAAATTCTACAGCAGATGTGAAAAGTAGCTCAGAGCTTCAAATCTGATCCCCAGCTCAATGTTGAATAACCATTTTTAAAAAAAGAAATATACTGGGTACACATGTCTGGGATTCAGGTATAACTGGCAAGTTTCTTCTGAGTTTATGTGTGACCCAGCTCCAAAGAGTCTTAAAACTCCTTCATTCATCTGAATCTCAAGATGAGTCAGATCTTTGTGCAAAGTGTTGGGTGAAATGAGGTAGTTGGATGTTTGCCTCAGAAACCCAAGGAAAAGCTGCTCCAGTTGTTTAGATGCAAATTCAAATGTCTGGTTTTCAGTAAGTGTAAAATCAGCCCCACATATATGAGAAAGTGCTAAAGGTAGGATGTACAAAAGTGAGATGAAGTGTGAAATAATATATAACAACCTAAAGAAAACATTATTTTAAACAAGTGGTATGAATCTGCAGTACTTTCACCCAATTGCATGAGTTAGTTTATCTCAGCTGGATAAAGTCCTGTCAAAGGTTTTTATATGATCTCCTCCAGGGATGTGAATTTTTCCATAACAGAGGTGTTGGCCATTTCTGGAAAGCCCTTGCAATGAGTCAGTCATGTACTGCTTTTCCATTTTCTCAGAAGAACTCTTTAAATACACTTGAGGCAATGGAAAGCCATCTGGAGGCAGGGCTGAAGGACGGGTTGTGACTGCCTGGTTCAGTGGTGCAGAGCTCTGAGGATGGGGAGGGAAATGGACTATCCAGTGTCACAGCAAGATTTTGCTCAGAATTAAATCCACTTTTTCTTTACTTTCCATCTCCAGTGATTTTATGTGATATATTCTGTAAATACATTCCTCTTGGAAACTTCTGTGGGGCTCTGATCAGACACCTGAGTTACACCACCACCTAATATTTAGTGCAGATGAGGCTTTTGCATATCCTCAGGTGGCAGCCACATCTTGAACAACACAAATTTCTGCTGTCCCACTCAGATTGGTAATGTCTTGTCTACTCTAAAAAAATATACACTCCAGCTTAACCAGACACCATCTGATTTCTCTAGTGTGTATTCCAAGTGGAAAATAGATTATTTGTTTATAAAGATGAGTTTCTTGGGCCATAGCTGAGATCTCATTATTTATTTAAAATTGAGTTGTAAAAATACAGGAGAAAGCAAGCTTATACCAGCTGAGAATTCCCCCTGCACATTTTTTAGCTGCTCATGACCTTACCCCTTCCTCCTCCCTGACAGGTAACAGAGTTGATTTCCCAGTACACAGAAGGAACACAGGATACTGGAAAGTTTACACCTCTGAATGTTTGTCCTGATTAAATATGTTGAGTGAGTGCTGAAAGAAGGATAATTAAAATGCTCTCTGCATGCAAATTGATGTTTAGTTGGGGGTGATGGGACTGAAGCAAGCACAGCAATGAAACAAACCAAGGTCAGTGTAAGACTGAGCTGCCAGGCAGTGCTTGGGTGTTAGACCAGGTCTGGATCTGACAGCAGAGGAATCCAGCACTCACCAGTATGTCAAGCCATGGCAAGGAATGCACAAGGATAAATGTGTCCTCAGAAGTCCATAGCCCAGTTTTTCTTATTTGGCAGCCAGCCTTTTCAGACATAAATTGCTCTCACCTCCCCACTCTGTGCGTGTTTTCTTAGACTTAAGTTGTCCTTGCATTAACTCCTTGTAATCGTGGGATTGTGCTGATGTCCTTCAGTGGCCCAAATGAGAATTTCCGTTTCTAAAAGTCTCCCACTGGACATCACATTCTTTTTTTCTCTTCCCCCACACGTTGACTTCAAAACACAAAGTGTATTCAGGAGTAGCCAGCAATGATTTACAAAGGGTTAAATCAAGCTTGACCAACCTGATTTCCCTCCTCCACAATGAGATGACCAGCTTGATGCATGAGGGCAGAGCAGTGGATGCTGGTTTTTTTGACTAATATCTTTTGTCATTGACTCCCATAATATCACCAAAGATGGGATTACAAATTATGGGTTCAATATGTGGACAGTAAAATGGATTAAAAACTGGTTGTTCCACTAAACTCAGGGAGCTGTGACCAGTGACATGAAGTCAAGTAGGAGGAAAATCACTGAGGATGTGCCCCAGAGCTCTGCCCAGTTCTGGGCTCCCCCAGTGCAAGAGTGACATGGATTTATTGGAATTTTATTTATTGTGACCCAGCACAGGGTCACAAAGATGATTACTGGATTGGAGCATCTCTCATATCAGGAGATACTGAGACAGCTGGAACTGTTCAGCCTGGAGAGGAGAAAGCTTGTGGGGATCTTATCAATGTCTATAAATATCCAGTGGAAGAGAATGAAGAGGAGGGATTAGACTTCACTGACAGGACAAGAGCGACTGGGCACCAGCTAAAACACATTAAATATTTACTGTGAGGAAGGTCAAACACTGGACCAGGTTGCCTGGTGATGATCTGGAGAGAATTCAAACCAGACTGGACAAAGTTCTGAACAACCCTCTCTGGATAACCCTGCTTGAGCAGTGTTGGACTTGATCTCAGGGTTGGACTTGATCTCAAGGCTAGACTTGGTCTCAAGGTTAGACTTGATCTCAAGGTTAGATTTGATCTCAAGAGCTGCCTCCAGCCACAACCACTCCATGGTTCTGTGGCTCTGTAACAGCACATGGCACAACAGCAGCACTCATCTTCTTTGAAGGCAAACAATACCCAAAGTACAGCATTGCTCATTATTAATTGTTCATTAGCATAGTTCTCATTGCCATAATAAAGTATGTATGTTTCCAGACTCTGCTTTCAGTTGCAATTTCACACACTATAATACAATAATTATAACTGGAAGTGCAGCAGTGATCAGATCCAAGAAGCATTTTGGCTGCAGACTCCCAAATTTTCAGGAAGTTCCAGTGCAGATCTGCACCTTGCACCTGGTTCCTGTCTGAGTAATGGGCAGAACCAGCATTTCTTATCTGAACAGCCACCTGCTATTTCAAGAAAGCCCAAACTCCACAGCTTTGGAGACATTCTTGTTTAGATTCAGATTCAAGGTTTTCTAGCCAAGGTCAAGTCTGTTGCTGTAAAATATTCTACCTGCTCCACTGTATCCTGCATCTCTAAATGTATTTTAAAAATGTAGGGTTTTAAATGTTTGAAAAGGGGACATTGAATTAGAGCAGAACAAGGCAAGAATAAAAATGTTTTTAAACAGATTTGATTTTTTGTTTTTTGGCAAGTTTTTCAAATAGCTTTTGGTGACGCATATTGCTAAACTGGAGCCAGAAATAAACTGTTTACGAGAATTTTTTTTCCAGTAAGTGAAAATCCAATTATTTTGATTTGAAGGTTTTGGCATTTTGTTTTTTATTTTTAATAAACATTTTTAAATATTTGGGAGATCATTCTTTAAATTAAATAAGCAATCACAGTCTGCAGAGGACTGCTCTCCCAAGGCAATGGCCCTTCTCCATCTGAAGAACCAGGCACAAGAGGAGAAATCCTGTGCCCTAGATTTTCAATGAGAATTTTTACATTATAGGAAGATCTAGCCCCAAAAGCTGAGCGTGCATTTGCTTGGCATATTTTTCAAGAAGCATGCACTCCATTACAAGTAAATGTGCATTATTACAGTAATACAATTGCTCTGACAGAGTGTAAATTCAGACTACAGTTTTTTTCATTTTGCTGTCTGCTGGGCACTTCTAGTGGTGATTTTTTATCCCCATACCACTGGAATTCTCTTAAACCACAGCTAATGTGGGTCAGCTCTGAATCAGATTTTTTGAAAAGTTACCCTAAAAGAGAAAACCTCATTTCAAGAGTGTTACTGATAGACATTGTCTGCCTGGACCGACAGTGGACATTGTCTGCCTGCACTTCAGGGGGGCCTTTGACATAATCTCACTTAAGGTATTCATAGAGAATATGTTGTTTTAAGTACTGGATAAGCAGGCAGTGGTTTGGCTTGGGACCTGGCTGAGTGGCTGGGACCAGAGGCTGGTGGTCAGTGGTGTGGACTTTATTTGGAGGGCAGTAATTGCACCCCAGGGGTCACACAGGGAGCCCAGCCCTGTGTCAAACCCTCATTAACAGCTGGACGATGTGTCAGAGAGTACCCTCAGCAGGTTTGCCAAGCTGGAAGGAGTGGCTGGTGTGCCAGAGGGTTGTCTATCCATCCAGAGGGACCTAAGTGACAACAGGAACCTCATGGAGCTCAATAATGAGAAGTGCCAAATCCTGCACCTAGTGAGGAAAAAATGCAGGCAGCAGGATGTGCTGGAGACCACCCAGTGGGAAAGCAGCTTGATGGAAAGGGATCTGTGGGTGCTGCTGAACACCAAACTGGGCATGAACCAGCAACACACTCTTGTGGTCAAGGTCAGTGGTATCCTGGGCTGCATTAGGCAAAGTACTGCCAACAGGTCCAGAAGGGTAATCCCACTTACTCACAGAATTCACAGAATTAAGTAAAAATCTGTAGTTCTGTGTCCCATCCTCAGTGCAGACAGTCCGACCCACTGTAGCACATGGGATGCTGCCTGGCCATGTGCTCCTCATCTCTGACTGCTCCCCATCAGCATTTCATGCATTTTGTCCCATCTAGTTTAAAAGATACTTTCCAACCCAAACTGTTCAAGGATTTTATGTGCTGAGCCTGTTACCATTTCACCATTTCTTTTCCATGATTGTGTGGGCCCATGCAAATAATTTTGGCACCTAACTTTAATAAAGAGAACCCTCTACTCTTTACTATGCTATGCAAAACACTGCTAGCCCATGTTGGGAGGGTTAGAGTAACCTGCATGACCACACACCTCTTGCTGTCTTTTTTACTCCTTTTGCTTTGTGCCAGTTTGGCTCAGGAGGGTTTTCCTTGAAGAGAGACTTTCAGCAGTGCTGGTGATGGGGATGCCATAAGGAGATGCAGTGTCCTGTCCTCACTTGCATGCCAAAATATTGTGGGCTACATCTCAAGTACAAGCTCCTTGTCCTCCTGTAACCCCTGGCACCAGCACAAATCATGCAGCAAGCTGCTGTGTCTGCCTTAGAGGCTGGTTTTGCTTTTGTGTTGAAATTTCATGAAGGGCTTAATAACTCTCACTCATAACTTTCCAGCCAAAACTTCACTGCCATTGACCCTGAAAAAAATGAATATAGAAACAAAAGTCTGAGAAGTGAATGCAGATGAGCTGAACTAACTCACTGATTAGAACTGGAATGGCTTAATGGGTAAAGCATGTACCCTCTGAGTCTCTTTCTTTGGCTCAGCTGTGGTGATGGAGAAGAGAGAAAGACCAGATGAACATAGAAAATAGGCAGACAAGATCCACCTGTCCTTGGCTATTGGTTGCCTTTGTTACTGCAAGGACTCTCAGGAAAGAAAACCTGATGTCTGACAAGATTCATTATAAAAATCATTAGCACCATCTCCCTATTACCAGTTTTACCACATTCAAAATGGTGGTGTTGGGTAAATACAATGCCAGAGAAATTACAAATGTTAGTAAAAAATATCTCCTCCATCAGAGTTGGACAAGTCCTGAAAACACTGAGCTAAGGTACATTGTGTAAGTGGCAGTCAGGCACAAAACCAAACAGAAAACATCATAAGTTGGGTTCACAGCTCAACAACAGCTCCATACATTCTCATCTACCAAACAAATAAGGAAAATAAAATACTTAAAGAAAAGCATTGGGCCATTGTTTTTCCTTTCTGGCACTCAAAACTTGGCCTCAGGTCTACTGTGCACTTAATTGACTGAGAAAGTGTCTGATAAACTTCAGTTGAATTTTGGGCTTTTAAGTAAACAGCTGGTATCCTCTATAGAAGTGATTATCCCCAGTCCCATCCAGTTCAACAGCCAGAGACAGTGCAACCCTCCTTTTGGCTGCTGGAGGTGTTGAGGTGTTGATGGTTGCTTGTTGCTATTCCTTCTGTTTCTTTCAACTGGGGCATTCTCCTCTGGGAATTAATCCCACCAGTCTTGAAGGTAGTCTTGCAAAAATAGGAATTGTGTAAATTAAGGAACAAATTCCCCAGAGAAACTGGGGATTATGCAACCCTGGAAGTGTTCAAGGTGCTCTAACAACCTGGTCTAGTGGAAGGTGTCCCTGTCCATGGGGAGAAGTTGAAACTAAATGGCTTTTCAAGTCCCTTCCAACCCAAACCTTTCTATGATCCTAAGACAGGATGTGTTTGGAGAGGGACAAAGATTTACAGAGAAAAAAACAGCAATGCCCAGGGGAAAAGGGGGGAGACATTTTAATGCTTCAGGGGCATTCAGGTTCAATCCCTGAAGTCTAAATGTACTAATCCATTCTGATTTCCTGAAATGATTGAATGCATGCTTTAACAATATGGATTCTTGCTTTAAGAGCCCAGCCAGCATAAATCACAAATCTGCATTGTCTGCAATATATATGCCACGTTTTATTACCTTGGTTCACTGCTGATACTTAATTTAATGCTCACTCTCTCGTATAATATATTGCAAGATATGCATCACTTCACCGTTCTGCACCACGGTGCTCAAATTGCCTATGGTATTGATCTATATGAAGATTAAACCTCAGCATTCTTCAAGAACCTGGGCTCTCAGAGCACTAGATGGTGCTAGAGAATGCTCTTAGCCAGCTCCGGGGCTGCATCCCCATAAATTCCCTCCGTGCACCATGTGCTTTTGTAGAGTGTAGCAGCATAATCTGCATCCAGCATCTACATTCTCAGCAGCGTTTCAGGTGGGCTGCTGGCATTGCCCATCACTCTTCCTCGCTGGGTGATGAGAAGTTCCTTGTTGTTGCCAGGGGCAAGCTGTCACCCTCACGAGTCAAGTGCCCAGGTCATGACACTGACTTCAAAAACAGGACATATATAATTTTTTAAGTGTACTTTTGTTTCCACTCTGGTTCCTAAGCCTGAGGGGTGTTATGATGCTGTTTATGTGCTCCCTAGGAAAGCATGGCAGTGCTGGGCACTGAAAGATCAGAGCCAGGCATGGTCTGAGCAACAAAGTTCAAACCACAGCTCAGACCTGACTGGGGGAACTAGAGAAGTTTGGTTTTGAACCACCCAAAGTAAAGAAACCACCCTTAGAAACCAGAGGGAAGCCACCCTTGGAAATCACCCTTTCTCACCAGATGAGAAAAACAATTAGGACACAGAGTAGGGAGTTGTACCGTTCTGTGTTTAACAACTAAAGTGATTTTTTTGGCTGGAGCACATGCTGGGAGAGGAGGTTTCAGGGAGACCAGGGCAGCCTGCACCCTGCAAGAGGTTTTCTTGTGTCGTTGAGGGCAGAGGGAATCTTTAGCTGGTTCAGCAGGGTTATGCTGGGAATGTGTCCTGTGATGAGCAGAAAGGGAAAGCAAGTGAGCTGCCCTTCACCCTGGCATCAACATCAGTGGGTCATTTTGTCACCAGCAGCTGCACCACGTGAGGACAGGCTCTTGGAGAGAAACCCAAGTGTTGGTCCTCCTCCTGCCAGGTGCCCAAGGACATGGGGTGTCCCTGGGAACCAAGGCACACAGACACTGGCAGCACAACAAGGGTGATACAGGAACTTTCCCTCCATGACAGCTCAGCTGTGAGGCTGCACATTGAGCTCTACAAGACCCAGGTGCTTACAGGGCAGCCCTAGAGCCTGGTGCTATTGACACCAACCTTGTGGGTGCAAACCATGTACAGGCTTCAGAATTGGACTTGATCCTTGTAGGTCCCTTCCAACTGTGAGTGCTCTGTGATGCTGTGACCCAAATCAGCAATATTTTCATGGCTTTGGTGCTGTGAGGTGCTGCCCAGCTGTGCCTATCCACGGGGTGGGCACACTGCAGGATGGCACCAGGCAACACCGAGGCACAGACAGCAGCTGCTGCTGGCAGCTGGGGCAGCCACTGGGACACAGGGACACAGGGCAGCCTTGGGGTGAGTCTTGGGGGCACAGCTGGCAGCCAGCACCCCCCCTCCTCCTGCAGGGCAGCTGCAATGGCAGGACAGCAGCTCCCCCAGGAGCTTGTTCTTGTCCTGCCCACGTAGCACAGGCTGAATTCTGCACCAGCTGCAGCTCCCCCATCCCACCAGGCTGCAGGATCAGCAGAGATCCATCCAAACCGCAGCTCCCAAGGCAGGTTGGACCAGGCATGATGGGGCCCAGCACGTGGTGGGCACATCTCCTGTGGCTGTTCTTCCAGAACATGGTGTAGCTACCACATGTTCATGTAACACCAGGGTGCAGCCACCAGCCATGCCAAGCCTCATCCCACCAGGAGTATCCATGAGGAGCAGTGCATGGCTTGTAAAACATGGAGATCCAGGTGGGTGTTATGTGCCCTGCATTTATGTGCCCCTGATTTCACAGACTGAAAGCCACTGCTCCTTTTGGCTCGTTGAACCTTGGTTTCCTTCTTGACACATGCTCCCATTCTGTTCCTGCTTGATGATGGCATTGAAACCAGATGGAAATGCTCTGAAGACCGTAGATATGATGTCATGGAATTACAACATCATCACTAAATCAACAAATCAGACAGCAGCTAAAGAATGACATATCCAGGGAACTGAACTTGTGTTTTCAGCGCCATTAAGATGTTTAAGAGACACAGTCAGATCTCATTAGGCCCATAGCCTGTTTTGAGACATCAGTGGGATCATTACTATTTTTCTTCTTGTTGAAATCAAATGAATTGTTTGTATGAATTCAAAGGTATCCCTCGAGCACTCACAGAAGGTGAAACTGCAAACCAAAGGGAAACCCCACTGCTGGGCTGGTTCTCCCAGTTCAGCATTGTGCTTAAAGTCTCTGCACTGCTGAAGAAACTTGCCATGGTGTCTCACCCCTGTCTCATGTTATATCACCCACAGCCTTCTAACATCACACAAGGAGGGAAATTTGCTTTTAATTGATTGTTAACCTACCCGTGTCCCTCTGTGTGCCTTTTATTTACATTAGCAGTCTGAAAGAGCAAAGTATTCCCCTTCACATTTCACTCTGCTGGAGAAACGGGTTTGCTGTCATCACTCCTCATAAGCACAGCCTGAGACCCGCTTTCCCAAACTCTCCCTTCCACCATTTGTCTTTACTACCTCATAGCTGTCAGCTTTTCTTCTAGCTGCTACCATGAAATGAGCACAGGGTCGTTTTGGCCAAAAACCACTGGAGAATCAAGAAGTAGAGGAGGAGGAGGGGAGCAATTGCTGATCTTCGAAGGGAAAACTGGAGAAATCTGGGAAAGTATCCTCAACTCAGTGTTGCAACCCTCAGCCTCCAGATCGAAAATCAGCATTAATCTTACCCAGTAATACATTCAAGGGAATTGTAAGCATTTATCCAGCATCACCAGGGTTCTCTAATCCTTCTGCCACAAAGAAACCTCTTCTCTTCTGAAATAATTTGATATGTGGAGAAACCCTAAAGTGGCATTCAGTTCTCCTATTGCAACAGCTGTATTAAACAAAGATTGAGATTGACAGTGCTCTGTGACTGCCTTATCCAACAGGATTTTCCTTAACCAATTTATTTCATCCACGCTGCCTCAGTTTCCCCACCTGTAAAAGGGACAGAGTGGGAGCTTCTGGTTTGACAGTGTGTGCCAAGATGTGTCCAAGGAGAAATTAGTGTTTTAAGTGCTCATTGATTTTCTTTCCCCAGGTGAATGAGTACTCAAACAGAGAGTCAGGTGAGAAACATTCCCAAGAACCTGGGAGAAGCCCAAATTACTACAGAGAGTCCTTGTTTGACCATCCCATGAAAAACCAGCATGTCATGTTCAAGATCTTTCTGTTAGATGCTTTAATAGACAATCAGATAAATACATTCATTTTCCCCAAAGAATGAAACCTTCTGCAGAAAAGGCCACTACATTTCAACGTACTGCAACTTCCAATTGGGGCAGAAAGTCTAAACATTTCTTTCCAGGCCTTTGGTTTCCCAGAAGATGGGGGGGTTCTTCACTGGCTTGTGAAAATTCAGTTAATTGCATCAAATACTACCGGGATTTCAGAATGAAAGAAGAGGTCCGTCAGGATGAGAAAGAGAAGGCAAAGAGAAGGCACCTTTCTTTACTCTGTTCAGCTTCTTGGCATCCTGCTGTGCAATTTACCCCCTTATGGGGATGCAGAGAGAGCCCGAGGAACCCTTGAAGATGGAAGGGGGCTGCATTCTCACTTTTTTAGTGAAGTCCTAGCCAAGAACAGCCCACCAGCGGGGTGCTGGCTCGCCGCACCATCAGCTCCAAACAACACAACACCCACCCTGCGCTCCAAGCGGGAGCCGGCAGGCACTGCTGGTGGCCCGGATTGTCACCTGGGCGCTGTCACCCACCTGCCTGTCACCTCCCGGGGCTGCCCCACTGCTGGCACCCTGCAGCCCTGGCTCTGCACAGCGGGGCAGCCCGGAGCCAGCCTGTCCCCTCACTCCCCTCACGCCTCCCCCTCGCCGGCCGCCAGGACTTTGTGTCCTAAAAGCTCATTCTTTCCATAGCGTAAAAAATAAACCATCATGTGCTCCTCTCCTCTGCACCGTCTCCACCACGGCCCCGGGTGGGTTGTTGCCGTCCTTGGGCTCTGCCTCTCCTTAAATAACAGAATTACAGCGGGTCGGATCCTGCGGAGCTCGTTCCCAATAAATTAAGCAGGCACTCAGCGCCGCAGCCCGGTGTCCGCGTCCGTGTCCTCCCGGATTATCAGCCTCTCCTGCCCGCTCCCCGCCCGGCCCCTCGGGGAGCAATCATCTGTGAATGAGAACAGAATAACTCTTTTAGCAGAAGGTTTCCACACTCGCGCACAAGGAGCGCTCTGAATGGATTTATCATGCTTGCTAAAAAGGGAGGTGGCAAAAAATCCTACACCGCCCCCCCCCCCAACCTTCTTTTTTTTCTTCTGGATTTTAAGGAGAAATCCCTGAAGCGGCAGCTGTTCCCCGGTGGCTCCACACACCAGGGGGAAAATGAAAAAAAAAATAGAAAAAAAAATGGATATAGTAAAACTTTTTAAGGGAGGCATGAATCGGTTCTTCAGAAAAACAAGGCAGCGGTGCCAACTGGAAATGTTTGCTTTGGGGGTGAGTTAGATGGCTGGCGTCAGCCAGGGCTAAAGACATGCCAGCGGAATGCAATATTGGGGAAGCAGCAGGTCACTCAATCACTGGCAATTTGCCCAGGAGCAACTGGATGCCTTCAGACTTTTTTTTTTTTTTCCTTGTGTGTGCATGTTGCTTTTTTTTTTTTTTTTTTTTTTTTTTTTTTTTTTTTTTTTTTTGCTAGGCAAACAGAGCCCCAGCAGTTTTGAGGCTGGGGAGCTGGAGAATGGTATTTCTGAAAGGCACGTTCCTGCAGGAATACCCCCGTGGGTCTGCTGGGCTGCACAGCGGTGACATCTGGCAGAAGCGGCTGCCTTGGGAGGGATGAGGCTGAATCCTGCCTCTGCTGCTGCCTCCACGCACAAGGCAGCAGATGCAGCACAGTGCCAGGGCACCGGGCAGCCCCAAAGAGGGGATGGGGCAGCAGTGCCTCCAAAAATACCCTCCAGCAAACTAGAATATTTTTTCCTCCAGTAGCGAGTATCAAACACTACAGAAAATACTTTTGTTTATATTTTTGGGAAGCACTAGGATTTTTTTTTTCGAGGTCAATATGCTTTATGGGAGTGGAGAAATTAGGTAAAAGACAAAAAGAAAAATTTGCCCTAATGAGCAATGTCCATTAACTCCCCACAGCACAGGAGGAGGGAAAGACCCAACAGGCATTTTTGTGTGCACATCTGTAGTTTTTCATTGCTATATCATTTGTGCAGAGTGCCAGGCTGCACACAGAGCCCAAATAAGCCAGGGAGGGAAAGTGTCCCAGCAGGAGAGGCTCTAAAGGAGGTGGTGGCCTGACTTGCAGCAAGCAGCAGCTTTAGGGATCTGCCTTTTTTGCTAACACGGGGAATCAGTGTTCAGCCAGCAGATGAATGCAGCGCAGTCACCAGCACATGATGGGCTGATGTCGACCGTGGCAGCTCTCCAGAGGTAAAAAGGAGCAATAAAATTGCCCTCGTTGTTGCCTTCTCCATCCATATGAATAAAACCCAATGTGTGAGAGGGAGGGCACCTCTTATGAAAGCAAACCCAAAGACCAAGTTTTACCCGAGACTCCAGACTTGCAGGGTTCAGTTCCAATCTGAAGCATTTTCACATTTAAACAGCAGCACCACACCCACCCAACTTCCACCACAATTTCACCCCTCCACAGGAAAAAGTCACCCAGGAGACCAAGGCTGCAGAAGGAGGAGAGGCAAACTACTGCAAGAACAAATCTTATGAAGTCATGAACAAATTGGAGAGAAAGTAGAGGTGTTGGGAGGCAAACCACAGCCATGGTCAGCAGGTAGGGATCCCTGAGGGGTCTCCTAAGCAGGGTCTGTACCTGTGCTCTTCTGATGTCTCCTGACCTGGAGCTGCCCTTGCACTGTCGTGCCAAGGTGCTCAGTGACAGGCACCAGCCCACCCAAGCCCAAAGACCATCAGGCTTTGAACTGAAACATCAGCTCAGGACACAATGCCCACTTGAAATACAGCTTTTTTCCCCCCTCACTTTTGGTTTCCAGAGTCATTGGTCCAGCAAAGATGGTTTTAGTTTGATCACTGTTGTCTCTCCATCAACACCTTTCTTTTGACATTTGCATCCTGGTTTTTACTCTTGATCCAGGTATGGGGGAGAATGAACTAAAATTTAAGGACAGCATTCCATCACTCGCCTTTTCTGCGTCCATTTTCATCTGATTAAGATTCATACTTTGAACAAGAGCTTGTCATTAGATCACTGGACCAAGGCTTTATTTAAAATGGATTGCATTCTCAGGTCAGTCACCAGTTTCTTGTGTGATCTTGAAAAGAATCTCCTTTCCCCAGATCCTGCTACTGTAAAATGGATATTGTAACTTTTCCTCACTGTGCCATTTTTTAATCTCAAGAAAAAACTGTCTCACACAAAGTGTATGCACAGCAAAACAGTGACAACTATTTGGTTATATTGTAAAGTATCTTCAACCATTATTTAACAAAATACCCAAGTTCCTGACAATGTATTGGGGGAAAAAAAAAACATTTCACCAACCCCTTTCCCACATGATTAATTCTTGTAAAGAGTATCCCCTGGTGTGTCCAGCCCATACAACTGCTCTAGGTGCTGCAGTTGTCCATTCAACCTTGACACTTAATTGCCAGCAAGTGCCTTGTTCTTCCCAGAACACCCCCAGCGTGGTCCGAGGGAGCACTGATGGGCAGTGAGGAAGGAAAGGGAGGACACACTCAATCACCCCAAAGGATAAATGTCACGGTGAGTTCTGCCACCCAGCCCTGCATTCCAGGGCTGCAGATCGAGCCAGGGTGGCCAGCAGAGACAGGCAGGACTGAGCTGTTTGCTTCTCCTGCCTCATGCTGCTGTGTAACTTGGGGAAATGAGTTTTGTTTCCCACGCCTCAGTTTCCCCATCTGGAACAGGGAAATAATTATCTTGGCTTCTTTTTAAAGGCCTTTCACATGAACAGCCCTTTTAAAGAGGTAAGTTGTATTATAAGCAACGGACTCTCATGTCTGCCAAGAACCAAAAGTGATATGAGGGAGATGAAATTCAGGCCACCTCATCAGCAAAGCATGTTGACCTGGCCTTCAAGACAAGGTTAGGGCTCTTGGTGAGAGCCCATTCCTTTTTGGGATGGAAAGGAGTGGACATAGACCCAGCACATGCTTTCCTATTATTAGTCATTTGGATCCATGTATTGCTGCAAATGTGTACAGCCCTCAACAACCCACCAGAGCAAGGACACAGCCTAAAGTCACCTAACCCAGCAGCTCAAGCTCACAATGGGGGATGAGGAGAAGCTGCCAGGTAATTTTCCTGTGACAGCTCAGGCAGGGTGAATGCAGCCAGTCCTCACCAAGCCTGCAGGCCCCAGCAGCTCCATGAGCCTCTCAGTGGGACTGGAGAGGGACAGGAGCAGGCAGAGGGACCTGCCTGGGGACCAGCTGGAGAGCTCGGCATCTCCAGGGGACCAGGTGGGTGACTCCGTTTGGCCGGGGGAAGCAGATGAGGTGCAGGCACAGGCGAGGTTCCTGAGGACCTCGCAAACAGGGCTGGAAGCACGGCCGGGAGCTGCTTTGCACGGCAGGGCCAAATCCGTGGCTGGCACGGCTCCCCTGCAGCCGCCCCGGTGTGTTTGTGTAAGGATCCAGCCGGGAGGCACCGGCTGCCGAAGCCCAGACACGGGGACAGTGCCAGATGCCGGGCATATTTTGTCAGCTGCTTGGGCTGCGGGCTGTCACAGGGGGTGGCCGTGCACCTGCGTGACCCCGGCTGCCCGCTGTGAACAGCCGGACACGGCTCTGGGCCGGGTGGCTGAGAGCTCCTCCCGGGCATAGGGATGAACCAGCCTCCCACTGATAGCCCACTGCTTGCTCCTCGTTGGGAATCGAGTGGCCAGCCCGGCTCCAGCGCGCCTGGCCGCCTCAGATCATGGGATGCCCAGTGCTCCCGGTGCTCCCAGTGCTCCGGTTCCAGCCCCTGGAGCTGATGAGGCTCTAAAGGTCTCCTGATGAAAGTGCTGAATGTTTGGGATCCTCCAAGCAAAGATGAGGCCAGCATAAATGTCTGGGAGAAGCGCTAACACGGCGACAGCTGACACAAGCGTGTTAGTTAAGCGTGTTCAGTACCCAAAGAGCTGCAGCAGGCACTGACAATTTGGGGGTTAAAATCTTCTCAGACTGGGGAATAGCATCTGAAGGGGTCAGGGAAGGAGGCACTGAGGACAAAGCTGCATTTACATATTTCATCACCCCCTCCACAACAACCTGAGCACCAGTCCTGAGCAATCCTTGCACATCCAGAGGAAAGGTCCTGCCATGTCCAGTCCCTTTGCAGGAAACACTCAAGGGGTGATGGCCTTCACATTCTCTCTCTCCTTTCACTGCTCACCCAAAGTAAGAGCAATCTGACCAATTACCAGAGTTAATTAGCATCAGGATGAAACATCCAACATGGACTGCAGACTCTTAGGAAATATATTTTGGTGCCTTGAGACACAGAAAAAAATGGTTTCCCAAGCACCATGTGCACAGCACAGCCGGCTATGTGACTTTTCCTCTTTTCCTCACCAGTTCTTGGTTCTCACATGAAGATGAT